>NC_068360.1:23733823-24051323 GCF_020536995.1 Dreissena polymorpha | reverse complement strand
TAGAAATCTTTGACAGTTGAGTTGGTTTTCTTGCTTCCTGATGTACAACAAATTGAATATTTAAACCATGAAATGTTTGTGCTTATTTATTATCTTTAGGTGTCATTGTGACATTCACAATCTAGAAATGCATTAAAAACAAGAAATATGTATGAAAAATGAGGCAGAAAAGACAGAAATAATATGAGCCTAGTCCTGGGAAAACGGGGCTTAATGCATGTTTTTAAGTGCAATCATTGATTAGCCTGAGCGCACTGCACAGTCTAATCTAGGACGACACTTTACGCATATGCATAAAACCCGTTTTCTCACCTCATATTCAGTGTGACACAATTTTTTTCTGGGCTCAACTATAATCTCCAAATGGGGGAGTGGATTATTTAATTCCCCCCGCTTCTGACATACACTTTGTTCTTCTACAATAAATCTAATTATACAATAAATATATGATAACAATACAAAACAAATCAGAAACTAATTTTTATATAAGTGTGTGAAAGCTGGTTTCAAGGACAGTGTGTGAATGAGTCTTTTTTACTGTTTTAGTTTTTTCATGTTTCTGAAATTATTTTGTGATGGTCTTCTACATGTACCAAGATTGCTGAAATCATGCCCGTGTGGTCAAAACTGATCATGCCTAAGGGTCACATAAATATTTATGTAGACTTATGATGCAAATATCTTTTTTAATCTTCCTAACTGAAGCCACTATAACAGGGGTTTAAAATTTGGCGTTCAATTGGTTGTCCTCTATCAATTTTATTCAAATAATTGGTCTGGGGTCAAAATTGGCTCTGCACTAGGGGTTACTTGTTTTCCTAATGTGTATATTATGAACACTGTTAAACTTTTAAAAAAATCTCTGAATATGTAAACCTAGAGTTTGTTATTTGTCATGTGGCGTCTTTTAGTTGCCCTTGCTGGGTTTGTTCGAATCAACAATTGAAATCATACACCATTTTTGTTCAAAAAAGGACTCACATTACTTTTATCCAAAATATAGCTTTGTCGCGATTGGTAACAAATGTCTTTAAAAATAAACAACATACACACACACACTTAACTACCTCAAACGCATATTTGTATATATCTGAAACAACAAACCCTTTCTTTTCACAAAACAACGTTAACAACCCTTGCTTAACATTAATGCTACTCAGGTGAACGACCCAGGGCCACCATGGCCCTCTTTTTTTAGTAATAGCCCCAGTCTGATCTTAAAATTAAAAAAAAACTTTGCAAACAATGCATCGAAATAGGTTAAATAATAACTACTGGCAACTGATCCATACAAGCATTACGTGATTCCCTTGTGGTAAATTTGTCTTTTAGATTTGAATCTTTTGAATTATTCAACAATGTCAAAATATGTGGATTAAGCATTATTTTCACCCGTCAACTACCGGAGTTTAGCTAACTTGCACTTTCTGTAAAGTACGCATGCTAAATTAGAGAACACCAATAACATGGTAAGTTTACAAGTTTCAAGTAAGTAAGCATAATTGTACATAACACCAGGAAAGTAAACAACTTCATCCAATTGTACATTGAGTTGAATGAAACCATGCGTTACGATATTTCATTAACCCATTTATGTCTAGTGAACTCTCCCATCCTTCTAAATTGGATCAATTTATTTCGAAAATTAATGATGTCTAGTATCCTTTAAGCAAACAGCACAGACCCTGATGAGACGCCGCATTATGAGGCGTCTCATCAAGGTCTACGCTGTTTGTCAAGGCCTTTTTCTAGACGCTAGGCATAAATGGGTTAACCGCAACCCCCTTAAGCTAACATGTAACAGTAATAGCAAACTGTCATATGAACATTCATTTCACTACTGTTAGTACAATAAATAAGATACTTTGCTAACAAACGTTTAAACCATTGCACAGTTTTATGTGATTTAGGATTTTCAACAGTTGTTGTTATATGTACAATGTATAGTTGTATTAATTGTTGAATTCTTAATGAACCCTTACGTTATTGGTATTTAACAGGTTTTGGTGTATGTAAGGTAAAATTCATATGTTTTTTTGTATGTCATCTTAATGACAAATTATGTTTCGGCATAAAACATAAAATAAGATACGGAACTCATTTCATATTTGTAACCAAACTAACAATATCAACGTGTCTGATTATATAAAGAAAATACTTTAAAGGGACCTTTTCACGTTTTGGTAAATTGACAAAATTAAACAAAAATGTTTCAGAATCGCAAATTTTCTTTATAGTTATGATATTTAAGTGGAAACAGTAAGACTGAACATTTACCATGCTCTAAAATATCTATTATATGCATCTGTTGACGATTTAAAAACCTGAACATTATAAAGCGTTGCAACGCGAAACGATTAAATTATTTGGAAAGTTATGTTGTTGTCGTTATATTGCGTGACACTACGAGGATTGCTTATATAGAGTGTTAAATACAAAATCACAAAAAGGTCGCTTTAATTAGATATTTGAACTTGAAAATTGAGTAAAAATCTACCATACAAAACAGCAACAGCATATATTCGGCTTTGCCATAGCTTTAACGGTACAATTAAGTAACAGTAATTTTTCATCTGTTTAATAAAGTTTCGCCCTTCTCCATTAACGGACAGTCATTTGTTACTAACGAAGATCTTTTTTTTCAAAAAATCGTATCCTTGTGTACATTGTAGAACGTCCATAGCACAACTACAAAGTGACAAAGACGGAACTAAAATTTGTGTAGGTTAAAATCGTATATCTTTTGTATACGAATCGTAATTTGCCATTGAAATAAATCGAGATTTACATACGCTATGTACGCCGTTTAACGTAGAAAGTGTGAAATCTTTACGCATTACTTCAGATAAATTAGGAAAAAACTTAGGTCCTTCTACTTTGAAAAAACTAAACGGGATCTAAGGTAAATCAAAGGTTTATCTATCATGGAATTACAATGTATCTATGAAATTGCTTACTTACTATTTCACTTATTTAAGAGTTATATGTTCATATAATGTAACATTACGTAGAACACAAACAATCTTGTTAATGGTGCAAATAAGGGAGGCATTCTTGTTAATAATAAATAAGCAAAAAAAAACGACAACCACTGTTTTTCTTTTAGATATGCAAGTGCATTTGTTTTTTATTTTAATGTTACTCCAATCGAATGTATGCAGCATAAGTATGTGATATTTGCAAAGTTGATATAATTTACCGTTTTCAGCTAAAATACAAATAATAAAGACTGAAACTGAAGCAAAGTACATGTGATTGAATGGTGTCTGGTGAACTTGGTGTTGTTCCAATGAGTATTCAAATAAAAACAGTACTTATTGGATTTAAGATATAAATGCTAAACACAACACAATTCGTTCATTGTTACATACTATGTCTAACTATCTGTATTTAAATGCAAAAACAAATTTATCTTGCCAAAATATGTTCACAAGTCTCTAATTGCTAATGATGTAGATTAATACTTAAATTACTAAAATACTTAAATTTTTGTGTATGACGGGTCATCATAATGTTATATTTTGTGAAAATACGTGGATTGCTTATATAAAGTATACAACCATCAAGAACAGTAACAACCCGGATTGCTAAGTGAATAAGGCGATATTTGTTTCATTGCGAAGGCCAGTTATTTACGCCCTTGTGGGTAGACATTAATTCTTATTTCTTTCTAAATTTCTGTTTTTGTATTATCGAGGAGGTCTTGAGTAAAGATATTACAATTACCAATTTAATGCATTTAATGACGAACTTCAAATATGACAAACTCTGTAAACACGCCCCGTGAATATGTTATTTGATTGTGAGAATTTTTTTGAATTATGCATAATTACCTTGCAATCGTATTGTGTAAATTTAGATGTACCAATCCTAATATTCATTTTTAAAGAGGGCGATTGTGTATTGTATACAGAGATCAAAACGTAGGTCATTTATTTGACAAAAATTAACGAGTATGACATTTATGTTACACAAATCATCGAACATATTATTTATGTACGCAAAATCATCGAATCTGTAATTCATGTAAGCAAAATCAACGAGTCTGTCATTAATGTAAGCAAAATCAACGAGTATGTTCTTCATGTAAGCACAATCAACTAGTCTGTCATTAATTTAAGCAAAATCAACGAGTATGTCATTCATGTAAGCAAAATCAACGCGTATGTCATTCATGTAAGCAAAGTCAACGAGTATGTCATTCATGTAAGCAAAATCAACGAGTATGTCATTCATAAAAGCGAAATCAACGAGTATGTCATTCATGTACGCAAAATCAACGAGTCTGTCATTAATGTAAGCAAAATCAACGAGTCTGTCATTAATTTAAGCAAAATCAACGAGTATGTCATTCATGTACGCAAAATCAACGAGTGTGTCATTCATGTAAGCAAAATCAACGAGTATGTCCTTCATGTAAGCAAAATCAACGAGTCTGTCATTCATGTAAGCAAAATCAAAGTGTATTTCATTTATGTAAGCAAAGTCAACGAGTATGTCATTCATGAAATCAAAATCAACAAGTATGTCATCCATGTAAGCAAAATAAACGAGTATGTCATTTATGTAAGCAAAATCAACGAGTACATGTATGTCATTCTTGTAAGCAAAATCAACGAGTATGTCATTCATGTAAGCAAACTCAACGAATAATCGGCTTCGTGATTAATTTCACTCTCTTTCTTAAATTAACTTCTTTTATTAATATAAAAAGAAATACATTCCTGATTGTTTGCGTAAAACACCCACCATGGTCAGTTAAAAAAATATCTGATATTGATGAAATAACAATTTTGTTAAAGTCTTTTCTATATTTTTTTTCTCATTTTCAAATAATATCATCTCTGTTCTGCTTTATTTTGCTTTGTTATGTTTGTGATTATAAATGATACCCCGTTGAATCATCATGGTATGTAATAATTGGTTCATATTTATTACTTGTCTTATGTTTCACTTTGTATTGTTGGGTTGTTAGCACAAACCCATGAAGGCCTTTTGTTATGAATAAAAGTTCAATGTTCAAGTTTTCAAATTTCAAATCATTTCCTTCATTAGCATATTGCCGATTTAAAGTAAGGCAAATTTTTATTTTATTTTTGGCCGGGGGGGGGCATACATATACATAGCATGATATATTCAAGTGAAAATACAGTCTACTCTCGTTATCTCGACATCGGTTATCTCGATTTTCTCGCTATGTCGAGGTTAGCTCAATGTCCCAACTTTTTTCCTTCTTAATCTATATTTATAAATATCGCATATCTCGATTTTCGTTTTGTCGAATAATTCAATATATCCATTAAAACAATTGTCCCGAGTCCCGATTTTTAATGGATTTACTGTGGTTTATCTCGAAGTGCGAATAACTGTCCCAGTGTCGGCAAAGGTGAGAAATTTTTATGCTCCCCGAAATAAAATTTCGGCGGAGCATGTAGTTGCCAGTTTGTCCTTCCTTCCTTCCTTACTTCTTTCCGTCACACTTTTGTTACCCTTTATCATAGCGCCTTCAAAACTTTACCAATCTCTTTCATATTTGGCATGTAGTTACCTTGCATGGACCTCTACCTTTTGATGAGGTTTGAGGTCACTGGGGTCAAGGTCAAGGTCACCGAGGCTAATAATAGATTTTTTCCGTCACTCTTTTGTTACCGTTTCTCATAGCGCCTTCAATACTTTACCGATCTCTTACATATTTTGGCATGTATGTACCTTGCATGGACCTCTACCTTTTGATGAGGTTTGAGGTCACTGGGGTCAAGGTCACCGAGGCTAATAATAGATTTTTCCGTCACACTTTTGTTACAGTTTCTCATAGCACCTTCAATTCTTTACCGATCTCTTTCATATTTGGCATGTAGGTACCTTGCATGGACCTCTACCTTTTGATGAGGTTTGAGGTCACTGGGGTCAAGGTCACCGAGGCTAATAATAGATTTTTCCGTCACACTTTTGTTACAGTTTCTCATAGCACCTTCAATTCTTTACTGATATCTTTCATATTTGGCATGTAGGTGCCTTGCATAGACCTCTACCTTTTGATGAGGTTTGAGGTCACTGGGGTCAAGGTCACCAAGGCTAATAATAGAATTTTCCATCACATTTTTGTTACCGTTTCTCATGGCGCCTTCAATACTTTACAAATCTCTTTCATATTTGGCATGTAGATACCTTGCATAGACCTCTACCTTTTGATGAGGTTTGAGGTCACTGGGGTCAAGGTCACCGAGGGTAATAATAGATTTTTCCGTCACTCTTTTTGTTACCGTTTCTCATTGCGCCTTCAATACTTTACCGATCTCTTACTTATTTGGCATGTAGGTACCTTGCATGGACCCCTACCTTTTGATGAGGTTTGAGGTCACTGGGGTCAAGGTCACCAAGGCTGAAAATAGATTTTTCCGTCACACTTTTGTTACAGTTTCTCATAGCACCTTCACTTCTTTACCGATCTCTTTCATATTTGGCATAAAGGTACCTTGCATGGACCTCTACCTTTTGATGAGGTTTGAGGTCACTGGGGTCAAGGTCACCGAGGCTAGTAATAGATTTTTCCGTCACACTTTTGTTACAGTTTCTCATAGCACCTTCAATTCTTTACCGATCTCTTTCATATTTGGCATGTATGTACCTTGCATAAACCTCTACCTTTTGATGAGGTTTGAGGTCACTGGGGTCAAGGTCACCGAGGCTAATAATAGATTTATTTAGGTGGTTATTAACACATAGATTGACAAAGCGCATCATCGGGGAGCATCCATCAGTTTCACTGATATTCTTGTTTCTTTGATACTTCGCCGTCCCGTTTCGCCCGGCTGCTCCCGATACTGTGCTGTAGATAATTTATCCGTTAACTGCATGAATGACCACACGTATGTAATGTCGTTAACCATTAACACTTGAGTAAGCCCTGTCACTTTAACTGCAATAAACTGCAATTAATACACAGCCTGCCGAAAGGCCGAACGACTAATTAATTTTTTTACAAACAACATCCCACAATGCATTAAGTTATATTTTTGCGTATATAAACCGTCGCATATTTGCAGAATGTTGTTCCATCCTTGAACTCCAACAATCATTATCATGGCTGACTTGAAAATCTAATCGATTGAACTTTGCACTTCAAACTACAAATGTACATGTACAGTTCAATATTCCGGAACGTGCTTTACGCATGTTCAGATGGAAAACCCTGGTCTTGATTGGACGTAAATGACATCATAACTTTAAATAGAACATTACCGGATGTTTACCCGACGGTTTAGAAAAATTCTGTAACACGTTAGACGTCATTTTAAGCATTTAAATAGCAAATATTATCGTGCTTCGTCAAAATGCGTATAGATGAGGTTATAGATAGGGTAGTAGAGAGTACATGTATTATGCCACATGGTAACGGCTTTATTAGGACCACTAAGCAGCTATTTAGATGTTAAAAACAATGTAAATTTTCGTCTAATTTTTTCTTTCAAAACGCATAATCGAATATCTCGAACTCTCGTTATCTCGATATTTTTTCTTGTTCCCGCCGACTTCGAGATAACGAGAATGGAGTGTACTAATTTATTCACATAACTTATGCAATTTATTATTTAAATTCAATTTAATATTTTATTTATTTTAATTATTCTTGGGCATTAACATTGTCAACTTAATAACCCAGTTTAAGTACATTGTCATACCGAACTAGACTTATTTAGATTTTAGATTTTCATTACTTTTTCATCAAGCTTATGACGATGTCATATTGAATTGCAAACATTATCAAGACGCTCTCTCCAACCACCAACGACCAACAATTTAATGTCGTAATAAATAGTTTGTAATTAATGCCAACAATAAAAAGAACTGGTGTTATATTCAGCAAACAAATATGTCGCAAAGTACAATGACAAATAAGTAGTTGATAGATTTGAAAACATGGTACGGAAAAAACGCTAAACATTATATAAATGATATCGTGCCATGGTTTGCTGTTCAATGACACCAGAATTTAACAACTGCAAAATAGACGATTTTCTCAAATTCATTGTATGTACTTGATTATTTCAGATACGTTTATTGTTTCATTTTAAAGACCTTTCAAACAGAGGCATTTAATCTCTTTCGACAAACGTAATGGAGACAAAAGCAGCAGAACAAAAACAATTGCAAAGTGTTGAAGAAACTGAAGCAGATTCGATAGGAACAAGTCATGCCCTAGATCAAATGGTCACTACCGACCCGAAATATATCACAGTGATCCACGTTGACAGTGCATCCACAGCCTCAACGTCGGAGCAATGTGGGATTGGCGTTGAGAGTGTAAGCAGAAATTAGTGTTAATCTTTTATTTTAAATTAGAATATTTACCTACCAATATATATTCACATTTGCAAATATAACAATATCCAGTTAAACTGTCGATACAAGTATAACATTATCCAGTAATACTGCCTAGTAATACTGTGTTTAACTGTTTAGCAAACCGTTTTGACCATCTAATAAAATGTTCGTTTTCAGAGATACACTGTCTGAACGCATAGTGTGTTTTAGCGTTACAATGCCATGTTATATTATTAATGTAAAAGCCAGTGTTACTTGTCAAGTGATACTTTTATACCAGTGTTACATGTTCTATGTAAACTGCTTATGTAAGTTGACATTGTCAAGTCTTACCATCTTTACATGCGTGAAATTATCTGCCTAAACTATTTACGTTAGTTATGTTACTGTCTAGTTGTACTGTCGTATCAAGTGTTGCATGGTCCATTTATATATTGGGTTTGTTAAACTGTCTTATTGCTCGGTCTATACCATAAAATTATTGACTCGTAATACATATATGTCAGTGTTACACTGTTTAGTAATTCTGGAAACGTCTTTATGTAACGCTCTTACATTATTTTTAATAATTTTACTAAATTATTTTTAGCCGACAATGGAGCCAGATGAAACGACCACCATTCTCATTCCCCATGTTAATCAGACTGACACGCAGGTTGGTGAGTACTTTGGCGCCACCCTGTACACGTACAAGCGGCCACCAGGGAAGCAGTTCGAGTACCAGCACCTACTGAAGAATATCAAGGATGAATATCCGGCACAAACAATGAAAATTTGGTATTTGTACTTTGTGAAGAAACGTTTTGTACTAGCGAATTAAACGTACATAACGTTCAGTTAAAATTTCATCTTAATTTAAATGTTAACATTATTATCGGCGTCTGTAACAGAACTCTTCTGCAAATTCCGGTTTATACATTACATAAATCGCTGAGTTGAATATATTCGGCTTCGTTTCGTTAAATCTTGTATTTATTTATAAGTGAAACATTTAAAATGATTGTAAAATTAAATATCCACTATTTTTCGGTGAGTTTAAACATAGGCCTAGTTAAGTTACCTAAAGTGTGTGATAAGTGTTACAAAGGCAATATTTTTCTGTATTTCCCTAAAAACTAACAAATATCCTCTTTTGCATGGTGCTGTTGGTTTCCAGTGAAGGTGACGAGCTGATTCACATAGGTCACACATTTACACCGGACCTAGATCACACAGAGGTGCTCAATAGTTTCCTACAAGATGTTAGGGTTGATGGAAAAACGCGTTTTTGTCTGGTAAGCTCGTTTTAGAATTAATTAACTACTGCTTTGTTTTATGGATTTTAACCGTCGTACAATTCTTACTGACGGTATCAAGAGAACTCTCCTTTCTATAAAATGTCATAATTATTAGGTTTTATGATATTCTTAATCTACTTGTTTTGTAGTTTTTCTAATAAGTTTTGCTCAGATTATTATATTCACGTACATGTGCACTCCCAGGTTCATATTTTGTTTATTAAATGTTGCGTTTTATATATTATTCTGTAGTATGTAGGCAAAATAGCACTGTCTTTGAATAAAGCACTACTGAAGGGTAAGGATAATTTCTCTCCCTATAATGTCTCTCGAGTTCCAGTTTTTTTTAGCTCACCTGATTGCTCAGGTGAACTTTTGTGACCGGTCTTTGTCAGTCGTCCGTCCGTCCGTCGTCCGCCCGTAGAAGTCACATTTTATGTCCAATCTTCATGTAACTTTGTTAAAATAATTGCCTTAATAATATGCTGGTTGAGTTCAAAGTGGTTCAGGTCCGTTGAAAAACATGGCCGCCATTGGCTGGGGCAGTTTTCCTAATGTGGCTATAGAGAAACCTTGTAAACACTCTAGAAGTCACAATTTTTGCCCAATCATCATAAAAGTTGGTCAAAACATTGGTTTTATTGATATCTCGGACGAGTTCGAAAATGGTCCAGATCGGTGAAAAAACATCGCCGCCAGTGGGCGGGGCATTTTTCTCTATATGTATATAGTTAAAACATGTGAACACTCTAGAAGTCACAATTTTGGCCTAATTTTCATGAAATTTGGTCAGAACATTTGTTTCCTTGATACAAGAAGTGAGTTCGAAAATGGTTCCGTTCAGTTAAATAAAATGGCTGCCGGGGGGGGGGCAGTTTTCTTATATTTATATAGTAAAAAGGCTTGAACAATCTAGAAGTCACATTATTTGCCCAATCATCATGAAACTTAGTGAAAAGATTGTTTTTTTTATATATCTCATATGAGTTCGCAAATGGTCCCGATCGTTAAAAAAACATGGCCGCCAGAGGGCGGGGCAGTTTTCCATTTGTGACTATTGAGAAACCTTGTGATCGAACACTATAGAAGTCACATTGTTTTCGTAATCATCGTGAAACCTAGTCAATACATTGGTTTTATTGATTTCTCGGACAAAATCGAAAATGGCTCAGATCGGCGAAACACATTATTAGCTCACCTGATTGCTCAGGTGAGGTTTTAGGATTGGTCTTTGTCCGCCGTCCGTCCGTCCACATTTGGTTTGTAAACACTCTAGCATTCACATTTCTCAAGCATTCTTTATCACAGTTGCTGAAAGATCTCAGTCATGTTTGATAATGAGCAAAATCAAATAATTAATGCCATAATTATTGCCCTTAGGTTGTCCAAATTTGCATTATATAATACAAAATCCTTGTAAACACTCTAGAGGTCACAATTTTGTTTCAAATTTTATGAATCTTGGTCATAATATTTATTTTTGTAAGCAAAGTTTGATGTTTGGTAAAGGGGGTTAACTTAAAATATAGGTAACCAGGTCAAATCTTACAAAAACAAAAACACTCCATACGCCAGAGTTTTGGTTCAATAATGATGAAACTTGACCAGGATGTTTGTCTGGACTATATCTAGGTCAAGTTTGACATTTGGTAAAGATTGAATGAACCGACTCCACTCAGGTGAGCGAACTAGGGCCATCTTAGCCCTCTTGTCTTTATTTTAAACATCTAACGAAACTTAATATTTCTTGTTTCGTTCATGTTTATCTTCAACGATTGCAGCAGACACGAACAGACCGAGAACTTTGAGTAAAAAAAATGTCTTGTATAAATATGTTCGTACTATTTGTTAAATATGTTTTCCCGTAGACTAATACTACATGTGTATTATGCCAGGTTTTAAAAAGAAGTGGACATGAGTTCTGGTATAAAACCTGTGCAACCCTGACTCCCAATCATGATCACCCCGGTAAGTTATAAACCGTTATACTGCATGTGGTTTTGTTTATTGTGAAGGACATGTCGACAGTATTTTACCGTGACAACACTCTAAAATCACATCCTTAAAACATTAATTCAAAGCATTCATAAACTTATAAAGATATGTTAAATACATACATTTTTACAGCTTTACTGTGAACCAGCTACATATAGATTTTTTATTTATATCTTTTTTATAATATTTCAATGGCATACAAGGGAATGATTAAATTATATCCACATATTGAAGGCAATAAGTAACAAAAACGATAATACAAAGATCAACATATAATATCACAGGTCATAAATGATATGAACTCAAGAATCAGCGTCTGCTTAAATGCACATGTTCAGATGTTTGCTGTAATTTAAATTAAAAGTACGTTTCAATTTTGATTTATTACTTGGCACAACGTGCTAATTTTAAGACAAATGGATTACACCATTACAATCAATTTAGTTGCTATCGCAAACGCTGCAAACGTTAACCTCAATTTACACAGCTTCAGCACTAACTTTTCTGTGTATAAATATTAAAGAAAAATATGCGTTACTGTTCTTTTTATGTCCCCCACTATAGTAGTGGGGGACATATTGTTTTTGCCCTGTCTGTTGGTTGGTCTGTTGGTTGGTCTGTTGGTTGGTCTGTTGGTTGGTTGGTTTGCGCCAACTTTAACATTTTGCAATAACTTTTGCTATATTGAATATAGCAACTTGATATTTGGCATGCATGTGTATCTCATGGAGCTGCACATTTTGAGTGGTGAAAGGTCAAGGTCAAGGTCATCCTTCAAGGTCAGAGGTCAAATATATGTGGCCAAAATCGCTCATTTTATGAATACTTTTGCAATATTGAAGATAGCAACTTGATATTTGGCATGCATGTGTATCTCATAGAGCTGCACATTTTGAGTGGTGAAAGGTCAAGGTCAAGGTCATCCTTCAAGGTCAGAGGTCAAATATATGTGGCCCAAATCGCTTATTTTATGAATACTTTTGAAATATTGAAGATAGCAACTTGATATCTGGCATGCATGTGTATCTCATGGAGCTGCACAATTTGACTGGTAAAAGGTCAAGGTCAAGGTCATCCTTCAAGGTCAGAGGTCAAATATATGTGGCCCAAATCGCTTATTTTATGAATACTTTTGCAAAATTGAAGAAAGCAACTTCATATTTGGCATGCATGTGTATCTCATGGAGCTGCACATTTTGAGTGGTGAAAGGTCAAGGTCAAGGTCATTCTTCAAGGTCAAATATATAGGTCAAAATTGCTCATGTAATGTCACTTCTGCAATATTGAAGCTAGCAATTTTATATTTGAAATGCATGCGTCTCTCATGGAGCTGCACATTTTGAGTGGTGAAGGGTCAAGGTCAAGGTCATCCTTCAAGGTCAAATGTCATATAGGGGGACATTGTGTTTCACAAACGCATCTTGTTAATTTTTCAGATCGAGATTTCCCCCCGATTGGGACTTATCCAAAATATGGTCCAGTAAAGTCCATTCAATGGACAAAACGAATCATATTTTCTATTAAAGAAACTATGGCTTACATGTTCATTGACAGAACCGGAATTCAAGGACGACAACCTATGACTCAACCTCCTTGTAAGAAACGTGTACAATTTTTGTATCAATATGTATTGTACAAGGAGACATGATTTTATTTATATGTATTATATAGATATAGGGTCTGTAAAAGAAAGTGTAAATTTAAACAAGCTTGCTTCAAGATAAAAACAAAAATAAAGCTCAAAACATCAAATGAATATATTTTTCTTTGTTTTGCATTGCAAATCGGATTTTATTTTGTAGTGTTTATTTTTTGATTGTACTGCTACGTTTTGTATTTTCCAGAGAAATGTAAAGGCATGGGTTGATAGTCTGATTATGATACTAGACTCATCTTCAACCGACTTTGACATACCCCCCTTACCCCCCCCCCCCCCCCCCCGATCACCCCGATATAAATCGCCCGTTTAAATTCGGCGCAGTATGCAGCCACGGCACATTGACATATTTCCCTCACAAGTACCCATTTATGCTCCTTTTTTTGCTCTTGCAAATTCCGTTTTCTTAGTTGGATTCGAGCCAGGGACCTTGCAATTCCTAGACCAGCATCCTACCACTAGACCACGGTCCCAGTTTAACATTAATTAACCTTAACGTTTAAGTTCACTGCCGTTCATTGACTTTATTGCAGTTTATGTCAATGTGACACGCAAATGGTGGCTTCCATGGACATTCACAGCAGCCTTGTCCGGAATGGATGAACAATCGTACGTGCGCATAGATGGTCAAAGAAATATAGTCATATCGGTAAAAGGTTTCATTAGAGCGTTAAGGGCACCTGTCAATGCAAATATTGATGTTATTTATTTTAAAAAAAATATTAAAAGACATGCTAAGAGATTAATATAAAATATATACTAATGTTACATATAACACGATATTGAGATAATTGTGGGTCGAAAATGTGTTATCTCCAGGGTTATTTATAATCAAATACAGCATTACACAAGGTATTTACAAGATAAAGCATTTGGACAGTACAACAGAACATGTTATCTGACAATCTAAAGATTTTGCAACATAAATTACATGTTTGTGCTGAAGTTAACAATACATTATATGAAAAGAATACAGATGCTTATATTCAGTCTAAATAGTTTTTGTACATATTCAAGTATAGCTATATGCAGTGTTGTTTCGCTGAATGTTTACATAATGTCCCGAGAAAGACCAAATTGAATTTTGTTCGTTCAAACTTCTATGATGGTGAGATAACCCCATCATTGATATGTTATATTTTAGAATAAAACCAACTGCACGTTTTTCGAGTATACAAGGACTGGAGACGACTGGACATTCTATGTCGACGGCAAGGTCGACGGCAAGTCTAGCATTCTTTACTAGTCACGCATTATTAAATATATCTGCCTCATTGTAAAATAATTCAAAAGAAGGAGATATGCACGGGTATAGGTTTACACATTAACATGTATCGAAGCTGATGTTATACATACTAATTATATAGTATTTTTACAAGATATTTGAATCACAATGTTTCTTAGCTCGAGCCATAACTAAAGCAAATATTTGATCTAGTGGCAAGACAAAATATAAGTTTCAGGTTAATGCAGTTATCATAGATTCCGAATGTCCTTTTTGCAAAATTACGAAAAACTAAATTATATCTTCTAACGTTTACTTTTGAAGATAACTGCTAACGCAGCGAAATATGTTCGTTTTATTTTAATTTATTGCATTGCGTTGTTTACGATTGTTTCCAGAGCATAAAGCAATCTTGTGTAAATTTTGCATCAATGAATATGAGATAAATGTGTATTGTGATAATAACTTTTTAACTGTAAATTCAAGTCTAATGATTCAAAACAAGCGTTGCGAGTTGTTTGAAATTGTAAGGGGTGCATTCACATACAACAACGTCCTATTTAAGGCGAAGTGCATGACAGTATTTAAGTGTTTTGGTCATTTTCTTTAAAGTTTGATGAATGACACTATTGATGAATTTTAATATGCATTTCATTTTATTTTACAGTCTTCTTCTCACTGGCGTATGACTTAAATTTAAAGAGCTTTGCTATGTCAAATATCAACAGACAGGGCCAAAGTATTATTTATAAAGATGATGGGACCCCATATTGTCTGTCTTCGAACAACCTAGAGATCGACGACTCCTCCATGATGGCAGGTAATGTTCTTTGGGATTAAAAGTTGATATAAAAACAAATAGCTATTACAACATACACATAGACCGCATAAATATCGTTTAATGAAATGCGATTTATTATTGTTTTCATTAAAACTACATTTCGGAATAAATCTTAATTTACTTTTTATTTTACAATATATGTTGTATACAAACCTGAATAAATCTTGACAAACAAATAACCGACAACATAACAATTAAATGCATATTAAGTTTACTTCTGTTCCCCTGGATTTTATCTTTGATTAATAATTGACAGATATTATAAATGTTTCTTACTTTAACAGCAATAACGTTGTGCAAGTAAGATACAATTTGTTCATTTCCTACTTCTGTAAGAAAAGCAAAGCATTTGTTTTAACCTTTGCACGTAAACGCAGAGGCATTAAAATCAAAGCGCTTAAGGATTTGCTTCACCAATAAATGAATATAAATCTATGTTTTACCTAGTTAAAGCAGTGTTGAATTGTTAGAACGGACATGATTTATATTAACATCTTGAAGTTTCTTTGGAAAAAAACTGCAAACAAATACAAATGTGAACATATTCAAATGCTCATTAATTAAACTTGTCAATTAGTAATGTTAATTCTATTTTGCATTTAATTAATTACCATGTGAATTTTGCCTGTTGAGATGTTGGGAGGCGGAAAACTACAACGGGCGAGGCATGGTCTGGTATTGCGCAAGGGGGGGCTAGAGGGTTAGGGTTAGGGTTTGGGTTAGTGTTAGGGGTCGGGTTAGGGTTTGGGTTAGCCTAAACCCAACCCTAACCCTAACCCGACCCCTAACCCTAACCCTTACCCTAACCCTTTTTTGGGGTTATCACCCCTGACCATGCCTCGCCCGTTGTAGTTTTCCGTCTCCCGTTGAGATGTACGCTCGTAGCGTGCATCGCTGCCTACTTTGTTGACCGTTATTCTAATAAATATTTAGAAAAAATTAAACCGTAAGTATTGACGGAACCAATTAATCTGCGTTTTAAATTTCAAGATATACATATATTTAATTGTTTCAGTAAGTGTTTGTGAATATCATTTATTTTTATCATTATCATAAAAATGTACAAACACCAGCGGACTTTATTTCTAATTGCGCTGTTTTTAATTTGTACTATGCATATATATAATGATAATACACAGGAAATCATTTTATTAAAAGTTAAGTAAAAGCTGTTGTTATAGATTGCTTTGTCAGTCTTGTCACTGCTTTATGTTGCTATATATTTAAGTTAATTAGTTTCCTTAAAATAAAAGTTTACGTCCTATGGAGCAGCACCTGAGGCAGCATGTTTGAAGTATATTTAACATTGGAAAATTATTCAAAATAAAATAAATGACTGTCAATTAGTTTGCTGATTATTTTAATATCTTCTATAAATATACATATTGCTATAACAAAGCATCTCTTCACCTGATATAGTTCTTAATACTTAGAAAAAATCTTTAAAAACAAGTTGTTACAATGGCTGTATCGTGTGGGCAAACTCTGGGGGTAACAAGTTCTTACAGAGTATTTGCAAAGATTCGTTATAAATATAATATCGATTTTCAATCATAGATTTTCACTTATCAACATAATTAAAACTACTATGAATATGAAATGAAAAGACTGATTATGCTGTAACAGTATAAACATTGTGAAACTCATTATTCTTAAGATGAAAACATCCTTGACGTAGGGAATATTTAATCTGAAAGCGACCATACTTTAACAATATATCACCTTTTTTGTTACGATTTATAATTATATTAGTCTTCGAACATGCGCTCAATTTATGAGTGTGTCCACTAAACTTGTAGTATTTTTTTCAAAATATGTGCAAAACCCATAAGGCATGACGTAACAATACAACATATAGGTAACTTTATGAAATAAAAATTATCAAAATAATGTGTACACGTGTTTGTTATTAAGAAAGAGGCACACTATCGTTCCTCTTCATACAAAAAAATCGTTTTCGAACTTTTTCACAAATGTCCAGTGCATTTTTTCTTCCAGATAACAGCAAAGAAGGCGTCAATAGGCGTCGAATTCCTTGTTGTTGTTTTATGTAAAACAAATGTTCTTCGGATGTTGAAAAAAGGCACCCGAGTTTTTTTTAGACGGACGTGAAACATGCATCGATCAAAGATTTGTGTAAAGTGAATTTTTTATTTAGACATGCAAAACGTAAAAATGCGCATTCATCTTACGAAATCAATGTATTCTATGCCGACGGGTGAAAAGACTTACACCAGAATGCACCAGAAAGACAACAATGGCGGCAAATGTTCCAATTTGTCGTTCTGGTTGGTATATTTATCGTTCTTTCGTATTGGGTAGTTGGCGACCTTCTACGCCGCCAACGCGCCAACATAAAATAACGAGACAAATTTACCCGTCCAAAGGATGAAATGACGGCATTTGTAATAATTACTATAAATGTCATATCGTGTGTCATAATGGTTGTATCGGCGCCATTTTTATCATTCTTGCGGATATATTTCTCTTTTGTTTGTGCCGTCTAGCAGGCGAGCGTCAAGTTCGCCAATCACGACAACTGTTCTACATGATACTGATATATTCGTTTATAAATAAAAGACTGTCACTGTTAATATAACACAATATTTTAAAATCTAATATCATTAAACTAACGTTTTCGAGCAATTAAGATTTCACGTTAAAAATAATTATAAATTACATCATAATCTTAAAGCAATTTGCGTTTCGCCTGTTTATTTGTAACAGTGATGTTTAAATGGCTGTTTAAGCATAAGAATAATGTAAATGTTTAAGCAACTTACAATAAATGTGATGAACAAAACACAATAGACGGCTGTGCTATTTTTGTATACATTTAACACTGTGTAATATTGACTGTTTACACCCTAGATTGTCGTTTCGTTGCTGTTCTTTATGATGCTTCTTTTTTCAAATCTTTCAATAAAAAAGAATTTAGTTGAAATTTGTATTTAGTTCATTCCATCATGCCTCAGAATTTTGTTGTGAGTAATTAAAAAATTGTAATCATCGCGAATTTAAATTCTCTTTCATTGCTTTTGAATTAGAATAGAACTTTTATGAGATTAATTTTTATTTACACCTGGACGTAATAAACTAAGGAAATGTTGTTTGTTTAAAAACGTCTATGGTTCTGAAACTTATTGTAAAATGGTCCTGCCTTTAAATCATCGTGCAGCGTTTAATAAATTCGGGTGTGTAGTAGCACCACTTTGGATCGGGAGTTATGAAAATTTAGATGTCAATGATCGCATATGTTCATTCTGTGACTCGATTGAAGATGAGTCTCATGTTTTGTTTCAGTGTTCTGTGTACACGTATTACACATGATCTTACCCAGAAAGCCTGTATAGTTAATCCAAACTTTTAAAATAGGTCATTGTTAGAGAAGACTATTTTGGTGTTTTCCGACCCACTTTTGATAAGAATAACTGCCAAACCCTGTTTTGACATTTTGAAATTACACTCATTTTATCTATGTTAATAACTAGAAAGAGGATTTTTAACAACCTGGTCAACTGGTATTTTATTCAACTGTGTGTTATACTATGTATTGTAATCTTTGCGTAATTGTTTTCATCATGGTTGTAGAGATGAATCGTTGTTTTTAAGGTTGTATAGTTAACTGTTGCTCTTCATTTCTCACCATTATAAACTGGAAAACTATGAAGTATCGATAGCTGACTTGTGTCTTTACACTTTCTTCTTGAACATCAGATTCTTAAATTATCCATTGTTGCATTTAGTACCATTATAATGCCAAGTAGTCTTATTTAGGCCAATATTCTCTTTTTGTCAGGCATCACTTTATTTTCCAATTTTCCAACTCTGTTTGTACAAATATTAGCAATGGTTAGTTGGTTTAATTGTACAAACAATATGTTGATATTTATGTATATCAAAGTCCCTTTAAACGGCTTTTCTATAGTGGTCATATGCATTGTATCCATTTTATGAATCTTAAAATACTTTTTTACAGTACATTGTATATGATGGGACTACAATTATGCACTAAACTTGCTTCTTAGCGCATTTGAATGTGAATGAAGGAAAGGTGACTCTTCAGGGCTTAAAAAGTAGATATTTTAACGATAGGGTTTGAAGAGTTACTGCCCTGCAATCTGATATAGAGAAATTGTCTACATTATGATAACTGATTGAAGTTTATAATAGGTTAGAAGTACAAATTATCACCACCAATCATCTTATCATGGTATGCCATGATGGTTAAATGATCTTTCTAGTTGGTTAACTGTTTGTACAATAATGTCACAATTGACAATGTTGGATAATATACGGCAACAAATTTGTATGACAATGGGTAAGATTGGTGGTGGCAGTATAGCTTTTAACATGTATATTGATTGTCATGTAAAGTGCATTGATACACAGAATAAGTCTCTTATAATTCATTTTATGAATGGCCAATGTTTTATCTTAGTGCTTTATAGACGCAAAATTGTGAAAATTGTAAATATTGGATGCGACTATAATAATAAACTATATTTCCTACATGCAATATTGCTTAATTTCTTGGCTATTTGTGATGTTTGACTCGTCATTCAAATGGTTTACAACTCAATATTTTGCAATGACAGTACTTAGTAATGTTTGACTCGCCATTCAAACGGGTTGCAACACAATTGTTTGCAATGACAGTACTTAGTGGAGTTTGACTCGTCATTCAATTAGTTTACAACACAATGTGTTGCAATGACAGTACTAAGTGGTTGTTGACTTGTCATTCAAATGGTTTACAACTCAATGTTTTGAAATGACAGTACTTAGTGATATTTGGCTCGTCATTCAATAAGTTTACAACACAATGTTTTGCAATGGCAGTACTTAGTGACATTTGACTCGTCATTCAATTGGTTTACAACTCAATGTTTTGCAATGGCAGTACTTAGTTATATTTGACTCGTCATTCAATTGGTTTACAACTCAATGTTTTGCAATGACAGTACAAAGACGGTGATTTGCGTGTATCCACGTATCTTAAGGAAAAGTGTCTGAAATTAATCCGCCTGAAAGTTAGATAAGTTGATGCATTTAAACAACACTAAAATCAGATATGGTAAAATGGCTGAAGCATTAGAACGTTCATTTGTCATTAAAGATCAACGCGTTTATTGCATGAGCAATTGACATTTTAACTGTTTTTGAACATTCAACTAATATGCTATTTATCAAGATATATATCTCCATAAAAGTTTGTTTTAATACCTGTGACTATCCAGAGAAAACACTTGAAAATCAATTATATTTAACCTTCGTATTTTTGTGGAATGTAAGAGAATATTTATACGTCATCGTTGTAACACCAAGATCAGATTTTCATATTCCAGAAATAAACATTGCTTCCTTAAAAAGGAGACAAAACGCGAGAATTACAATAAAGAAAAGTATACATTTGTAAAGTAAGCACAACACCCATCCCTACCCCCTTCCATAAAAAACTAATAAATAAACAATAATAATAAATTATTCCATTTGAGTAAATAAATAAATTGGCGGAATACAAACATATGTATAAACAAAAATGTGAGAAACAATAATTATTTAACATGGATCGATGCTTTACCTATTTTAAGCATTCTTTGAAAACTGCACATAGCAGAAAAGTTAATGCTAATTACTCTTGAAATCTGAATTCGCCGATTCTGTTTAAACGCTTGATTGTGCTTATACTGCGTTCAGAAAAGGGATCATAGGCTTAAAGGTCTTCAAAATGCTTTGGCATGTTCAACCCGGTTTTTTTTTATTTAAAAGATTGTATTACACCATATCGAACTAGAATGTTTAATTAAATGATTGATTGCTGAAATCATCCAGATTCAAGGTGCAAAAAGCAATTAAACCTATATTTAAAAGAAGATGACAAGAAAGATCCTTCAAATTAAAAATGAATCACCCTTGTTTATACCATTTCAAACAAAATGCGACACAATTTTGATTATTAAATCCCAAATTAGAGACATATTTACACCCCAACTACACAATACACGAACAAGTAGTCACCATTAACCGCATCATAGTATAAGCAATCTTACCTTATATCGTATAATATGCCGTTCAGTACTGAGGTGTTCTTTGTGTACAGTTTATGCAAGACGAAAACTATCAATGTTTATGCTATCTAAACTTCATCGGAAACAATTGGGAGACAAATGTTTTTCCTTTATATTTTATTTGTTTTATTGGGCAATATACGTGATTTACCCTTTGTACGTCATAATTTCTATCACACAGTGCATAGTTGTGAATGTAAATTGATATTTTGTTAGTTGGTTATATAAGCAATGCAATACAAGTTATGAAAATATATTTCGTTTTCTTTTCTAACTGTAATTGGCATTTACTCGGTAATAACTTATTAACCACCTAAAACGATACTAAAATTTGGCTCGTCTCTGCTATGCTTAGACAACTAAGAACTAATCTTCATCTATTACTTGCTTATTTGACACCAGTTCTTTATTCCAAAAACAGAAATTCTGATGGTCGATACCTAGGGTTGCTGTAAATAAATAGTCGAAATGGTTACGGTCATTGATATGCTCTTTGTTCCTTATTCATGTTGAGACATCAATAATTAAGAGATGTTTATTACATCTCTGAACTTGACGCGAGAATTAACTTGAAAAAAGAGATAAATACTAGAAGTTCTTAATAATTTTTCATTATTAATTTATCATCAATTTATCATCATTTCCATAATTTTTAATGGAAATGAATATGATCCTCAGAGCAACTGATAGAGAAACACGACTGTCACTTACCAACGCAGGCATCCGTCTACCAACCAGCAAATGGTAGCTAGAACACAATCCTGCTACAAGAGGAAAGACAATGGGAGATAAAGGTCGATCTCCAACAGAAACTAGTATTCCCAGATGTTTTTCAAACAAACCAACGCTCTGACATAGTCATCTGGTCAACAGCTCCAAAGAAGATGATACTCCTGGAACTAACTGTCCATTGGGAAGAAAGAACTGATAAGGCAAATGAAAGGAAGCGGTCAAAGTACCAAGAACTGGCAGATATTTGCATGGAGAGAGGGTTCATAACCTGGATCTTCCCTCTAGAAGTAGAATGTAGGTGCTGAACAATCCATGTGGAAAGTGCTAGGAGCGTTGGGCATCAACGCCAGGGCTAGAAAAAAACTCTGTACAGGCCCTTGGTAAGGTGGCAGAGACGGCGTCCAGTTGGCTCTGGCTAAAACGCAATTAAACAACATGGAAGCCATCACAGACGAGCAGGACTTGATCAACACTGCTGCCCCGCCCTCAAGAGGGTGTTCCGAGATAAGGGGCGAAACACCTTATAACTGATTGGAACTCGGCTGAAGACGTCTGTGTAGTAATCACTGTATCATCACTCAACATTAAAATAAAAAGTGAAAGCAAAAAAAAAATTGATTCCCAAACAGATTCGATACATGCATGTTTATTGTTGAAGTTAGCATACCCAGATCGGTTTGAAAAAGGAATACGATTACTTATTATGCTGGCGCGAAAAAGTAACCAAAACAATACTAACTATTAATAAGAAGAAATATGTAAGAAATATTTTCATTAACATTTAGTAATCTTAGGTTACACATAATATGTTTGAGTAAGACAGTTCCATTTCCTTATTTTTGTCTTCATTATACTTGCTTTCAGCGTTTATCGTCATATATAATATACAATAACAATGTGACAGAATACATCCATATAACATAATCAAGCTTTAAACACAAACACCATTTAAAAAATAACACATCCGAAAGTAATCGCCCGAAATACAGGCTTCCGAATAAGGAACTAACTTATTACCGAATCCTTTTATATTCAGAGGACATAATTTCGAAAAATTTAATTCTCCCATAGCGCAGTTTTATATTCGTTATTATTGGCTATTGTAAATGAAAGATTTGTTATTTCTCATATGTAAACAAATACGAAATGATATGGTTAAGGATGCAAAGTGATTTCATCAAGTCACCATAAAAGTGTGACGAAAAGGTTTTGGGTTCGAACTAGATTTTTCACGTTTCTTCACGGTTAAGTTAGAATTACCTCCCTTAGTTTTACATTTGCCAATTTAACAGTATGAATGTTAATTAAAATAACATAGTTAGTTCTGTTTTCGTAGTGGAAATGATTTATTAAGAATATCTAGAGCATTTGATTTTTTAAGAATGTGTGTAAATAAAATTCTGCATATATATCCGGGTTTTTTCTTAGGCAGTGGGGAGGAACTGATTCTATGTAATCTCCGTTGAGTTCGGAGGGCAATCGGTTAGCTTCGTCAAAAGCGAAGGCAGTTCGGTTACGTCGGTGGTTTCCGGATCGTGTCTTTCCATCGGCTAGGTGGCGCTCGGTTCGCAAGTATATAATGGCTCGCAAATAGGCAAGTTGGTCACTTCTCCTGCGGATGCGAGCGGTTCAACATCTGAAGAAAACATACGGTACTCTAAAGAACATTTCTAAGGAGCGTTTGGGTAATTGTGTTGACTTCAAACGGTGCCCGGGCTGCAGAGTTCCTGTTGCAAGTTGAGAGGGTCTAAAGAGGGTTGGAGTCTACGGAAGTCGTACTAGGTGGTGGAAGTTTCACCTAGGGCCTTGGGTTGACGAATAGCTAAAGCTTTATTGAAGGTAACGGTCCACTGTTTGTCGCACTGTAAATATTCGTGGTGACTTGGTCACATTTTAAATTTAATTTTCTAATCAAAAGGCCGACTGCCTGATGAAAATCATTAAATTATATTTTTATTTTGTAATTGGCCTTCCGAGGGATTCGGAAGGCACATAGGCATTGTTAGGCCGCGCACATAGCGCTCGGTGGCGGTCGGAGCGAAGACGCCGGCTTGTGCTACATAATTTGGTGGCAGCGGTGGGATAGGTTACAGAAACCTATCGACAGTTCAAACCTGTCAGCCCTGGCCTCACAATGGCTGACGGTAGGGAAGCAATTCTTTTTGAAGAATTGGAAGCGATGAGGCGGGACAATGAAGCCTTCGCTGCAAAATGTGACACGTTAGCTTTGGAGAGGCAACTTGAGTTATTAAAGCTTAACACCATGCGGACTGCCTTGTGTACTCCTGTTTGCTAAAGAGAGACTCCTACTACTCAACCAAAGCAAAATTATGTTGAAGGAAACGTCACATTGAAATTAGACTTAATAGAAACCTTAAAGTATTGACAAGGCAGCCACATATGACGGTCAATCATCGTGGTATGATTATAAAGCTCACTTTGAAACATGAGGCTGAGATAAATCATTGATTGACTACAACGATAAGGGATTGCATTTGGCAATGTCCAGCGTTTTTTTCCCTTCTCTAACTAGTACCGGGGAACGGTACCTTTCCCAAAGCCTACCGTAGGCTTCCCAATTTTAGCACCGGACCTTTCCCAATCTCGATATCTACCGTTCCGAACAATTCTAGGTGCCGTTCCCAATAGCCAGTGCCTTTTATTTTCGCTGGAAATATCTTTTGATGTTGTCGAGCCTTTCATTTTCGGCCATTTATTTTCGCCGGACAGTGTTGCGTAGAAAGTAAACAAAACTTTTCAAATGTGGCGCAACTCTAACCGCTGTGTAAAATGTGAATGAATTACATAACCGCGACGAGTGATCGATATTTCCCGTGAAAGAATTCCATCGCTAAGACTAGTCTTCCTTACATCAATAAACTTTCTCAACACTAATTTTTGTTGACATTAAAAAAAACGTAACCGTATTGAGTTAAATGCGCATATTACTTAAGATCTATGTATAGTTTTTTTAGTGTCAAATCCGGACAGTAACTATTCGGATATAAACAAATAAAAGTTTAACATAAAATTAAAAATAATGAGACATGGGTGTAAAATCCTATAGTTATTTACAACATATACATAAGCATTTAATGACAGATGATCTTAATATCTAATTTGATGATTTGAAAAAAAAAATCAAAACAAAATATAAGACTTACCTTTGAAAATTATTGTTAAAGCATTCCACTCTAAAAACTCATTTTGGTTACGTGTGACTATTCTCACTGTCTATTGTTAAAAGATGTCAAACCAGTACAAGTTCCATTGTTGTTGTTTTTGTTTAGTGTTTAAGTTTTTAATTTAACTCACATGAAACATTGCAGGGCTTGTAAGACTTAAAAGGGCTAAAACAAAATTATTAATATTATTTTTATGCAACCTCCGTGCTTATGCCTATCACTGGAAGATATTTTTTTCCAATTGACAGGCACATTCTTACTGAAGTGGCAATAACACAATTTTCACATGACATGATACGATAGTCAAAATATCATCACTGTACTGTAGTTTTTCTGTTAAAACCTAGAGTTTAAAATGCTTTGTGATGCAGAATATAGCCCCTAATGATAGATTACATGCATTTTAAAGGTTCCCAATTCATCAATTTTGCGACTCAAATTTTTCCCAATTCATTGATTTCGCGACTAGTTTTTTTTCCCAATTTGAAGATTTCACGACTCGAAAAATTCCCAATTGTAGGGGTACAGGTACCTTTCCCCTTTGGGGAAAAAAACGCTGGTGTCATTGCGTGGCCAAGCGCAAGGAGTATTGGGAAACCTGGCACAGAATGCCATAGATTATGGCTCATTGTTGCAAGCTTTGGAAGAACGCTTTTCACCTCCTTTCCAAAGGGAACTGTACAGAGTGCAGTTACGTGATCACAGACAGAAAGCATTGGAGACGCTGGGAGAGCTGGGGCACGACATTCCCGGATTAACAAATCTGGCATACCCCTTAGCACCGGCAGATCTAAAAGAAACATTGGCAAAAGAGCAGTTTCTTGATGCTTTACATAGTGCGGACATGAGACTACGTATCAAACAGGCTCGACCAGCAAGCCTTAATGATGCCATCATACACGCAGTGGAGCTTGAAGCCTTTAATCGAGCGGAAAGGGCGAAGTTCGATTGCTATGTTGCTGCGGTATCTACATATGCCGATACATCAACGAAGCAGACTGATCAGCTTCATAAGATGGTAGATATGCTCGAAAAACGGTTTGACTTGTTCATGACTGCCACGAAAACCTCACAGCCTAGATACGGTTCAGGGTCGAAAAACATGGAACGGCGGTGTTATACATGCAGCTCAAAGTTTCGCCTGAGAAGGCAGTAACCTGATAATAGACATGGGCCTCGCTATAAAGAAAGGACGACTGTAGGAAAGCCGAGTGTCTTTGACGCAAACGTCACTGTCCGGGAAAGGCCTTTATTGAAGCATTTAAAGGTTGCTGGTGCAACCGTGTTTGATAGTCGTGTTTCTCAATCGGCCCATGCAGAATGTTGCTATTCCTCGTCAATACAGTATTTAAATGTAATGATCAATTTGTTTAAAATTGGATGAATGTCACTATTGATAAATTGTAATATACATTTCATTTTATTGTTCAGTCCTCTTTCTGTCGTATGACACAAAATCAAAGAGCTTTGCCATGTCAAATATCAACCCACAGCACAACAGTATTCTTTATATAGATGTTGGAACCCCATATTGCCTGTCTTCAAACAACCTAAAGATCGGCGACTCATTCATGATGGCAGGTGATGTACTTTTAGATTTAAAGTTGATATAAAAACAAATAGCTAGTATCACAAACATATAGACCGTATAAATATCGTTTAATGAAATGCGATAGTTTTTCTCTTTAAAACAACCTTTCAGAATATAAAAAAATTCATTTTACAGCATATGTTGTATACATTTTTTTGAATGTTTTATTTTCAATATAAGACATACAATGTATATATGTATATGATCGAAAAACAAAGTGATACCGCGTAGCAACAATAATGTTCAAACATACAAGATATGCTAATATATACTTTTTGACCTTGTGGTTTCTTTTTGATTAAAAAAAAAGTTAATATGTATTTCTTTTATTTGGTTGTTTGTGATAGGTGTTTTTGAATAAAACAACAAAATAGTTATGAATAAAAAGGAGTTGCATAAATTGGGTAGAAAGCAAAACTGGACTTGTTTATGAAAGTTTAATGTGTTTCTATTTATGTTCAAATATATGAAGTGTATCATTGTTAAGGGCAATTTTCTTTTTAATTTGAATCTTTAATTTTAAATAATTGATGAAACAGTTCATGGTGGGTGTTTGTTTTCTGCATTTCATGCTGAATATAAAATATTTCATTAATATAATAATGTAATTCACAGCGTTATTAACCTCTTGTATTTTGAAAGTATTTATCCCTAAACTGATGTCTAAGAGAGTTAGTTTAACATTTAATTGTTGTTTCTTTAGAAAGTTTGTCAATTGATTCCATATAGATTGAATATGTTTACACTCCCAGAAAAGATGTTCTATTGTTTCAATATGTTCACTACACATATCGCATAGATTTGTGTTGGATAGGTTGCACTTAAAAAGATATTTATTTGTAGCTATGAGTCTCTGGATGTATTTATATTGGAAATTTCTCAAAGTGCTATCAGTAGTTGATTTATATGGCATGACAAATATTTGTTTCCAATTAAATTCTTTTTTTCCAAGAATGTTTTGCCATTTAGTTTGGGCTTTAGAGGGTTCGGTAGGGTTTTTGATTTGCAGTGTATAAAATATTTTGTTTGTTTTGTTTTGCAATTATGTTTTCTACGAATGTTTTTTGAGTACATGGTATGTTATTTGTATTGGTAACAGCTTTAATATGTATGGGTATACTTTTGATCAATGTGTAGTACATCAGGAAATTACTTGTAGGTATTCCGAATATGTAGCATAAATTATCAAAGAAATAGAAATCGTTTATTCTGTAGTCGTACAATTGATCTACATATTTTATGTTTCGTTCAAACCAATGTTTATAGAAAAATGTTTTATTGTTAGAAGTTATATCTTTATTGTTCCATATAATGGTTTAACTGTTTGTTTTGGTTTCTAAATTATGAGTAACTTTACACCATGCCGATAGAACATTTGATAGAAATATGTTTTTGGTTGAAATTTCACCCAATATATTATTGACGATATTACATTCAAAAAGAAGGCGTCACCATATGTTTTAAGAATTTTCTGGTAGAATAATTTCTATTTACTCGTATTGGTATTATCCAAATATCTTTTAACCCAACTGCACTTGATTGCATTTAGGAATGAATCTATATCCATTAGTCTGATACCTCGGTATTCTACTGATTAAATTAATTGAGTTCGTTTAATTTTATCAGGTTTACCGTCCCATATGAAATTAAATATTTCTGATTTTATATCTTCAATAATATCATTTGGTGGGTTTGGGAGAACTGTTAGTTTATACATTAATTTAGGAAGTGCAAACGTTTTCAACACAGTGTTTTTCCCGATAAGTGTAAGTTTACGATGCTGCCATGATTTTAAACAATTTTTAAATTATTGTAAATTAGGCAATATGTTTTTTAGAATTGTTTCATGTTCATTGTTTGTAAAGGTTATTCCTAACGTTGTTGCTTCATCTGATGTCCAGTTGAATTTCATTTCTTTTTTAAGATGAATATTACTTTGTTTAAATTTGCCTACTCGTAGCACAGTGCATTTACTTTTGTTCAGTTTAAGACCCGATTCCATTCCAAAAAGGGTTAGCGATTCTATAAGATTATTGAATGAGTCACTACTGTTATTAAAGAAATAAGTTGCGTCGTCAGCAAATAGGGATTGTTTAATTTCTTCGTCGGGTTCAAGCGATATTCCCTTTATATGGTTATTTGATTGGATATAGTGTGATAGATACTCGATGCATATAATAAATAGCGAGGATGAAAGTGGACATCCTTGTCTTACCCCTCGTTCGATGTTAAAACTGTTTGAGAAAAAGCCATTGTTAATAATTATACTGTTAATATCGGTGTAAAATAGTTTGACCCATTTAATTAAACTTTCACCGAAATTCATATTTTCTAAGCAAGAGAACATAAACGAGTGGTCTAGTGAATCGAAAGCCTTTTCGAAATCTGCAAAGAAAAAAAGAGGCCAGAATTGTTTGGTTGGTTGAAATAATTTATGCATTCTTGTATTAGACGTAAGTTTTCACCAATGTAACGTCCTTTTATGAAACCAGATTGGGATCTTGAAATGATTGATGGTATTATTTTTATAATTCTGTTTGATATACTTTTAGTTGCAATTTTATAATTATTGTTTAGTTAACAAATCGGGCGCCAATTTGATAAGGATACTAATTTTTTTCCAGGTTTTGGAATGAGTGATATTATGCCTTGTTTTGTAGCGTAGTTAAGTGTTCGTTGTTAAATGCATAGGTAAGTGAATTAATTAAATGTGTTTTACTATCATTCCAGAATATTTTATAAAATTCGATTGTGATGCCATCAGATCCTGGACTTTTGTTATTTTGCATTTCTTTTAGTGCTAATCCACATTCATATTCATTTAGTTATCCGTCGCACATTAGTTTTTCCTCTTGATTTAAGGCATGATGTGTATTTTTAAAAAGGGTGTTATTTTCAACATGTTTTCGTGTATAGAGTGTTTCGAAAAATAAACGTTGTATTTCTAGTATTTGAGTTCTGTTTGTTATATTTTCGCCGTTGACTACTAATTTGTGTACAGTTTTTTGTTCACTTCTACGTTTTTCGATGTTTGCGAAGTATTTTGTATTTTTTTCATTGTGTTCAACATGCTGTGCACGTGCTTGTAGTATTATTCCATTGAGATGTGTATGATACATTCCTTCTAATACTTGTTTTTTTAATGTTATTTCATGTTCAATGGCTTTGGTATCATTTGTGTTTGTTTCATGTAATTGCTTTTCAAGTGTTTCAATGTTTTTGATAGTTTCAGTTTCAAGTTTGTGTGTTTTTTTTTGTTTAAATGATGTGTATCTAATTGTAGTGTTACGTATATTTCCTTTAATTACTTCCCATAAGGTGTTTGGGTTCGCATTTTTATTAATTTGAACCGTATTTAATATTTCTTGTTTTATTTGCGTTAGATATTGTGTATCTAATAAGATGCTGCTATTAATTTTAAAGTATCCTGGGCCTCTTTCAGGTTGTATTTTGTGGAGTTTAAGTTCTACTCGAGAGTGGTCAGTCATAAATTCTGGTTTTATGCTACATGTGTCAATAATGTTGCAAAGTGACTCAGATATGAAAAGATAGTCTAATCTACAGAATATTGTTGGTTTTGTGTTTGAGTGCCAGGTGAATTTGCTTTCGTTTGGATATACTGTACGCCAGATGTCTATCGTATTGTAGTTTTCAATTATGTTATTTAAAATGTTTCTATTTTTAGGATGAGTATAAAGGTTTCCCTTCTTTTTATCTAATAATGGGTTAAAAACAGTATTGAAATCACCATCGACTATAATGTTTTTATCTTGGTTATTAATTATAATGGATTATAATGTTTCGTAAAAAGTGGAATCATCTGTGTTAGGCAAAACGTTGATTACTGTTAGTTGTGTTTCGTGCATTTTGATATCTATACTTGCTTGTCTACCAATTATTATTTCGTTAAAGTTATCGACTGTTATCCCTATATTATTTTTATCAGAAAGGCTATTCCTTGTTTATTAGTATGTTGTCCACTAAGATATATGTCTCCGTCCCATTCATCTTTTAAGGTTTGTGCTAAAGTATATGTCAAGTGACTTTCTTGTAATAGGCATATACTATATTTGTTTTCGTCTAACCATTTAAAGATTTTTATGCGTTTGTCTTTATTGTTTAGCCCTTTAACATTCAAAGTACATAATTTAATCATTTAAAGAGGTGGAGGGTGATGTAAATGATAATTTGTGTGTGCTTGTCCAGTTAGTTTCTAGCATGATAATTATACTGAAAAGATGTCTTCACATAAGATAAAAAAAGAAAACAATACTGGGGATACAAACAAATGGAAAATCCAAAGAAATGAAGAAAAACAAAAATATGATGAAAAAAGTGAAGGAAAAAAAAAACAACAACAAAAAACATGTCCCAATAGAGACATACACGAGTGCGCACTTTCGTACGCTGGAAAAAAAATATTGAGATTAAATAACAAACCAGTAGGAAAAAAAACACGTGTGAAGTAGGTCTAGTTAAAATAATTTGTGTAGATAATACATTAGTATGCATATATTTAAGACAAGCGTCTCTACATTATGTATTTTTACTTAGAAAAACAATATGTATACGTATTTAACATGAATAACATTTTATCTTATTTGACTATAAAAAGGACCGATGAGAAAAGGAGCATTACGTTCGAACATTTAGATTTTAAATAGGAATAATGTTGTGAGCATGAGGCCATTTAGTAGCGAGTATCCTATACATGGTTAAAGATATGAAACGCTTCCTGCGAAAACAAAAAGGAAGCAGAAGCAACAAATTTCTATTGTAAAATTAAAAACAAGTATTCATAATAACAAATATGATTAGGTACTCTAATGAGCCTTTCAATTCCTATATATGTTCCCTTCTTCTTTGTAGAAGAAAACATTGAGGAAAAATGCAACTACAATATTTAATTCCCTATACAATGTGGTTTGCATAATTGTGAAAAAGAACTACTACATTAAATTATCTGCACAATTTGGTTCACATTATTGGAAAAAATGAACTACTCCATTTAGTTTACTGTACAAATTGGTACACATTCTAGAAAGGCTCTAGCATAAAATTATTATTGTTATCATTATTTATATGTATACACATCTTAGTATAAGGTGGTGTCAACATTATTTTAGGATTACACATCCCGAAGAAAAACGTTGAAGAGAAAAGAAACTACAGCATTTAGTTCTCTATACAATTTGGTTCGCATTTTTGGAACAAAGAACTACTGCATTTAGTTATCTGTGCAATTTGGTACAGATTGAAGAAAACATTAGCATAAAGGATAATCATTATATGTATGTATACACATCTGTGTCTAAGTTGTTGTCGACATTATTTTAGTATAGAATTACCCTAAAAAAAAGCTACACATTTGCAAAGACAGATACACGGTTGCTATTTTGCAGGCAAAAGTTTTACATTCGATTTCTTGACACTTTAAAAAAATATCATTTCAATCGAATAGATGAAAGAAGCGATGAGTATTGTTTATATGTATACACATCTTGATATAAGTTAGAAACCCAGTTATTATCATTATTTATATTTATACACATATATTTATGCACATTATATTTATTATCATTATTTATATATACACATATATATTAACACATACACTTATACACACGTACACTCATATATACACATATAAACACACATATGCATATACCCGTAGTATAGCATAACCCTAAAAAAAGCTACACATTTGCAAAGACAGATACATGGTTGTTATTTTGTTTGCAAAAGTTTTACATTCGATTTTTTTAACACTTAAAAAATTATCATTTCATTTGAATAGATGAAAGAAGAGATGAGTATTGTTTATATGTATACACATCTTGATATTAGTTAGAAACCCAGTTATTATCATTTTTTATATTTATACACATATATTTATACACTTTATATGTTTTATCATTATTTATATTTATACACATATATATTACCACATACACTTATACACATGTATACTCATATATACACATAGAAACACACATATGCATAAACCCGTAAACATGCATGCAAACACACACATACAACACACATAAATACATACATGTGTATATACATACACACACATACATGCATACACTAACACACGTATGCATATACCAACACAAATATACATACATACATATGTGAACATATATGTATATATACATACGTAGACATACATATGTTGTATACATAATATTGACACACAAATAACCGACAACATAACAATAAAATGCATATTAAGTTTACTAACGTTCCTCTGGATTTTATCTTTGATTAATAATGGAAGAATTGATAACTGTTTCTTATTTTAACAGCAATTACGTTGTGCAAGTAAGATACAATTTGTTCATTTCCTACAACTGTAAGAAAAGCAAAGCATTTGTATTAACCTTTGCACGTTAACGCAAGGGCATTACAATCAAAGCGCTTAAGGATAAATAAATATACATCTATGTTTTACCTAGTTAAAGCAGTGTTGAATTGTTGGAACGTATATGGTTTATGTCAACATCTTGTAGTTTCTTTGGAAAAAACTGCAAACAAATTCAAATGTAAACATATTCAAATGCTCATTAACTTAACTTGTAAATAATTAATGTTAATTCTATTTTGCATTTTAACGCGTGTTTTTGCATAAATTTTCTTGATTTAATAATTACCATGCGCATTTCGCCTGTTGAGATGTACGCGGTAGTGTGCATCGCTGGCTACTTCGTTGACCGTTATTATAATTAATATTTAGAAAAAATTAAACCATAGTTATTGACGAAACCTATAAATCTGCGTTTTAAATTTTAAGATATATACTTATTTAATCGTTTCAGTAGTTGTATGTTAATATCATTTAGTTTTATAATTGTAAGAAAAATTGTACAAACACCAGCGGATTTTATTTATAATTGATTTGTTTTTAATTTGTACTATGCATATATACAATGAGAATACACAGGAAATCATTTTAGTAAAATTAAGTAAAAGCTGTTGTTGTAGATTGTAGAGTGTACGTTCAATCGAGCACCTGGGGCAGCATTTTCGAAGTATATATAACATTGGAAAATTTATTTAAAGAAAATAAATACTATTAATTAGTTCGCTGATAATTTTAATACCTTCTAAAAATATTCATATTGCTATAATAAAGCATCTCTTCACCTGATTTAGTACTTAGAACATAGAAAAAAATCTTTAAAAACAAGTTGTTACAATGGCTGGATCATGTGGGCAAACTCTGGGGGTAACATATTTTTACAACGTCAATAGATTTCCAATATCAACCAAATTAAAACGACTATAGATATAAAATTAAAAAAACTGATTATGCTGTTACAGTATAAACGTTGTGAAACTCATTATTCTTTAGATGAAAACATCCTCAACGAAGGGAATATTAAATCTGAAAGCGACCATACCTTTACAATATATCACCTTTTAATTACGATTTATAACTGCATAAGTCTTCCAACATTCGCTCAATGTTTTAGTGTATCCTACTAAAATTGTAGTATTATTTCAATCCTACTAAAATTGTAGTATTATTTCAAAATATGAGCAAACACCAATCACACATGAAACAACAATACAACATATAGCTAACTTTATGAAATTAAAATTATCACAATAATGTGTGAACATATTTGTTATTAAGATAGAGGCACAATATCGTCCCTCTTCAAAGAAATAGAATCGTTTTCGAACTTTTACAAATGTCAAGTGCATTTCTTCTTCCAGGTAACAGCAAAGAAGGCGTTAATATGCGTCGAGTTCCTTTATGTAAAAAAAATGTTCTTCGGATGTTGAGAAAAGGCACCCGAGGTTTTTTTAGACGGACTTGAAACATGCATCGATCAAAGATTTGTGTGTAGTGAAGTTTTTATTAAGACATGCAAAACGTAAAAATGCGCATTCATCTTACGAAATCAATTTCTTCTATACCGACGGAAGAAACCGCTCACACCAGAATGCACCAGAAAGACAACAATGAATACAAAGGTTCCAATATGTCGTGCTGGTTGGTATATTTGTCGTTCTTTCGTATTTGGTAAAGCGCCAACACAAAATAACAAGACAAATTTACCCGTCCAAACGATGAAATGACGACATATATAATATTTACTATAAATGTCATACCGTGTGTCATAATGGTTGTATCGTGCCCTATTTGTCGTTCTAGCGGATTTATTTCTCTTTTTTGTGCTGTCTAGCAGGCGAGCGTGAAGTTCGCCAATCGCGACAACTGTTCTACATGATACTAATATATTCGTTTATAAATAAAAGACTGTCAGTGTTAATATTACTGAATATTTTCAAATCTAATATCATTAAACTAACGTTTTCGAGCAATTAAGATTTCATGTTAAAAATAATAAAAAACTACCTCATAATCTGAAAGTTGTTTGCGCTTCGCCTGTTAATTTGTAACACTGATGTTTAAATGGCCGTTTAAACATAAGAATAATGTAAATGTTTAAGCAACTAACAGTAATTGTGATGAACATAAAACAATAGACGACTGTGCTATTTTTGTATACATTTAATACTGTATAATCGGGACTGTTTACACCCTGGATTGTCGTTTCGTTGCTGTTCTTTATGATGCTTCTTTTTTCATATCTTTCAATAAATTGGAATTTATTTGAAATTTGTTTTTATTTCATTCCATCATGCCTCAGAATTTTGTTGAGAGTAATCAAATTATTGTAATCATCGCGTATTTGAATTCTCTTTCATTGCTATTGAATTAGAACTTTTATGAGATTAATTTTTATTTACACCTGGACGTAATAAACTAAGGAAATGTTGTTTGTTTAAAAACGTGTATGGTTCCGAAACTTATTGTAAAATGATCCTGCCTTTAAATCATCGTGCAGCGTTTAGTAAATTCGGGTGTGATGTAGCACCACTTAGGATCGGAACCGGGCGTTATGAAAATTTAGATGTGAATGATCGCAAATGTGTATTTTGTGACTCGATTGAGGATGAGTCTCATGTTCTGTTTCATTGTTCTGTGTACAGCCATATTACGCATGTTCTTACCCAGAAAGCCTGTATAGTTAATCCAAACTTTGAATAATTGTGTTCCTTATTTGCTTTTAGGTCTGTACCAACAGTTTCACTTTGTAAAGGAAAGAAAAAATAGCAGAATACTATGTCGTGTTGTAATTGGGCATTTTATTTTAAATGCCATAAAACAAATACCACAGTGAACTAACCAGAAACCTCTTGTTAGCCGAATATGTAAAATAGCATCAGTTGTTTTCCCTTATCTGGGCTGCCTGTAGCGCCCGCAATAAGAGTATGAAAAAGCAAAGCCAACCAGTGACAGGGGAGGAGGAGGGGTGGCGGTGGGTTTTTGAGTAAACAATAAGCGTGTCTCTCCTCCAGAATTTTTCCAACATTGAGGCTGATGATGTGCTCCGATTGGTAAAAACCGTCATGTGACAAATATCCTGTCATTGATTGGCTGTGCGTTCTCGACTACTTTAGTAAGGTCAGCGAGCACTAAATTCAACTCGCAAAACATCCATATAAAAACTTTTATGAAATCATAAAATACATTTATGTTCCTTATTTGCTTTTAGGTCTCTACCAACAGTTTCACTATGTAAGGAAAAGAAACAATAACAGATTACTATGTCGTGTTGTACCTCTGGGTAGCCGAACATGTAAAATAACATCAGTTGTTTTCCCTTATCTGGGCTGCCTGTAGCGCCACAAGTGACAACGACCGCCATACCAGATGAAACTGTAGGTAGAGCTTTTATGATAGAGTAACAATAAGGACTAGACTAGACGAAGTACAAATTATAACCAAATTAAACTTGACTAAATGTTAAGGATTGTGTTCAGTATTATGGTAACTGGCAACTGTTTGGTGTAAAAATAAAATGCACATGACTAGGGTAATACTGAAGATTTCGTACCGTATATACAAACATGTCTGTTATAAATTTACACGTTAAGGCTACGAAAATAATAATAAGTGTAAACTTATTTAGACCGTGGCATCAGTCAGATCGGTCTAATGGCAAAAGCGCATACAAAAACAGGAAAATGTATTATGCTTATAATGACCGCTGCCTCCGTCAGATCGGTCTGACAACTTGAACATAAGTACAAACATTAACCGTAACAGTACATATTATGCTTATAATGACAGCAACCCATACCATATTACATTAACCGCTGCCTCAGACAGATCGGTGTACGTTCAAATACAATAACAGTACATATTGTTTTATTTAGACCGCTGCCTCAGTCAGATCGGTCGTTTGACAAAAGGGCATGTAATATGGTAAAAGTACATAAAATCCTAAAATTGACCGCTGCCTCAATCAGATCGGTCGTTTGACAAAAGGGCATACAATATGGTAAAAGTACATTAAATGCTAAAATTGACCGCTGCCTCAGTCAGATCGGTCGTTTAACAAATGAGTGTAAAAGAATATATACAGGAAATATATCATGAGCCTTGACTATGCTTGGTTTGACAGTAATCAGGAAAAAGGAAAAACAAACATTAATCCCCGATACTAGTGGAAGCAATGACCCTTCTTGCAATTTTCTGTAGTAGACTAAAAGTATGTAAAATATACTATAAGCAGTGAAAAAGCCAGACGTAGGCCCTTCTTAAGTCAGCCTTGTTCCCTTCACAACAAGTTAAATTATCTTACTAACATGTTAAGCCAGATCGTCCATAGTTCACAAATTATGACAATAACCTAAAGGACAACTACACTCTTCCTTTTTCATGAAAATCATTACTTTGTAAGTATCGGGGTTGGTCTCACGTATGTCTTGAGAGCATTAGACTTCCAACGACCTAATTGGCGTAATTGTGCATCCGAACGCTGTGATTGGTGGGCGTGTGTAGCGCCTCAAATCCTAAATGAGTTGGGGGTATACAGTTTTGGATCCATTTTGCAATACATTACGCAATGACGTAAGACATAGCGGAAATATTGAGTTGATACTGGACAACCACAAGGATGGCAGAACAGTGGCCCGTCTGAAGCTCCTTGGCAAGAGCACAACTTATATAGTGCACGTACTGGACAGATTGTTCTGTCGGCTTGTTTGCCCAATCGGACTGTTGCAGTATTACCTGCCGAGTGTTTGAAAGCCGCCAATTTGATTGAGACAGACTTGAGTTTGCTGTTTTTGAAATAAAAGCATGTGTTTGACCTGCGAATGACATTATTAGTACCATTATTCGACACTGTTAGTTCCCCAACTCGAAACAAACCAAAAAGGCCACTAGGAACATGGTTTTTATTTTACGTTAGGTGGAGGCAACTTTAACTATCTTATTGACGGACTTGCTTAGTGCCTTTAAAGATTGCAAGGTAAAAGGTTTTCTTTTGTCGTTAGTTGCAGAACGATGAAGTTCATACAGTAGTTTCTTACAAAGAAATGAGTCTGTGGGGCTTGGCATGTCTTGAATTTGATGAATGTATGAAATGGCCGAGATGAATGAGGTAATGGTGGAACCTTTTCAACCTTCAGCTATAAACTGGGCCACCTTACTTGAGGTAGAGGGAAACAATTGCTGACCAAAATAGTATGTTCTATTGAAATTGGTGAAATGTTAAAGGGCATTTGCATAACCAGTTCTTATGTACTGAGCCAAAAAGTTGTCCAGAAGATCCTTCACAATCTTGTTTAAGGCTCTAGTAGATGACTGGGTACCCAAACCGGGTGTGGTTGCATGTTTGGGGCTTGGGCGAAAAAACGTTCTACCTGAAAGCGGGAAAGAAGTATTAAATTGTCCTGGTATGTGGCGAGCTCTAAACAAAATGTTATGTTTTATACAGACCAAAACCAGACGGCGGACTAGACGCATGAGGGTTGGGTCTTCGGAAGACTGTTTGTTTACAATGTGCACAACAGCTTCATTATCTGTATGCATGACTAGACACTGTTGTGCAGTTGGGTTCCCCAAATTTATAATCAGAGTATTATTGAAAAGAGCTCTTTTATAGTGATGTGTAACGGTGCCAGCCAAATTGGCCATGATCCATAAAACCACTGGCAACCAAAAACTGCACCAAAACCGATTCGGCCTGTCGCATCGGTGTGTAAATGCAACAGTTCGTCGGGAACCCATTTCTTACCAAGTAGTTATTTTTTGCCATTGAAATGTTCAACGAAAAGGCGCCATGCAGCCGGATCACGCCGACTCTCTTTGTTGAGCGTAATGAAATGATTGGGTTTAGAGACCTTGCATGTAAGGTCGATTAATCTCCGTAGGAAACACCTGCCTGGCAAAACCACCTGACAGCAAAAATTCAATAGACCCAATTGAGATTGCAGTTCTTTGAGTGTGATTTTTCTAGACCGAGAGAAACGTGTTAGCAATTCTCTCAATATACATAATTTATCAAGTGGGAGTCTGGCTACCGAGTCCAGTTCTAAACCCATCAATGTGATAACCTGACAAGCGGGAAATGTATTTCTGGTTTAGTAGGAATCCCCATATCTTTGCAGAAGGACAAAAATGTGTCTAAATAACTTCGACAAGATAAAGAGTTTTTCGGGCCAATGATCAAGAGTCATCCAGGATATGAGTTATGGTGGGGATCCTGGGATGAGTTTTGGCTATCCACTCCAGAGCCAAACTCAACTTTTCAAAAATAGCGCAGGAGGAACTTGAACCCATGCGTAAACATGTATCATTGTAGTATTGTCCCTCAAAGTTACTGTAGATGCCCAAAAGTTCATAGTCCTCCTGGTGGATGGGTATGGGCCGAAAGGCGCTATCACGATCAGTTTTAGCCATAAAGGAGTTATTCCCTGACTGAATAAGTAGCTGAACTGCGTCATCAAAGGATGTGTCCCTTACAGTAGCCAAGTCTGAATCAATGAAATCATTGACGGAAGAGCCCTCTGGATGACTCAGGTGTTGAATAAGACGAAATTGATTTGGGGTTAGTTTTGGTACAATTCCTTTTGGTGAGACCTGTAAGTTTACAAAAGGGGTTCTTGAAAAGGGCCTTTTATTCGCCCGAGTAACAATTATTTTTGGAGTTTAGCGCGTACTGCTGAGGGATTTGTCCTGCATGATTTCAGGTTTGAAGCGAATGAAGGTTTTCTAGGACCTATAAAACCCAAGTGGAAACCAGTTGTGAAACCTTGTATTATGATTTCTGCCTCTGCATACCCAGATAAGTAAGGCTCGAGAGCTTGTATGTTTACTGGTGTTGTCGAATCAGCACTAACGGACAAGTATGTGGTGTTAATCTTGGGTGGTTGAGATATGTTTGTTGCTCGGACCTCTTCTTTACTACTGAAAGAACATCTGGTTGCAGGCTGGTCACCTTTGCAGTAGCCACATATGTGTTTGTGAGAAAAGGCAGTGTGTGTGCATTCGGACCGCCTGTTGAAGGTCCAGCAAGTGGACATGTGGAATTTGTTGGGCTTGTGGGATTGGTTGGATGAGTAGTTTGAGACGTAAAAAGGCTGTCGGGGGAAACGAAAATTGTTTTCCCCCGACTGGGGGAAGGGGAAGGGGGATGAGGTAGGGGCCTGGGTTGACGCGAACAACCAATTATCTAGATGGAGGCTGTCCCATGGATGGAGGCCGTTTTCTCTGACCATTCTGAATTGCTGGTCGTACACATAAAATGCTAGAACAGGACGTTTTTGGGCAAGATCCCTAACATTAGTTATATATGTCATGAGGGCTGGGGCCTGGAAAGGGAATTTGTGCGTGTACACAGCTACATACCGCACAAAAGCAGTGGTCCACATCTCAATAGATGTTATTTGTTTTTGTTAAGTTCTAGGAACCAGGCTTATGTAAGAAAATTTATCCATTTGGAAAATGAGATTATTCGTTTGTTGGTGGGCCAGAGGGTCAATGGACAGAAGCTGTGAAAGGTCTACACATTTGTTTGCCCATATTTGCTTTTTGAGGGATTTGGGGATTTGATCCAGAATGGATGTAACCTTGTAACAAGGAGGAGCATTGTTATCATTTACCAGTGAGGTACTATGTTGATAAGCCACATCGCTTTCTGATTCACTGTCCTCATCCGAGGAGTATGTCATATCCGAATCGGATTCCTCTACTTGGTTACAGTTTATGTGATGAGGTAGTAAATTCGCTGGCACCTCCTTCTGTATCTGTCTTTTCTGTTTTTTGGTCCCGGTGACTGATATATGTTCAGCCTCTGTCTGGCATCCTGTTGACGTTAACCCTGTTGATGGCCCTGACAATGGTTCGTTGATGTGTTTTGAGTCATTAAGTGTTTTTTTCGGTTTCGCACGACCCTGGTGAGCGCCCTGCTTCACCCGTATGCTTGTTTCGGCATTTGGACGAGACCAGCGTCGTCGGCGGGACACCTGCACGTATTGTTGTGGGTCAGCCGGGTCGGCTATGTCTGACTGCTCCCCTGTTGTCTGCCCCCTGCTACGACGGCGTCCCCGTTCTGTTTGTGGGCAGCACTCTAAACCGCCGGAACCCTTTTGCCGGCATTGGACCTTGAGCGATCTCTTCGCTCCATCTGCAACATAATATAAGCAACGTGTTACATGACATGTGGAGTTTTAAAACATTTGAGGGCTGGAACCTCGCCCTCCCCATTTGTGGACCCATCTACATGGGCAGCTATCCCGTTGCAACACTACAAATAGAACAATTTACCAAAGGCTAGATTCAAAGCACTGCATTACTGCAGTCGAGCTATTATCCGCTGAAAAACCATCCGCCTTTGGCACTATGAGTAGAACACTTTGTTGACTGGAACATATTATGATTTTAAAATAGAACAATTCACCAAAAGGTTGCACCAATCTGGTGCTACAAAAAAGTACAGTAAAAATATGCCTAAAGGAAACAATACCAGTAAAACGCTGTTTAAAAGCATGTTGGTACTGCCGAGTAGAACAATTTGCCTGGTCCAATCACCCAGCACGGCACTACACAGTAGAACACTTTACCAAGCTGGTAAGAGTGGTACGGCACTACTCAGTAGAACACTTTACCAAGCTGGTAAGAGTGATACGGCACTACACAGTAGAACGCTTTACCAAGCTGGTAAGTAGTGGTACGGCACTACACAGTAGAACACTTTACCAAGCTGGTAAGAGTGGTACGGCACTACACAGTAGAACACTTTACCAAGCTGGTAAGAGTGGTACGGCACTACACAGTAGAACACTTTACCAAGCTGGTAACAGTGGTACGGCACTACTCAGTAGAACACTTTACCAAGCTGGTAAGAGTGGTACGGCACTACTCAGTTGAACAATTTACCAAGCTGGTAACAGTGGTACGGCACTACTCAGTAGAACAATTTACTAAATAATAAAAATTTTTCCGTCAAATCATGTTCAATGACAAACAACTAGACAACATAATAAAATAATGTCCAAAAATCTGCCAGTAATACCTTGTAGAACAGTTTACCGGCATAAATGCAGACAAGTTTTGACAACAAATTCCCTTGTACAATGTTTCTAGCGTCAGACTTGATTTAAATATTACATTTTGGTCGTATTAGTTTGCAAATAGCAATAGCGAAGAATAGCGAAGAAAACTTGGGAGAAAAAGATACCTTATATACTGGTTTAAAATGTTTGACAATTGTTCCACAATAACAAGACCCTTGTTTTGGTCCTCAAATAAACGTGTATGTAGATAATAGAAAAGTTACTTATTCCACATTGGGAGAGACACAGTACCAAGAATATATACATAACTTTGCAATTCTTTTTCTTCTGGTAAGACACTATGGCCGCCTTGATTGTTGTATAGAATTTCTTCTGTCCGATTGTAGACAGATGAACCCCGTCCTCGGAAAAGGCGCTTGCTTGTGTCTCCGGAGCCCAGAAACCTTTACAGTACCAGAAACGTGTCTTGCTGGGATGATCTGTATGTAGCTTCTCACGTAGAATGAGATTTGTCTGATTCACTCTGTCATTAAACCATAAAATTTTCAGTGGGTACTTGACAGGTTTAGAAGCTGGAATCCTGTGGAAAATCTGGCATACCACAACTGACTTCACACCACAGAAGTATAACAATGTATCCACTAAGTCCAATATAGAATGTGCGACAGTTTCTGGTGTGTAATCTGGGTTCGAAAGATCATTTGTGTCGATCACTTAAAATATTAAATGTGGATCAAAGTCTGTGACTGCTTCAAGCTCGTCCCTAATACGATGTACCGTTGCCCACGGGAAACCGCTATATTGTATTAACGCCGGTTCTTGTAATCCTAAATTGAACGAGAGTTCTGGCGATCTCGAAATAAAGTTTTTTAAATGTTTTACAAAGCTATGACCCAGAATCTGCGCTCTGAGTGACATGGATTTCTTTGTTTACCCCAGCGCGAGGGTTGATGACGTCACGTCCTTCTCCGAGAACAAAGGGTTCACACAAAAAACAACAAATTCACAAATAAACCTACTAGCTCAGGTATCTGTTTTGCGGCGTCCAACACAGCTATCCGAGTTCCACACTTTCGTTTAAAAAACAATAGCCGAAAAACTGTCTATAACTGTTAAAAAACGTATTTTTTGATTAAACAATAAGCGTGTCTCTCCTCCAGAATTTTTCCAACATTGAGGCTGATGCTGTGCTCCGATTGGTTAAAAACCGTCATGTGACAAATATCCTGTCATTGATTGGCTGTGCGTTCTCGACTACTTTATTAAGGTCAGCGAACACTAAATTCAACTCGAAAAACATCCACATAAAAACTTTTATGAAATCATGAAATACATATGTCATTTTTAGAGAAGACTATTTTGGTGTTCCTCTGACCCACTTTTGATAAGAATAACTGCAAATCCTGTTTTGAATTTTAAAATTACGTTTATTTTATCTATGTAAATAACTAGATAGAGGATTTTAACAACCTGATCAAATGGTATTGTATTCACCTATGTGTAATACTATTTATTATATACCTGCTTTATGTTCCCCAAAAATACAAGATGTATCAATTGGTAAAATACAACTGCACTGAAATAATTCCCGTATTATGCTACTTGCTAGTTTTCCAATTCCGTAATACCATACTAGCCGGACTTTAAATGACTCACTTTGAATGCAGACAATTATAAGAGCATTCTTGGTTAATTATGAACGCTTAAACTCCTTTTTTTAAACTTAAATGATTCAAAATTGTATATAATAATAGGAATAAGTCAATAATAATAAGTCAATTGTTACAAGTGTTTGTATCAGTCTCGTGGCTTGCGCTATTTCGTATCACACTCGAGGCCCCGCCTCCAGTGGGATACGTTATCACACAAGCCACTCGACTGATGGAAAAACATCACATGGAAAAATTGACTAGCGTAATATTCCGTGTGTATTGTAATCTTTGAGTTATTTAATTCATCACGGTTGAAGATATGAATAGTTGGTTTAAGGTTGTATAGTTAACTGTTGCTCTTCATTTCCTACCAATATTAACTTGAAAACTATGATGCATCAATAGCTGACTTGTGTCTTTACATTTTCTTCTTCAGCATCACATTCTTAAATTATCCATTGTTGTCTTTAGTACCATTATAATGTCAAGTAGTCTTATTTAGGCCAATATTCTCTTTTTGTCAGGCGTCACTTTATTTTCTAATTTTCCAACTCTGCCTGTACACTGATTAGCAATGGTTAGTTGGTTTAATTGTACAGACAATATGTTGATATGTATGCATATCAAAGTCCGTTTATAAGGCTTTTGTATAGTGTTCATATGCAATGTATCAATTTTATTAATCTTAAAAGACATTTTTACAGTAAAGTGTACATTCTGGGACTATGCACTTACCTTGCTTCTTAGCGCATTTGAATGTAAATGAAGGAAAGGTGACTCTTCAGGACTTAAAAAGTAGATATTTTAACGATAGGGTTTGAAGAGCTACTTCCCTACAATCTGATATAGAGCAACTGTCTACATTCTGATAACTGTTTGTAAGTTCATAATAGGTTAGAATGATATATTATCACCACTAATCATCTTATCATGGTATGCCATGATGGTTGAATGTTCTTTCTAGTTGGTCAACTGTTTGTACAAAGTCAAAATTCACAATGTTTGATAATAAACGGCAACAAATTTGTATGACAATGGGTAAGATTGGTGGTGGCAATATAGCTTTTAACATGTATATTGATTGTCATGTAAAATACATAGATACACAGAATAAGTCTCATATAATTCATTTTATGAATGGTCAATGTTTTATCTAAATGTTTTATATATGCAAAATTGTGAAAATTGTAAATATTGGATGAGTCTATAATAATAAACTATATTTCCTATATGTAATTTATTAATTTCTTGGCTATGTGTGATGTTTGAATCGTTATTCAAACAGTTTTGCAAGGACAGTACTAAGTGATGTTTGACTCGTCATTCAAATGGTTTACAACTCCGTGTTTTGGAATGACAGTACTTAGTAATGTTTGACTCGTCTTTCAATTGGTTTACAACTCAATGTTTTGCAATGACAGTACTTAGTAATGTTTGACTCGTCATTCAATTGGTTTACAACTCAATGTTTTGCAATGGCAGTACTTAGTGATATTTGACTCGTCATTCAATTGGTTTACAACTCAATGTTTTGCAATGACAGTACAAAGGCGGTGATTGGCGTGTATCCACGTATCTTTAGGAAAAGTCTCTGGAATTAATCCGCCTGAAAGTTAGATAAGTTGATGCTTAAAAAACAACACGTAAATGAGATATGGCAAAATGGGTTTAAGCATTAGATAGTTCATTTGTAATTTAAGACCAACGCGTTTATTGCATAAACAATTGACATGTTTACTGTTTTTGAACATTTAACTAAATTCATGCTATTTATCAAGGTATATATATATCTCCATAAAAGGTTGTTTCAATACATGTGAGTATTCAGAGAAAACACTTTAAAAAAAAATTAACCTTCGTATTTTTATGTGTGACAAATGAATGAACACAATTATGATGATTCTGATGCTGCTGCTGCTGATGTTGTTGATGATGGTGATGATTTATACCTGTGCATTGTTGCAGTACAATAGTGCTGGTTGATGCCTTATTAATGTGTAACACTCCCTGGAAATTTGCCCCAATTAACTGGGCTCTCCCATCAAAGACCTTTGTCTTGATGTTAGTTGGACACCATTTATAAGATATATTACAACTTTAAACGTTTTAGGCCTACAGTTTTCAGTCAGTCAGTAGTTTCTGTGTGATTATTGAGGATTTGTGATTTTAACAGGTTTTAATGTTGTTTCAATTGGAAAAATCATTGCAAGGTGAGTCTGAAAATTAATCCAGTTGTAAGAAAACACTATGTCAAAAATGTAAACAATTTGGTAGTGAAAAAAACAACAATTCATCACATTTTTTAATAAGCAACAACAATCTGTTAGGTTAAAAAGAAAAGTTGTTTTGGCAGTTGTTTTTGCAAAAAAAATGTATTTATGCTACAGATTTTTTGTGCATTTAAAATGCTAATAGTTTGACAGTTGTTTTGATATGATAATTTTTCCAATGTCATGTGTGTGTTTACTTCTATATTTGCACATATTTGTAAATATAAGAAAGATCAAGTGATGTTTTGTATCTTAAAATAAGATCAATGTTGAATTTCTAGTACATATTCTCATACTCATTTACTTCTTTACAACCGACTTTGATATATGATAGCAATTCAACATATTGTATTTTATTATGAAAAAACAATTTCATAAACACTCAATCTATTGAAAAATACAGTTGTTTTCAGTATCTAAAGCTGTTCTTGCATAAACAAGTTGTCACTATTCATCTCCTATAACATTCAAAGATGCTGAGATGCTTATCTCATGATCTAAAAGCTGGACAACAATTTGTGGAAAAATGTACTTCCATTTTCTTTTGCTGATGTTCATTGTTAAATTACTGTCCTCATTTTACTTTTATCCAAAATATAGCTTTGTCGCAATTGGTAACAAATGTCTATTTTAAAAAACATAAACACACACACACACACACACAACTACCTATAACGCATTTATGTATATATCTGCCGAAACAACAACCTTTCCTTGCCACAAAACGACGTGACCAACCCTTGCTTGACATTAATGCTACTCAGGTGAGCGACCCAGGGCCACCATGGCCCTCTTGTTCGCACCTTCATCACCTGTTGTGCAAATTTCCTTTACTCACCAATGAAACTGTTTATCAGTTATGTATGCTCAGTCAATAACAATCACATACAAAAAACACTTATATAAAACAGAAACAGGTGATTTGTCAACATTGCAACAATCACCATAGCAGTTTAAATTGTTTGCATTATCAGAAGTAATGAGGGAAAAAATGAAAAACAGAAATTGTGTCACATTGTTTACGTCAAGTTTTCCCGAACATAACGTTGAATTCCTAGTAGTTCAAATTAAACGTTGTATGGTGTTTGTGTTGTGGGTTGATTAACAAGTATGTAATCAGTATTCCTCCAAGCATTAAAAAGGCGTTTTTTTAGTTTCATTAACGTAGAAATATTTGACATTTGAGTTGGTTTTCTTGCTTCCTGATGTAAAACAATTGGAATATTTAAACCATGAAATGTTTTTGCTTATTAATTATCTTTAGGTGTCATTGAAATACATTAAAAACAAGAAATATGTATGAAAAATGGGGCAGAAAAGACTCTGAAATAATCTGAGCCTAGTCCTGGGAAAACAGGGCTTAATGCATGTTTTTAAAGTGCAATCCCTGATTAGCCTGAGCGGACTTTACAGGCTAGTCTAGGACGACACTTAAAGCATATGCATGAAACCCCGTGTTCTCACCTCATATTAAGTTTTTCTGTTTCACAAGTGACACATTTTTTTCTGGGGATAGGGCTCAACTATTATCTTCAAATAGGGGGGGGGGATTATTTAATTCACCCTGCTTCTGACAAAGCAAAATTGTTCTACTACAATAATGCTTATCTTACAATAAATATATGATAATAATACAAAACCAATCAGAAACTAATTCTAATATAAGTGTGTGAAAGCTGGTTGCAAGGACAGTGTGTGAATGAGTCTTTTTTTACTTTTTTAGTGTTTTCATGTTTCTGAAATTATTTTGTGACCTTTGTCTTTACAGTTGCTGGAATAATTTGTAGACAAATATGTCTTTACATTTGCTGGAATCATTTGTAGACAAATAATCTTTTATCCCGGTTTCAATAATGGACTTACGTGTTATGCAAAGTCCTAAATTGTAATAATCAACATTTTCCAACAGAATTTATAGCAATGCATTCATAAATGTTGCTTTAGTACAACTCTGCTCCATTCACTCGCGATGCATTTACATTTGAAAAACATTTGCACTTTCTCCAAGATGTTTTGAAATACCGACGTTTCAACAAATGTCTAATTAAAAAACACATCAACACACACACACACACTAAACTACCTATTTCGCATATATATGTATATATATGTCAAAAAAACAAACCCTTTTTTCACAAAACAACGTTAACAACCCTTGCTTAACATTAATGCTACTCAGGTGAGCTATCCTGGGCCACCATGGCCCTCTTGTTTTAGTCATATCCCCAGTCTGATCTTAAAATTGTAAAATCAAACAATGCATCGAAATAGTTTAATTAATAACTCCTTGTAACTGATCCATACAAGCATTACGTGACTACCTTGTAGTAAATGTGCAAGTGCCGAGTGCAGTGATACAGCTAAAATTAATAATAACAAGGATGTGGTATCCATATTATTAGTAGTTCTAAGTCTTTTACATTTGAATCTTTTAAATTATTCAACAATGTCAAAATATATGGATCAAGCATTAATTTCACTATCAACTACCGGAGTTAAGCTAACTTGCACTTTCTTTAATTTGCGCATGCTAAATTGGAGAACATCAAAAACATGGTTAGTTTATGTTCAAGTAAGTAAGCATGATTAAACATAACATCAGGAAAGTTAACTACTTCATCCAATTGTAAATTGAGTTTAATGAAACCATGCATAACGATATTTCATTAACCGCAACCCCCTTAAGCTAACATGTAACTGTAATAGCAAACTGTCATATGACCATTCATTTCACTACCGTCAGTTGAATTAAGATACTTTGCTTACAAACGTTTAAACCATTGCACAGCTTTATGTGATTAAGAATTTTCAACAGGTATAGTTTTATGTCAAAATGTATAGTGTTATTAATTATTGAATGCTTATTGAGCCCTTACGTTTTTGGCATTTAACTGGTTTTGAGGTCTGTATGTTAAAATTCATATTTTTTCTGTGTATGCCATCTTAATGACAACTTATGTTTCGGCATAAACAATAAAATAAGATGCGGAATGCATTTCATATTTGTTACCAAACTAACAATATCAACGTGTCTGATTATATGAAGAAAACACTTTAAAGGGACCATTTCACGTTTTAGTAAATTGACACAATTAAAAAAAAAATAAGAATCGCAAATTTTCGTTAAAGTTTGTGAGGAAACAGTAATACTGAACATTTACCATGCTCTAAAATATCTATTATATGCATCTTTTGACGATTTAAAAACCTGAACATTATAAAGCGTTGCAACGCGAAACGATTAAATTATTTGGAGAGTTCTGTTGTTGTCGTTATATTGTGTGATACTACGAGTATTGCTTATATACAGTATAAAATTTAAAAAAAGCACAAAAAGGTCCGTTTAATTTGATATTTGAACTTGAAAATTGAGTAAAAATCTATCATACAAAAAAAGCAACAGCAGATATTCTGCTTTGCCATAGCTTAAAACAGTATAAATAAGTAACAGTAATTTTTAATCTGTTTATTAAATTGTCGCCCTTCTCGATTAGAGGACATTCATTTATTAATCATGAAGATCCTTTTTTTCCAAATTCGCTTCCTTGTGTACATTGTATAACGTCCAAACCACAACTACAAAGTGACGAAAACGGATCTAAAATTTGTGATGGTTTAAATCGTATATCTTCTGTATACGCATCGAAAGTAGCCTTGCAGCAAATCGAGATTTACATACGCTATGTACGCCGTAAAAACGTCGAAAATGTAAAATCTATACGCATGACTTCAGATAAATAAAGCAAAAACTAAGATCCTTCTATTTTGGAAAAGTTTAACGGTATTTTATGTAATTCAAAGTTTTATATATGATGGAAATACAAGTTATATATGAAATTGCTTACTTACTATTTCACTTATGTAAGAGTTATATGTTCATATTATGTTACATTACGTAGAACACAAACTATCTTGTTGTTGAAGCAAGGGGGGCATTCTTGTTAATAATAAATAAGCAAGAAGCAACAACCACTGTTTTTCTTTTAAATATGCAAGTACATTTGTTTTATTTTCATGTTACTCCAATCTAATGTATGCAGCTGAAGTATGTGGCATTGGCAATGTTTACATAATTTACCGTTTTCAGCTAAAATAAATATAATGAAGATTGAAACTGAAATTAGGTACATGTAATTGAATGGTGTTTGTTGAACTTTGTGTTGTTCCAGTGTCTATTCAAATAAAAACAGAGTAATTATTGGATATAAGATATAAATGCTAAACGCAACACAATTCGTTCATTGTTATATATTATGTCTAACTATCTGTATGTAAATGCAAATACAAATGTGTCTTGCCAAAATATGTTCATAAGTTTCTAAGTGCTTAAGACGTAGATTAATACTTAAAATACATTTTTGTGTATGACTAGTCATCATAGTGTTATATTTTGTGACGATACGTGGAATGCTTATATAAAGTATACAACCATCAAGAACAGTAACAACCCGGATTGCTGAGTGAATAAGGCGCTATTTTTTAATACGATGGTCAGTTATTCACGCCCTAGTCGTTAGGCATTTGTTCTTATTTCTTTCTTAATTTCTGTTTTTGTATTATCGAGGAGGTCTTTAGTAACGACGTAAACAATTACCAATTTAAAGCATTTAATGACGAACTTCAAAAATGCCAAAATCTGTGAACACGCCCCGTGATTATGTTATTTGACTGTGATAATTACTTTGTATTTTGCATGATTACCCTGCAATCGTATTGTGTAAATTTAGATGTACCGATCCTAATATTCCCATTGAAAGTGGGCGATTGTGTATTGTATACAGAGATCAAAACGTAGGTAATTTATTTGAAACAATTTAACGAGTGTATCATTTATGTTACAAAAATCATCGAACATGTTATTTATGTACGCAAAATCAACGATTATGTCATTCATGTAAGCAAAATCAACGAGTATATCATTCATGTAAACAAAATCAACGATTAATCAACTTAGTGATTAATTTCGCTCTCTTGGTTAATTTAACTTCTTTTACTATTATAAAAAGAAATACATTCCTAATTGTTTGCGTGAAAAACCTAACATTGTCAATTAAAAAAAAATTTGAACGTTGATGAAATAATAATTTTGTTATAGTGTTTTTAAGATATTTTTCTCATTTTCAAACAATATCATCTCTTTTCTGCTTTATTTTGCTTTGTTATGTTTGTGATTTGAATTGATACCCCGTTGAATTATCATGGCATGTAATAATTGGTTTATATTGATTACTTGTGTTATGTTTCACTTTGTATTTTTGGTATGTTAGCACATATCCATGTGGGCCTTTTGTTATAAATAAAAGTTCGAAGTTCAAGCTTTCAAACATATACGTATCTCAATGCATTTCTTTCATAAGCATATTGCCGATTTAAAGTTAGGCACATTTTTATTTTATTTTTTTGCGGGGGAGGGGGGCTAAATGAAAGTATAACATACATATACATAGTATGATATAATCAGGTGAAAATACTAATTTATTCACTTTACTTATACTATTTAATTATTTAAATTTAATTTAATTTTAATTATTTTGATTATTTTTGGGCATTAACATCGTAAACTTAACAATCCAGTTTAATTACATTTTCATACAGAACTAGAATTATTTGGACATGAATTAATGTTTAGATTTTCATTAAATTTTCGTTAAGCTTATGACGATGTCATCTTGAATTTCAAAAATTATCAAGACGCTCTCTCCAACCACCAACAACCAACAATTTAACGTTGCAATAAATAGTTTGTAATTAATGCCAACAATAAAAAGAACTGGTGTTGTATTTAGCAAACAAATATGTCGCAAAGTACAATGACAAAGAAATAGTTGATAGATTTGAAAACACGATATGGAAAAAACGCTCAAAACAATATAAATGATTCCGTGCCATGATATGCTGTTCGATGACACCAAAATAGAACATCTGCAAAATATGGACATATTGCTCACGTTCAGTGTATGTACTTGATTATTTCAGATACGATTATTGTTTCATTTTAAAGGCCTTTCAAACAGAGGCATTTAATCTCTTTTCGACAAACGTAATGGAGACAAAAGCAAAAGAACAAAAGCAATTTCAAAGCGTTGAAGAAACTGAAGCAGATTCAATAAGGAAAAGTCATGCGCTAGATAAAATGGTCACTCCCGATCCGAAATATAAAACAGTGATGCACGTTGACAGTGCGTCCACAGCCTCAACGTCTGCGCAATGTGGGAATGTCGTTGTGAGTGTAAGCAGAAATTAATGTTATCTGTTATTTTAAATTACAATATTTACCTTCCAATGTGTATCAATATAAAAGCCAGTATTACTTGTCAAGTGATGCTTGTATACCAGTGCTACATGTTCTATGTATACTGCTTATGTAAGTATACAAGGTCAAGTCTAACTATCTTTGCATGTGTAAAATTATCCACCTAAACTATTTACGTTAGTTATGTTAGTGTCTAGTTTTACTGTCATATTAAGTGTTGCATGATCCATTTATATATTGTGTTTGTTTAACTGTCTTATTGTTCGGTCTATACCATAAAAATGTTGACTTGAAATACATACTTGTCAGTGTTACACTGTTAAGTAATTCTGTAAACGTCTATTTAAATAACGCTCTTACATTATTATAAATATTTATATTAAATTAGTTTCAGCCGACAATGGAGCCGGATCAAAAGACCACCATTCTAATTTCTCATGTTAATCAGACGGACACGCAGACTGGTGAGTACTTTGGCGCCACCCTGTACACGTACAAGCGGCCACCAGGGGAGCAGTTCGAGTACCAGCACCTACTGAAGAATATCAAGGATGGATATCCTGCACAAACAATGAAAATTTGGTATATGTACTGTGTGAAGAAATACTTTTATTAGCGAGTTAAATGTACATAACGTTAAATTAAAATTTCCTCTTATGTTAACATTATTATCGGCGTCTGTAACAGGACTCTTCTGGAAATTCCTGTTTATACATTACATAAATCGCTGAGTGGAAAATATTTGGCTTTGATTCATTAAATATTGTATTTATTTATAAGTGAAATATTTCCCGGCATTGCCCTGAAAACAAACAAATATACTCTTGTGCATTGTGTTGTTGGTTTCCAGTGAAGGTGACGAGCTGGGTCTGATACGTCACACATTTACACCGGAACTTGAACACACAGAGGTGCTCAAAAGTGTCCTGCACGGCGTTATCGTCGATGGAAAATCGCGGTTCTGTCTGGTAAGCTCGTTGTAGAGTTAATTAACTACTGTTTTTTATGGATTTTAACCGTCGTACAATACTAGCTGACGGTATCAAGAAAAATCTGATCATGTCTATAAAATTTAATTATTACTAGATTTTGTACAATTCTGTATCTAATTGTTTTGTTGTTTTTCATATTAGTGTTGCTCAGAGTTATGAATTCATGTAACATGTGCAGTCCCAGCTTCATATTTTGTATATATTTAATGTTGCGTTTTATGTATTGTTCTGTATTATGTAGGCAAAATATCACTGTCTTTGAATCCGGAGAATTTATCTCCCGATAATGTCTCTCGAGTTCCAGTTTTTTCTATTATAACAATAACTAACGAAACTTACTATTTATGCGTTTCGTCCATGTTTATCTTCAACGTGTGCAGTAGACACGAACTGACCAGAACTTTGAGTAAAAAACTATGTCTTGTATAAATATGTTCGTATTTAGTGTAAAATATGTTTTCCCGTAGACTAATTCTACATGGGTATTATATGCCAGGTTTTAAAAAGAAGTGAACATGAGTTCTGGTATGAAACCTGTGCAATCCTGACTCCCAATCCTGCGTTTGGTAAGTTATAAACCGTTATATACTGCATACATGTGGTTTTGTTTATTGTGAATGACATGTTGACAGTATTTTACTGTGACAACACTCTAAAATCAAATCCTTAAAACATTAATTCGAAGCATTCATAAACTTAATAAAACCGTCATTGTATTGTTTGTTGCAAAACTTGTTACTCCAATATAATACTCATTCTGTTGAACAAACACAAATCACATGTGTAGTCTTTAAGGTACTTACGGTATTTTCGAAACACCACAACTCAGTCCAGTTTTACTTTATCTTATCAATATGGTTACCAATCAAGGAACTAGGACTGACACAAGATATGTACATTTTTACAGCTTTACTGTGAACCTGCTCCTTAATTTTTTTTTATTTATATCTTTTTTATAATATTTCAATGAAATGCACGTGATTGATTTAATTATTTCAACATATTGAAGGCAATAAATAACAAAAAAGATAAAACAAAGATAAACATAGAATAGTACAAGTAATAAATGATCTGAACTCAACGAATCAGCGTCTGCTTAAATGCACATGTTCAGATGTTTGTAATTTAAATTAAAAGTGCGTTTCAATTTTAATATATTACTAAACACAATAATTTTAATAATAATACTACTTTTAAGACAAATGGTTAACTCTATTACAACCAATTAAGTTGATATCGCAAACGTTCCAGTCGTAAAAACACAATGAACAGAGCTTTAGCGCTAACTCTTTGTGTTAAAATATTTCAGTAAAATATGTGTTACTGTTCTTTTATTTTTCAGATCACGATTTTCCCCCGATAGTGACTAATCCAAAATTTGGTCCCGCAAATTCCATTACTTACCCGCCCAAACAAATCATATTGTCTATAAAAGGATCTATGGATTACATGTTCATTGACAATACCGGAATTCAAGGGGTACCTCAAGGAAGTGCTCAAGGTTAGCAATTGTCCTCATCCTTTTTTCTTTGTCAGTCGTCGTGTGTTATCTGGTTCCTGGTGTGAAGTGTGCGGTGTGTAGTGTGCGTCGTCAACGTTTAGCTTGTTACAACACTAGACGCCACATTTTTCATCTAATCTTGCTTCCACATGGTCGATTCTTTATATAAACAATATGTTGGCATAGTCAGAATATGCGTCATGTGCGTCCACAAAAGTAGTTAACCAGGTCAAATATTTGACAAATATTGTCAGCGCTCTAGAGGCCACAGTGATGACTAAGTCTTGATGAAACTTGCTCAGAATATTTATTTTGACCACGTTTAAGGCCGTATTTATGACTCAATCTTTATCGTACCTGGCTAGAATGTTTATTGTTTGACATTTTATAGGCAGAGTTCAAATCTGAGTCACGTGCGTCAAAAAAACTAGATCTTATTATAACTCCAGAGGTCTCTTTTATTAGTCAATCTTGATAAAACTTTGTCAGAACGTTTCTATTAACAATGTGTAAGCCAAGTTCGAATCTCAATTACGTGCTCACAAAACCTAGGTCAAATCTTACAAGTACCTTGTTACTACTCTAGAAAATGAATGACTCGATCTTGTAAAAAACTTAGTCAATGTGTGTGTGCTTTTTATATTTGTAGTTTAAATCTGTATCACGTGCGTTCAAAAACTAGGTTAACAGGTCGAATCTTACAGAAAGCTTTAACAACTTTAGTTGCCACATTTATGATTTAATATTGATTAATTTTTGAGAAAATGTATTTCTTTGTATCGCCTTTGATGAATATGGGTCTAGTGCCTGAACAAAACAGATAACCAAGTCCATTATTAAAAGAAAAACTTGTAAAAATTATTAAGGCCACAATTATGTTTCCGTCTGGATGAAACATGGACAGAATATTAATTTTTAACAATATATAGAGTTAGTTAAAATCTTGGTCACGTTTATCCCACAAAAAAACTAAAACAATATTTGGGCTTCGTTTAAATACGGTCACATGCGTTTAAAATTAGGTCACTATGTCAACTCTTAAAAAAAATCTTACCATTCTAGGAGCGACATTTATGACGCAAACTTTATGAAACTTCAATATAATATTCATCTTGACACTATCCATGCCAATTTGAGTATGGTTCAGATGTGTCTGGAAACTAGGTCACCAGACCTTAACAAAACCGTTTATTACCCAGTCTTTATAAAAAAAGAATGTTTATCTAATCAATATATAAGTCGTGTTTAAAACTGTTCAACTGTAAGCAAAGCTAGATCTAATGTACTGCTACGTTTTGTATCAACCTTAATACTCAAGTTCACTGCCGTACATTGATTTTCTTTCAGTTTACGTCAATATCACAGTCCAAATAAATTTCAATCCATATACAGTCACAGCAGCTTTGTCCGGAATGGATGGACAATCTTACGTGCGCATAGATGGTTCAAGAAATATAGTCATATCGGTAAAAGGTTTTATTAGAGCGTTAATGGCACATGTCAATGCAAATATTGTTGTTATTTGATTTCAACAAATATTGTTAAAATACATGGTAAGAGATTAGTATCAGATACATACTAAGTTAACATAAAACACGACATTGAGATAATTGTGAGTCGAAAAGGTGTTATTTCCATGGTTTTTATAATCGAATACAACTGTAGCGCGAGCCGCCGACTACCTGAGGCCGCCACCGAGCGCTATGTGCGCGGCCTCACAATGACGATGTGCCTTCCGAAACCCTCGGAAGGCCAATTACAAATAACAATTAATAAAAACTAATTGTTCTCAGGCTACCTGCCTTATGATTGGAAAATGAAGAGTAATTGAGTCGCCTTAAATATATACAATGCGACCAAAAGAGGGGAATCGATGCCTTCGACCGATTTCCTGAGGCCGCCACCGAGCGCTATGTGCGCGGCCTCACAATGCCGATGTTCCTTCCACGAATCCTCCGGCTTCCGTGAAGCTACATGTCACCGCCTCCGTGAGGCTACTGGCTTCCGCGAAGACACTGGCTCACGTCACCCCAAGGCCTTAGGTGAAGCTTCCGTCACTGCCTTGTACGACGTCCGTAGATTCCAACCCTCTGAAGACCCTCTCCAAGAAACAGGAACTCTGCAGCCCGGGCAGCACCGTTTAAAGCTTGAAGCCAACGTAAATAACCAACTGCTCCAGAATACTGTTCTTTTAGAGTAACGTCCCTTTTCTTCAGATGTTGATCCGCTCGCATACACCGGAGGACTCCCCCAACTTGTCTATTTGCAAGCCTTTATATACTGGCGAACAGAGCGCCACCTAGCCAACGGAAAGGCACGATCCGGAAACTACCGACGTTTCCGAATTCCCTCCGCACTCTACGGAAATTACCGAGTAGCATTTCTCCTTTACTGACACAGAAACAATGCAAATATATACGCAGGATTTTACTAGAAACATTCCTTAAATATCAAATACTTCTTAAATCCTTAATACATTATTTTTAGCCATACAATTAACTTACTTTATGAAGAACAAGTTACAATTTCATATTGTTTACCTGGAAAATTTAAAACTAAGGGAGGTAATTATACTGTAGCAGTGAAAATACGTTAAGCATCTATTTCGACTACGAATCCTTTCGTTATATTACCCACGCCTCCGATTTGACATGAGTCCCCTCATGATTCCAATATACAAAACTAATACAATCAAACATAACAACTAATCCAAAAACTGTACACAAGCAAACTTCAACAAAGGCTAACATACATATTGCAATAGCGAATCTTTTCTTGAGATAATAAATGTATCAACATCAGTGCCTAAAAAAATCTACTCACTACTTAACATGGTTCGTACTGAACCAAAAACACACAAAGTCCCCATTATCAGAACACTTCCTCTTCAAGTGAAACTTTGAGTCGCAGGTGTAACACCGTCGCTCCATGATGCTTGGCCTTTAACCATATCTGGGTTGTGAGGTTTCCGCGGTGCCCATGAGCTGACTTAGCCGTTTGTTGAGCATGTCAACCATCTTTTGAAGCTCATTCATTTGCTTCATTGGCTTAATTATCGTCATCGGTACCTACCGCAGACACATGTCTGTCAGGCATAGTTCTTTCTGCACGATAAAAAGCTTCGAGCTCCACAGCGTGCCTGATGGCAACATTGAGGCTTACTGGTCGGACCTGTTTGATGCGAAGTCTCATGTCCGCACTTTGAAAAGCATCAAGAAACTGATCTTTGGCCAATGTTTCTTTCAGGTCTGCCGGTGCAGAGGGTATGCCAGGCTGTTTAGTCTTCGAATGTCTTGCCCCAGCTCTCCCAAGGTTTCCGATGCTTTTTGCCTGCGATCGCGTAACTGCACTCTGTACAGTTCCGTCTGGTTAGGAGGCGCAAAACGTTCTTCTAGGGCTTGCAACAGTGAATCAAAATCTCTGGAATTGTGTGCAAGGTTTCCCAATACCCCTTGCGCTTGGCCACGCAACGACACTGCCAAATACAATCCCCTGTCGTTGTAGTCCCATTGGTTAATCTCAGTGCACGTCTCAAAGTGCTCTCTATAATCTCGCTACGATGATCGTCCATCATACGTAGCTGCCTTCACGGAAGCTGAAGGATTCAATGAAGTCTTCTTTCTTGTTGTTACATTTTCTCCTGGAAAAATAACTTTGATTGAGGCTTAGGTGTCTCTGTTTCTAGACCAGGAGTAGAGAAGCGAGTCTGGATTTTGTCACGCTCTAATCTATCAAGTTCCTTCTCCAAAGTCAACGTTTCACACTTTGCAACGAGGGCTTTATTTTCCCGCTTCAACCGCTCCATTGCTTCAAGAAGACTTGCGTCACCACCTTAAATCATTTTGAGGCCTGGGCTTGACAGGTTAGAACTGTCGATAGGTTTCTGTACCCTATCCCACCGCTGCCACCAAATATGTAGCGCGGGCCGCCGACTACCTGAGGCCGCCACCGAGCGCTATGTGCGCGGCCTCACAATGACGATGTGCCTTCCGAAACCCTCGGAAGGCCAATTACAAATAACAATTAATAAAAACTAATTTTTCTCAGGCTACCTGCCTTATGATTGGAAAATGAAGAGTAATTGAGTCGCCTTAAATATATACAATGCGACCAAAAGAGGGGAATCGATGCCTTCGACCGATTTCCTGAGGCCGCCACCGAGCGCTATGTGCGCGGCCTCACAATGCCGATGTTCCTTCCACGAATCCTCCGGCTTCCGTGAAGCTACATGTCACCGCCTCCGTGAGGCTACTGGCTTCCGCGAAGACACTGGCTCACGTCACCCCAAGGCCTTAGGTGAAGCTTCCGTCACTGCCTTGTACGACGTCCGTAGATTCCAACCCTCTGAAGACCCTCTCCAAGAAACAGGAACTCTGCAGCCCGGGCAGCACCGTTTAAAGCTTGAAGCCAACGTAAATAACCAACTGCTCCAGAATACTGTTCTTTTAGAGTAACGTCCCTTTTCTTCAGATGTTGATCCGCTCGCATACACCGGAGGACTCCCCCAACTTGTCTGTTTGCAAGCCTTTATATACTGGCGAACAGAGCGCCACCTAGCCAACGGAAAGGCACGATCCGGAAACTACCGACGTTTCCGAATTCCCTCCGCACTCTACGGAAATTACCGAGTAGCATTTCTCCTTTACTGACTTTTTTTTTTGAATCAGAGTTTATTTACAGGTCCTACCGGCCTCTTCACGAGGTCTTTGAGGTTCGACCTGCCCCTGTGACCTTTCAGGAGATAAAAGTTGTTTTAAGTCAGAGTAGGTCAGATTTACCCCGGGTGTCCGGGTGTTTTGCCAAAGGTTTTTACTTTTAGTTTTAGTAGCGTTCAGTGCACGCTGGCCAATGAGACCTTAATGTGCCCTGTACTGTATTGTTGGTGATGATTTTGTGATTAGGTGTAATGCTGTACTGACACAGAAACAATGCAAATATATACGCAGGATTTTACTAGAAACATTCCTTAAATATCAAATACTTCTTAAATCCTTAATACATTATTTTTAGCCATACAATTAACTTACTTTATGAAGAACAAGTTACAATTTCATATTGTTTACCTGGCAAATTTAAAACTAAGGGAGGTAATTATACTGTAGCAGTGAAAATACGTTAAGCATCTATTTCGACTACGAATCCTTTCGTTATACAACATAACAAAAGGTATTAACAAGATAAAGCGTATAAACAGTACAACAGAACATGTTATATCATAATCTATAAAGATTTTGCAACATAAATTACATGTTTGTGCTGAAGTGAACAATATATAATATGCTGTTCTGTTTCGAACAGAATAAAAATGCTTTTATTAACACGAGTCTAGATGGAGTTTTTATACATATTAAAATTAATGCTTTATTCAGTGTTGTTTCTTTGAATATTTACATAATGTCCCAAGAAAGACGAAATTGAAATGTGTCCGTTAAAACAGCTATGATGGTGAGATAACCCCATAATTGAAATGTTATATTTTAGGATGAAACCAACAGCACGTTTTTCGGGTATACAAAGACTGGAAACGACTACATTTTCTTTGTCGACGGCAAGTCTAGCATTCTTTACTAGTCACACACTATTAAATATATTTGCCTCAATGTAAAACAATTCAAAAGAAGGAGATATGCACGGGTATAGATTTACACATTAACATGTATCGAAGCAGGTGTCATGAATACCAATTAAATAGTATTTTTACGAGATAATCCCCATGTTTCTTAGCTCGAGCCAAAAGTAAAGCGAATATTTAATCTAGTGGCAAGACAGGTTAATGTAGTTATAATAGATTCCGAACGATTACAAATTACGAAAAATATAATTATATCACCTAAAGCAAACGTTTGAAGATCACTGCTTACGCAGCGAAATATGTTCGTTTTATTTTGGTTTATTTCATGGCTTTGATTGCGATTGTTTCCAGAGCATTAAGCATTCTTGTGTAATTTTTGTATCCATAAATAAGAGTAAAATATGTATTGTGATACTAACTTTTTCATTGTAAATTCAAGTTTTATGATTTGAAACAAGCGTTGTTAGTTGTTTGAAATTGTAAGGGGTGCATTCAAATACAACAAAGCCCGATTAAAAGCGAAGTACATGACAGTATTTAAGTGTTATGATAATTTTCTTTTAAATTGGATCAATAACACTATTGATGAATTTTAATATACATTTCATTTTATTTTACAGTATTCTTTCTGGCCTATGACAAAATATCAAAAAGCTTTGCCATGTCAACTATCAAAACACAGGACGACAGTATGATTTATATAGATGTTGGAACCCCATCTTGTCTGTCGTCAGACAACCTTGAGATCGACTCATCCATGATGGCAGGTAGTGTTCTTTTGGATTAAAAGTTGATATAAAAACAAATAGCTAGTACCACAGACATATAGACCGCATAAATATCGTTTTATGAAATGCGATATTTATTTTTTTTCATTAAAACAATATTTCGGAATAAATTATTTTTTTTACTTTTCATTTTACAGCATATGTTGTATACATACCTGAATAAATCTTAGCACACAAATAATAGACAACATAACAATGAAATGCATATTTAGTTTACTACTGTCCCTCTGGATTTGATCTTTGATTATTAATTTACAGATTTGATAAATGTTTCTTATTTTTAACAGCAATGATGCTGTGTAAGTAAGATACAATTTGTTCATTACCTACTTCTGTCAGAAAAGCAAAGCATTTGTATTAATATTTGCACGAAAACGCCGAGGCATTGAAATCAAAGTGCATAAGGATTCGCTTCACCGATAAATGAATATACATTTATATTTTACCTAGTTAAAGCAGTGTTGAATTTTTGGAACGTACATGATTTATCTCAACATCTTGTAGTTTCGTTGGAAAAAAAAAACTGCAAACAAATACAACTGTAAACATATTTAAATGCCCATTAACTTGTAAAGTGTTTATGTTAATACTATTTTGCATTTAAACGCGTGTTTTTGCATTTATGTACTTAATTTAAAAATTACCATGTACATTTCGCCTGTTTAGATGTACGCTAGTTTGTTGACCGTTATTCTAATTAATATTTAGAGGAAAAAAACATAGTTATTGACGAAACCAATGAATCTGCGTTTTAAATTGTAAGACATACATATATTTGATTGTTTCAGTAGTTGTTTCTTAATATCATTTAGTTTTATCATTCGTAGAAAAATGTACAAACACCAGCGGATTTTATTTCTTATTGCGTTGTTTTTTATTTGTACTGTGCATATATACAATGAGAATACACAAGAAATCATTTTATTAAAAGTTAAGTTAAAGCTGTTGTTGTAGATTGCTTTGTCAGTTTTGTCACTGTTTTTTGCCGCTATATATTTCTGTCAATTAGTTTGTTTTTAATAAAAGTGTACGGTCAATGGAGCACCTGAGGCAGCATGTTTAAAGTATATATAACATTGCAAAAATTATTCAAAATAAAATTAATGACTATTAATTAGTTTGCTGATGATTTTAATATCTTCTGAAAATATACATACTGCTATAATATAGCATCTCCTCACCTGATGTTGTCTTAATGCTTAGAAAAAAATATCTGAAAACAAGTCGTTACAATGGCTGCATCATGTGGGCAACTTCTGTGGGTAATATGTTCTTACAGCGTAGTTGCAAATATTCGTTGTAAATGTAATAGCGATTTTCAATCACTAGCTTTTCACTATTAACCAAATTGAAACAACTATATATATGAAATTAAAAGACTGATTACAGTATAAATGTTGTGAAAGTCATGGTTCTTAAGATGAAAACATCCTTAATGTAGGGAATATTTAATCTGAAAGCGACCATACTTAAACAATAGATCACATTTTTATTACGATTTATAATTATATAAGTATTCGAACATGCGCTCAATTTATGAGTGTATCCTACTAAAATTGTAGTATTATTTCAAAATATGTGCAAAAACCCATCATACATGACGCCACTTTACAACAAATAGTAAACTTTATGAAATTAAAATTATCAAAATAATGTACACATGTTTGTTATTAAAATAAAGGTACAATATCGCCCCTCTTCATAGAAAAAAATCGTTTTCGAACTTTAACAAATGTCAAGTGTATTTCTTCTTCCAGGTAGCAGCAAGGAAGGCGTCAACATGCGTCGAGTTCCTTGTTGTTGTTTTATGTAAATGTGTTTCGTTTTTCGGATGCGGAGAAAGGGTGCGTCTTTTCTTAAAACGCAAGGTCGTCGCAACCGCCTTAGCTCACATTAGCGCAATCGCTGAAGTTGTTGCGCCGACTTTGCGTCAAACACCCGTCGCAAGAGCAACGTCCGCACAGTGTTCATTATATCTGCATCCGACGCACATCGTTTTACTTGGAATGTTCCCGTTGAAAGACCATCAAATCCGTGTCATTTGGGACGACGTACGACGACATTCACTGCAAGATGCACTTGGTTTTTTGCACTAGTAAAATAAACACCATTAGGCACCCGATGGTTTTTTAGCAGACGTGAAAAATACACCCATCAAAGATATTTGTGAAGTGAAGTTATAATGTAGACATGCAAAACGAAAAAATGCGCATCAATTTTACAAAATCAATGTTTTCTATGCCGACGTGTGAAAAGGCTTACACGAGAAAGGGCCAGAAAGACAACAATGGCGACAAATGTTCCAAAATGTCGTTCTAGTTGGTATATTTGTCGTTCTTTCGTTTTGAGTAATTGGCGACCATCTACGCCGCCAACGCGCCAACACAAAATAACAATACACATTTACCCGTCCAAAGGATGAAATGGCGACATATGTAATAATTACTATAAATGTCATATCGTGTGTCATAATGGTTGTATCGGCGACCTTTTTGTCAGTCGAGCGGATTTATTTCTCTTTTTTGTGCTGTCTAGTAGGCGAGCGTGAAGTTCGCCAATCGCGGCAACTGTTCTACACGATATTGATATATATAAATAGAAGACTGTCAATGTTAATATTACACAATATTTTAAAATGTAATATCATTAAACTTACGTTTTCGAGCCCTTAAGATTTAATGTTAAAAAATAATTATAAAAATTATCATAATCTGAAAGTGGTTTTCGTTTCGCCTGTTAAAGGGGCCTTTCCACGTTTTGGTGAATTGACAAAATTAATATATAAAAAAATGTTTCAGAATCGCAAATGTTTGTTGTCTTTATGATATTTTTAAGGAAACAGTAATACTTAGCATTTACCATGCTCTACAATATCCATAATATGCATCTTTGGACAATTTTAAAACCTGAAAATTATAAAGCGTTGCAATGCGAAACGATTGAATAATTTGGAGAGTTCTGTCGTTGTCGTTATATTTTGTGATACTACGAGGATTGCTTATATAAAGTATAAAATACAGCACTCAATGTGAGCATGGTTGGCCGAGTGGTCTAAGCAATATACTTTTACTCAGTGGTTTGAGCCCAGTTGAGGGTTACTTTTTGTCTTTCTTAAATTGTATTCTTTTTTTACTGAAGCTTTTAAGATCCAATGTTTACATTTATCAATATAACGCATTTAATAACAAACTCCAATATATACCAAAATCTGCGAAAAGGCCCGTTTAAGTTGTAACACTGATGTTAAAATGGCTGTTTAAACATCAGAATAATGTTAATCTTTAAGAAACTTACACTAATTGTGATGCGCACGGCTGTGCTATTTTTATATACATTTGATACTGTGTAATGAAGACTGTTTACAGCCTGGATTGTCGTTTTGTTGCTGTTCTTTATGATGCTTCTTTTTTCAAATCTTTCAATGAAAAGGAATTCACTTGAAATTTGTATTTATTTCACTCCATCATGCCTCAGAATTATGTATCCAAAATAAAGATGTAATCATCGCGAATTGAAATTCACTTTCATTGCTATTTAAATAGAGTAGAACTTCGATGAGATTAATTTTTATTTACACCTGTGATGTTTTACTCGTCATTAAAATGGTTTACAACTTAATGCTTTGCAATGACAGTGCTTAATGATGCTTGACTCGTCATTCAAATGGTTAACAACACAATGTTTTTCAATGAGAGTACTTAGTGATGTTTGACTCGTCATTCAAATGGTTTACAACTCAATGGTTGCAATGACAGTACTAAGTGGTGTTTAACTCGTCACTCAAATGGTTTACAACTCAATGTTTTGCAATGACTGTACTTAGTGATGTTTGACTCGTCATTCAAATGGTTTTGAACTCAATGTTTTGCAATGACAGTGCTAAGTGATGTTTGAATCGTCATTGAAATGGTTTACAACTCATTGTTTTTCAATCACAGTACTAAGTGATGTTTGACTCGTCAATCAAATGATTAACAACTCAGTGTTTTGCAATGTCAGTACTTAGTGATGTTTGACTCGTCATTTAAATGGTTAACAACTCAATGTTTTGCAATGACATTACTAAGAGATGTTTGACTCGTCAATCATATGGTTTACAACTCAATGTTTTGCAATCACAGTACTAAGTGATATTTGACTCGTCATTCAAATGGTTTGCAACTCAATGTTTTGATATGACAGTACTTAGTGATGTTTGACCCTTCATTCAATTAGTTTACAACACAATGTTTTGCAATGACAGTACTTAGTGATTTTTTACTCGTCTTTCGAATGGATACAACTCAATATTTTGCAATGACAGTACTTAGTGATGTTTGACTCATCTAATAAATGACCACACTCTCATACTATAGCCCCCTCTCAATCCCCCCCCCGACCACACCCCCGACCCCCCCCCCAAAAAAAAAGAAAAAGTTTTATTTTTGAAAGACTGTCCAATAATCCCACCAAATTAGAATCCCCCCCCCCCAAAAAAAAATAATCCATTTTTGTTCTTATTTTTGGAAGATAATGTCATAAATGACCACACACCAACACTATATACCCCTTTCCACTCCCACCCCTCTCTCCTTTTTTATTAAAGTATTGAGATATGTCCCTTCACCTTTAAACAGAAAAAAAGATGAGCGGTCTGCACCCGCTAGGCGATGCTCTTGTTAATTTTATCAAAGAAACAAGTAAAACCAAGGATGTCTATGAGAAAGCAATTCTAGACAAAACTTATGAAGTTAATAGAAATATTGCCAACCTTGTTACTTGTTACTTTACTTTTGAATTCGAAGCAGCAAATTGGCAAAATGGACCTTGTCTTAAAAGGACTTGTTCACAGATTGGGGAAATTTTTAAGTATGTCAGTAAATGCCTTTCAATGCTAGAATAACTATGTATTAAATAGAAATCATGCGCGAGAAGTGTAATATAATTTTAACTCTCAGGGCAACACAAGACCCAGCCAAAATTACAGGAGGTTAAGTTGAAAGTGCAAGGTGAAACAAGATCGTTATTGTGCATTATTTTATGGAACAACAATTTTTGTCGTTGACCAACCTTTTTTTGTTTGTGAACAAACGGCAATAGAAGAATGAATATGATTGTTTAATGCTAAACCACCATGGTTTAAATCCTTGGTTTTTCAAAAAAATGCCAATAACAGCAGCAAAACTGCATTCAATTTGCTAGTTTATTTAATGTTCTTATTGATCAGAATTGTAACGTATGCATCCATCAAAATTCAAACAATAATAAATTAGTATCCCCCGAAGGTGGAGGTATATAGAATTGGGATGGTAAGTCCGTCCGTCTCTCTGTCACAAAACATTTAAGGGCTATGTCTGAGAAACTATATAGGATATAAACATGAAACTTCATAGGTGAATATATATCAATGAGGAAAAGTGTTATGCACAATAACCATAACCCTGCACTTTCTTTTATAAGAGTTATTGCTCTTTGTTTTTGTATGATGAATTTTCTCAGGGTTAAATCTCAGATAGCATGCAATATTTCAACATGAAACATCATGGATGTATTGATATTAATTTAGAGAAGTACCATGCTAAAGAACGATAACCCTTCACTTTCTTAAATAAAAGGTATTGCCCTTTGTTATTTTTGTATGATGGAACCTTTCAGGGCTTTATTTCAGATATGATACAACATTTCAACATGAAACTTCATGGGTGTGTAGAAATCAATAAACCTGTGCATAGACCTGTTCTTTCTTAACTAAGATTTATTGTCCTTTGTTGTTTTTTGTATGATGTACATTGTCAAGGCTATATATCAGATATGCTACAGGATTTCAACATGAAACTTCATGGGTGTGTAGGTGTAAATGAGAAATTTTACAATTCATAAAAACAATTACCCTGCACTTAATTATTACCACTTAATTATTTTACTGTATGTCAAGGGCGTTGCACCGAACCATAAACAACGTTTATTTGGCGGGGGATATCAATTCAACGAATTTGCTTGTTCATCTCAATTGTACCGTGATCAACAGTATTACTAGTAGGACATTAATAACACTATATAAACAAAAATGTGTTGTTGTTTTCTTGCACATTTTCTCAGTAAAAAGCTGATCTTACAACTATATAATAAAAACAGCATGAATATACGCCATAAGAAGGTACATACATATGTTGACGATCTTTGATAGTTGAGGTTTATATAACCTAATAAATGATATCAAAGAAACCATATCCTATATGGTCTATATATCTCCAAGAAACCAAATAAATTATCTACACCACACAAATAAAACACATGACACTTATTTCATTGGCTGAGGCTTTGTGAAAAGCTCAATGATTCAAAAGAAAACTACAATTCCTCATTGAAACTGAAAATTCGGCTTTCTTATATGCCTATTGATGATTGCCACTTAATTTTGCAAAGTCTCGTCTCAAAACAGCAATGGTTAATTTTGAACTGCAACGTGTGCACGTTTACTCCCATTTTTAGTCAATATAGTCCGCGTCTGTAAAAATGTATTAAAAAAAACACTTTCCAAACGATGCGTCGCAATAAATTAAATAATAATTATTTGTAAATGATCCATAAAATCATTATGTGATTCCCTTGTAGTAAATTCGCAAGTACAAGTGATACAGTGTCACAGGGTGAGAAAATTGTGCGGCCAGTCCGGGATTCGGCCTGGAGAAGTATATCCAGGTAACGTCACGGGTCCCCTGTTGGGCGCCAAATGAGACAGGATGAGAAAATTGTGCGGCCAGTCCAGGACTCGAACCTGCGACACCTCACTTACAGGGCGAGTGCTCTCCCGACTGAGCTAACCGGGCCGCCACACAACTTCTCCTCTTACGTGACCAATGTCAGACCGTGACAACAGCTAACATTAATAATAACAAGGATGTGGTCTCACTAGTATTACTAGTTATACGTCTTTGTCATGTGTATCTTTTTAATTATTCAACAATGTCAAATTGAGTGGATCAAGCGTTAATTTCACCCATCAACTAGTATAGCTAACTTGCAATTTCTTTTATTTACTCATGTTAAATTTGACAACACCATAACATGAAAAGTTTATGTTTGCAGTAAGTTATTATTATTATTAAACATAACGTCAGCAAAGTTAACAACTTTATAGAATTGTAAATTTAGTTTAAAGGGACTTTTTACAGATTTAAGCGTGTATTGAAGTTTGTCATTAAATGCTATTTATTGATAAATGTAAACATTGGATCTAAAAAGCAGCAGGAAAAAAGTAACCCTCAACTGGGCTCGAACCACTGATCCCTGGGGTAAAAGTCTAACGCTTAGATCACTTAGCCATCCGTGCTCATAAAATGAGAGGTGTATTTAATACTTTATATAAGCAATCCTCGTAGTATCGCAAAAATAAAGACAACAACAGAACTCTCAAAATTATTAAATCGTTTCGCGTTGCAACGCTTTATACTTTTCTGGGTTTTTAATCGTCAAAAGATGCATGTAATGCATATTTTAGAGAATGATCAGTATTACTGTTTACTCACACATACCATAACTACATCGAAAATTCGGAATCAGAAACGATTTTTTTTTTAATTTTGTCAATTTACCAAAACGTGAAAATGCTACTTTAATGAAATCATGTGTAACGATATTTCATCAACCGCAACCCCTTAAGCTAACATATTACTGTAATTGCAGCAAACTGTAATCTGAATATCCATTTCACTACCGTCAGTAGAATAAATAAGATACTTTAACCTTTGGAAAGTTTTATGTGGTGCAGGATTTTCAATTGTTATCGTTTTATGTAATTATGTATAGTGTTATCCATAATTGAATGCTTGTTGGACCCTTACGTTATTGGTACGTAACTGTTTTTGATGTATGTAATGTAAAATTAAGCATCTTTATTTGTATGTCATCTTAATGACAAATTATGTTTCGGCATTGCACATAAAATAAGATGCAGAATAAATTGCATATTTGTCACCAAAATGGCAATATCAATATGCCTTATTATATTAAGAAAACGCCTTAATTAGATATTTGAACTTGAAAATTGAGTAAGAATCTACCAGACTAAAAAAGCAACAGCAGAAATCCTGATTGTCAATTGCTTAAAACGGTACAATTAAGTAACAGTAACGGTACAATTAAGTAACAGTAATTTGTTTATTAAATTGTCGCCCTTATCGATTTTAAGACAGTTATTTGATAATCATAAATATATTTTTGTCCAAATTCATATCCGTAAAATTTTGTGTTTCGATCCACTTTACTTCTAAAGTATCAAGGCTATTGCTTTCAAACTTCAAATACTTTCATGCTATTATGAGGTTACTGTACCTGGCAAGTTAAATTTTACCTTGACCTTTGAATGACCTTAACTCTCAAGGTCAAATTATTAAATTTTGCTAAAAATGCCATAACTTCTTTATTTGTGATTAGATTTGATTGATACTTTGACTAAAATACTCTTACCTGACATACCACAATATACTCCACCCAAACCATCCCCTTCCCCCCTCTCCCCCCCCCGAATCTCCCCCCTAAATTTATTTTGTTTTTTTAAGATCATCTCACAAATGACCACCACACCCTTACACTATACTATACCCCCCCACCCCCCCCCCAAATTGTTTTTTTTTAAACGGTTGAAAAACACAAATATTTATTTTTATTATTTTATGTTTGAAATACCGTCCAACCATCGCACCCAAGAATACCCCCCCCCCCTCCCCCCCCCATTTTTTTAAGATCATCTCACAAATGACCACCACACCCTCACACTATACTATACCCCCCCCCGAATCCCCCCCCCGAATCCTCCTTTTTTTTTTTTTAAGATCATCTCACAAATGACAACCACACCCTCACACTATACTATAGCCCCCCCCCCACCGACCACACCCCCCCAAATTAATTTTTTTTGAAACGGTTAAAAACACAAATACTTATTTTTATTATGTTATGTTTGAAATACCATCCAACCATCGCACCCAAGAATACCCCCCACCCCCTCCCCCCACCTCCACCCCCCGAATTCCCCCCCCCCCTAATTTTTTTTTTAAGATCATCTCACAAATGACCACCACACCCTAACACTATACCCCCCTCCCCCACCCCCCATTTTTTTTTTTTGGTGAAACGGTTAAAAAACACAAATATTTATTTTTATTATTTTATGTTTGAAATACCGTCCAACCATCGCACCCAAGAATCCCCCCCCCCCACCCCACCCCCAGATTTTTTTTTTTTTTGCATTTTTTTCGCATTTTTTGAAGATAATGTAATAAATGTCCACGCCCCGACACTATACACCCCTCTTCACTCCACCCCTCCCTCCTTTGTGATTGAAAATGAGAGTCCCTTCACCTTTAAAAAGAAAATAAATGAGCGGTCTGTACCCGCAAGGCGTTGCTCTTGTTCTTTTAGATATGCAAGTTCATTTGTTTTATTTTAATGCTACTCCAATCTAATGTATGCAGCTGAAGTATTTGATATTGACAATGTTGATATAATTTACCGTTTTCAGCTGAAATAAATATAATGAAGACTGAAACTAAAATTAAGTACATGTAATTGAATGGTGTCTGCTGAACTTCGTGCTGTTCCATTGTCTATTCAAATAAAAACAGAGTACTTATTTGATTTAAGATATCAATGCTCAACACAATACAATTCATCCATTGTTACATAGTATGCCTTACTATCGCTTATTGGGTCATTGTCGACCTGAAATGGCCAGGTCGACAATAACCCAATGAGAAAGGTTCAATGGGTGATTGTCGACCTAAAAAGGCCACAAGGCACCCGGGTTGACTAGAAGCCGATTTATGTCACCCTAGGGTGACATGAAGCCGATTCTAGTCATCCGGGGTGACTAGAGTCGGATTGAAGTCACCCCAGGGTGACATGAATCGGCTTCTAGTCAACCCGGGTGACTTTTGGGCCATTTCAGGTCGACAATGACCCAATGACAAATGTTAATGTTAATGAAAATACAAATGTGTCTTGCCAAAATATGTTCACAAGTCTCTAAGTGCTAATGACGTAGATTAATACTTAAAATACATTTTTATGTAAGACAAGTCATCATAATGTTATATTTTGTGACGCTACGTGGAGTGCTTATATAAAGTATACAACCATCAAGAACAGTAACAACCCGGATTGCCGAATGAATAAGGCGATATTTGTTTAATACGAAGGCCAGTTATTCACGCCCTAGTGGGTAGGCATTTGTTCTCATGTCTTTCTAAATTTCTGTGAACAATAACCAATAAAAAGCATTTAATGACGAACTTCATAAATACCAAACTCTGTGAACACGCCCCGTGAATATGTTATTTGACTGTGAGAATTACTTTGTATTTTGCATATTTACCTTGCAATCGTAGTGTGTACATTTAGATGTACAAATTCTAATATTCATTTTGAAAGAGGACGATTGTGTATTGTATACAGAGATCAAAACGTAGGTCTTTTTTGACAAAATTTAACGAGTGTATCATTTATGTAACATAAATCATCGAACGTGTTATTTATGTCAGCAAAATCAACAATAATGCCACTCATGTAAGCAAAATCAACGAGTATGTCATATATGTAAGCAAAATCAACGAGGATGTCGTTAATTTAAGCAAAATCAACGAGTTTGTCATTAATGTAAGCAAAGTCAACGAGTATGTCATTCATGTAATCAAAATCAACGATTATATATGTCATTCATGTAAGCAAAATCAACGAGTATGTCATTCATGTAAGCAAAATCAATGAGTATGTCATTCCTGTAAGCAAAATCGACGAATAATCGGCTTCGTGGTGAATTTCACTCTCTTTGTTAATTAAACTTCTTTTATTAATATCAAAAGAAATACATTCCTCATTGTTTCCGCAAAACACCTTACATTGTCCAATTTAAAAAAAATATGAACATTGATGAAAGAACAATTTTGTTAACGTCTGTTTCTGATAGAAGTTGGGTTTTTTGCTTTTTTCTCATTTTCAAACAATATCATCTCTTTTCTGCTTTATTGTGCTTTGTTATGTTTATGATAAGAATTGATACCCCGTTCAATCATTATGGTATGTAATAATTGATTTATATTTATTACTTGTATTATGTTTCACTTTGTATTTTTGGTATGTTAGTACATACCCATGTGGGCCTTTTGTTATAAAAAAAAGTTCAAAGTTTTAGCTTTCGAACATATACATATCTCAATGCATTTCATTCTAACAATAAACATGTATAGTGCATGTAATTTTCAATAAAATAAATGTCGTTTTCATTCAATAGCATATTGCCGATTTAAAGTAAGGCCAATATTAATTTTTTTAGCCGGGGGGGGGGTAAATGAAAGTATACCATACATATACATAGCATGATAAATGCAGGTGAAAATACTAATTTATTCACATTACATATGCTTTTTAACTATTTAATTTATTTTAATAATTTTAATTACTCTTGGGCATTAACATCGTCAACTTAACAGCTCAGTTGAAGTACATTTTCATACATAACTATAATTATTTAGACATGAATTAATGTTTAGATTTTCATTAAGTTTTCATAAAGCTTATGACGATGTCGTTTGGAATTGCAAACATAATCAAGACGCTCTGTCCAACCACCAACAACCAACAACTTAACGTCGTAATAAATAGTTTGTAATTAATGCCAATAACAAAAAGAACTGGTGCTATATTCAGCAAACAAATATGTCGCAAATTACAATAACAAAGAAGTAGTTGATAGATTTGAAAATATTATATGGAACAAACGCTCAAAACTATATAAATGATTCCGTGCCATGATATGCTGTTCGATGACACCAGAATAGAACATCTGCAAAATGGACAAATTGCTCAAATTCATTGTATGTACTTGATTATTTCAGATACGTTTATTGTTTCATTTTAAAGACCTTTCAAACAGAGGCATATAATCTCTTTTCGACAAACGTAATGGAGACAAATGCAAAAGAACAAAAGCAACTGCAAAGCGTCGCAAAAACTGAAGCTGATTCAATAAGAACAAGTCATGCCCTAGATCAAATGGTCATTCCCGATCCGAAATATAAAACAGTGATTAACGTTGACAGTGCATCCACAGCCTCAACGTCTGCGCAATCTGAGATTGTCGTTGAGAGTGTAATCAGATATTAGTGCTATTTTTTATTTTAAATTAGAATATTTACCTACCAATATATATTGCGATACAAGAATAACATGATCTATTATCACTGCCTAGTAATACTGTGTTTAACTGATTAGTTAACCGTTTTTTACCATCTAATAAACTGTTCGTTTTCAGAGTTACGCTGTCTATACGCATTGTGTGTTTCAGCGTTACAATGCCATGTTATATTATCAATGTAAAAGCCAGTGTTACTGGTCAAGTGATACTTTTATACCAGTGTTACATGTTCTATGTATACTGCTTATGTAAGTTTACAAGGTCAAGTCTAAATATCTTTGCATGTGTAAAGTTATCTACCTAAAAATTTTACGTTAGTTATGTTACTGTCTAGTTGTACTGTCATATCAAGTGTTGCATTTACTTATTGTGTTTGTTAAACTGTCTTATTGTTCGGTCTATACCATAAAATTATTGACTTGTAATACATATATGTCAGTGGTACACTGTTGAGTAGTTTTGTAAATGTCTATTTATATAACGCTCTTACATTATTTTGAATATTTATATTATGTTCAGCAGACAGTGGAGCCAGATCAAAGGACCACCATTCTAATTTATGACGTTAATCAGACGGACACGCAGGCCGGTGAGTACTTTGGCGCCACCCTGTACACGTACAAGTGGCCACCAGGGGAGCAGTTCGAGTACCAGCACCTACTGAAGAATATCAAGGATGGATATCCTGCACAAACAATGAACATTTGGTATTTGTACTGTGTGAAGAAAATCATTGTATTAGCAAATTAAACGTACATAACGTTCTGTGGAAATTTCCTCTAATGTTAAAATTATTATCGGCGCCTGTGACAGGACTCTTGTGCAAATTCCTCGATATGCATTACATACATATCGGAGTTGAATATATTTCGCTTTGTTTCATTAAATCTTGTATTTATTTTTAGTGAAATATTGAAAGTTATTGTTAAATTGAATATCTACTATTTTTCAGTAATTTTAAACATAGTTAAGTTACCAAAATTGAGTCTAGTGTTACACAGGCAATATTTCTCGGTATTGCCCTGAAAACAAACAATTATCCTCTTCTGCATTGTGTTGTTGGTTTCTAATGAAGGTGACGAGCTGGTTCTGATAGGTAACAAATTTACACCGGAACTTGAACACACAGAGGTGTTCAATAGTTTTCTAAACGGCGTTATCGTCGATGGAAAATCGCGCTTCTGTGTGGTAAGCTCGTTATAGAATTGACAAGCAAATTCGTTGAATTTATATCCCCCGCCAAATAATAAATATTTCTACAAATGTGTGACCTTTGTTGTGTGACATTGACTTTGGTCAAAAACACATAGTTCTTGCACTGCCTGATAATCGTAATCGAGAACAATTAATCAGGACATTTTGAGAATCCATTTTAGTATGGTAGAATCCTTACCAAATAAGGCATATTTAATAAAAATGTGTGATTTTGACCTTTGTGTGTGACTTTGACCATGACCCTAGCAACCTGGATCTTATATTTGACACTCAGCAAGATAATGGAGAACAATTGTAAACAGTTATTACAGAATCCCTTGATGCATAGTAAAGGAATGGCTATATAATGAATAATTCATCAAATTTATGACCTGTTACCTCAATGTGTGACCTTGACCTTAGCCCATAGGATTATGGGTGTTGAATGGCTCTGACTCATGTGTTAATGAAGATAAAGCTCTAAGCTTATATTAGAAAGCTTTTTTCAATATACAAAGAGCCATAACTCCGTTATTAACAGATGGTGTACACTGCCATTTGGCATGCATCATTCTCTTATCCATATATATACTCATACCAAGTTCCAATAAAATTCGCCAAAGCACTTTCAAGATATGGCTCCGGAAACAAAAGTTGTATATTAAAAAGCATTTTTTCAAGATACAAAGGGCCATAACTCCGTACAATGCCATTTGGTGTGCATCATCCTCTTATCTATATATATATATATAAACTCACACCAAGTTTCAATGAAATCCGCCAAAGCACTTCCAAGATATGGCTCCGGACACAAAAGTGGTATATTAAAATGCATTTTTTCAAGATACAAAGGGCCATAACTCCGTTACTGACAGATGGTGTACAATGCCATTTTGGCGTGCATCATCCTCTTATCCATATATATACTCATACCAAGTTTAATGAAATCCGCAAAAGCACATCCAAGATATGGCTCCGGACACATAAGTGCCGGACGGGCGGACGGAAAGACGGACAACGCCAAAACTATATCCCTCTGCCTATGGCGGGGGATAATCAACTACTGCTTATTTTATGGATTTAACCGTCGTACAATACTAGCTGACGGTATCAAGAAAAATCTGATAATGTCTATAAAATTAAATTATTACTAGATTTTGTGATATTCTTAATCTACTTGTTGTGTAGTTTTTCTAATTAGTGTTGCTCGTAGTAATGAATTCATGTAACATGTGCAGTCCCAGCTTCATATTTTGTTTATTAAATGTTGCGTTTTATGTATTGTTCTGTATTATGTAGGCAAAATATCAATGTTTTTGAATAAAGCACTACTGGAGAATAAGGATAATTTCTCTCCCGATAATGTCTCATGATTTCCAGTTTTTTCTATTATAAAAATAACTAACGAAACTTAATATTTATTGTTTCGTCCAAACTTATCTTCAACGTTTGCATGGGACACGGACTGCTCACAACTTTCAGTAAAAAACTATGTTTTGTATAAATATTTTCGTACTAAGTGTAAAATATGTTTTCCCGTAGACTAATTCTACATAAGTATTATGCCAGGTTTTAAAAAGAAGTGAACGTGAGTACTGGTATGAAACCAGTGCAATCCTGACTCCCAATCATTATCACCCTGGTAAGTTATAAACCGTTATACAGCAGACATGTTGTTGTGTTTATTGTGAAGGACATGTTGACAGTATTTTACTGTTACAACACTCTAAAATCACATCCTTAAAACATTAATTCAAAGCATTCAGAAACTTAAGAAAAACGGTAACTATATTTGTTGTTGCAAAACCTTGTGACTCCGATATAATACGCATTCTGTTGAACAAACCCAAATCGCAAGTTTGTCTTTAAGGTACTCAAGGTATTTTCGAAACACCACAACTCAGTCCTGTTTTACGTTATCGTATCACTTTTACTAATCGAGGAACTAGGACTGAAACAAGATATTTTCAGTACATACAAATATGTGTATATATATATATATATATATATATATATATATATATATATATATATATATATATATATATAAGTAAAATGGAATCATCCAGATTGTGAATATTATATAATAAAAGTAAAATCACGTGTCTGGGATTTTAAATATATATTGATATAGCCAACGCGTTTCGCACAGCTCATCAGGGCATAATACAATATAATACAACGTCAAAATGTCATATCAATTATGACGTCATTACGTCAATAAATATTCAAATGAAATTTAATTGGGGTATACAATGTTGTTCTTTGGCTATTTTATATATATATATATATAATATATAATATCACAGGTAATAAATGATATGAACTCAAGAACAGAGTCTGCTTAAATGAACATGTTCAGATGTTTGCTGTAGTTTAAACTAATAGTACGTTTCAATTTTAATATATATTACTTAGCACAATGTGCTAATTTTAAGACAAATGGATTACGCCATTACAATCAATTTTGTTGCTATCGCAAACGTTACAACCGTAAACCTTAATTTACACAGATGAAGCACTAACTCTTTTGTGTATAAAAATTACAGTAAAATATGTGTAACTGTTCTTTTATTTTTCAGATCGAGATTTTCCCCCGATAGTGACTAATCCGAAATTTGGTCCAGTCAAGTCCATTACATGGACACAACAAATCAGATTTTCCATAAAAGAAACTACGGCTTACATGTTCATTGACAAAACCGAAATTCAAGGACTACCTATGACTCAACCTTCTTGTAAGGAACGTTTTCATTTTTTGAATCAATATGTATTGTACAGGCCTACATTTATTTTTATGTATTATATAGATATAGGATCTGTAAAAGAAAGTGTAAATTTACACAGATTGCGTCAATATCTAAACAAAAAGAAAACTCAAAACATCAAGGGAACATATTTTTTCTTTGGTTTGCATTGCACATCGGATTTTCTTTTGTAGTGTTTATTTTTCAAATGAACTGCTACGTTTTGTATTAACAGAGAAATGTAAAGGCATGGGTTGATAGTCTGATTACGATACTAGACTCATCTTCAACCGACTTTGACATTACCCTCCCCCCCCCCCCCGATCACCCCGATATGACTCACCCGTTTAAATTCGGCGCAGTATGCAGCCACGGCACATTGGCTTATTTCTCTCACAAGTACCCATTTTTTTTTTGCTCATGAAAATTCCGTTGTCTGAGCGGGATTCGAACCAGAAACCTTCCGACCAGCATCCTACCACTAGACCACGGTTCCAGGTTAACCTTTATTAACCTTATCGTTAAAGTTCACTGCCGTTCATTGATTTTATTGCAGTTTATGTCAATATGACACGCAAAATGGTCGTTTCCATGGAAATTCACAGCAGCCTTGTCTGGAATGGATTGACAATCTTACGTGCGCATAGATGGTCAAAGATATATAGTCATATTGGTAAAAGGTTTCTTTAGAGCGTTAAGGGCACATGTCAATGCAAATATTGTTCTTATTTGATTTTAAAAAATATTGTAAAAATACCTGGTAAGAGAATAGTATAAGATATATACTAAGGTAACATATAACACGATATTGAGATAATTGTGGGTCGAAAAGGTGTGCTCCATGGTTATTTATAATCCAATATAATATAACAAAAGGTATTTACAAGATAAAGCATATAAACAGTACGACATAATAAGTTATCTTACAATATAAAGATATTGCAACATAAATTATATGTTTGTGCTGAAGTAAATATTACATAATATGCTGTTCTGTCTCGAACAGAATAAATATGCTTATATTAACACGAGTCTAAATACAGTGTTTATACATATTAAAGTATTGCTATATTCAATGTTGTTTCTCTGAAAGTTTACATAATGTCCCGAGAAAGACCAAATTCAATTATGTCCGTTAAAACTGCTATGATGGTGAGATAAACCCATAATTGAAATGCTATATTTTAGGATGAAACCAACTGCATTTTTTTCCGAGTATACAAGGACTGGAGACGATTACAAATTCTATGTCAACGGCAAGTTCGACGGCAAGTCTAGCATTCTTTACTAGTCACACATTATTAAATATATCTGCCTCATTGTAAAATAATTCAAAAGAAGGAGATATGCACGGGTATTGATTTACACATTAACATGTTTCGAAGCTGATGTAATACATACTAATTAAATAGTATTTTTACAAGATATTTGAATACCATGTTTCTTAGCTCGAGCCATAACTAAAGGAAATATTTGATCTAGTGGCAAGACAAAATATAAGTTTCAGGTTAATGCAGTTATCATAGATTCCGAATGTCCTTTTTGCAAAATTACGAAATATTAAATAGGATATTCTTACGTCAACTTTTGAAGACCACTGCTAACGTAGCGAAATATGTTCGTTTTATTTTGAGTTATTGCATTGCTTTGATTACGATTGTTTCCAGAGCATAAAGCAATCTTGTGTAAATTTTGCATCAATGAATATGAGTAAAATGTGTGTAGTGATACTAACTTTTTCGTTGTAAATTCAAGTTTATGATTGGAAACAAGCGTTGTTAGTTGTTTGAAATTGTAAGGAGTGCATTCAAATACAACAAAGCCTTATTAAAAGCGAAGTGCAAGACAGTATTTAAATGTTATGGTCATTTTCATTTAAATTGGACGAAGGACATTATTGATGAATTTTAATATACATGTCATTTTATTTTGCAGCACGCTTTTTTCTGTCGTATGACAAAAAAGTGAAGAGCTTTGCCATGTCAACTATCAAACCATTGGCCAACAGTATTATTTATATAGATGTTGGAACCCCAACTTGTCTGTCTTCAGACAACATAGAGATCGACGATGGTACGTGATGTTCTTTTGGATTAAAAGTTGATATAAAAACAAATAGCTTGTAACAAATTCTTACAGCGTTATAAATATAATAATGAAATTAAAACGAAAATATATATGAAATTAAAAGACTGATTACAGTATAACTGTTGTGAAAGTCATGATTCATAAGATGAAAACATCCTTAATGTAGGGAATATTTAATCTGAAAGCGACCATACTTAAACAATATATCACCTTTTTATAACGATTTATAATTATATTAGTCTTCGAACATGCGCTCATTTAATGAGTGTATCCTACTAAAATTGTATTATTATTTCAAAATATGTGCTCATACCCACCAGACATGATGCAACAATACAACATATAGGTAATTTTATGAAATTAAAATTATCAAAATAATGTGTACACATGTTTGTTATTAAGAGGCACAACATCGTCCCTCTTCATAGAAAAAAATCGTTTTCGAACTTATACAAATGTTAAGTGCATTTATTCTTCCAGGTAACAACAATGAAGGCGTCAATATGCGTCCATTTCCTTGTTGTTGTTTTATGTAAAAAAAAATGTTCTTCGGATGCTAAGAAATGACACCCGATGTTTTTTAGACGGACGTGAAACATACATCGATCAAAGATTTGTGTGTAGTGAAGTTTTTATTTAGACATGCAAAACGTAAAAATGCGCATTCATCTTACGAAATAAATGTATTGTATACCGACTGAAGAAAACGCTTACGCCAGAATGCACCAGAAAGCCAACAATTAAGACAAATGTTCCAATATGTCGTTCTAGTTGGCATATTTGTCGTTCTTTCGTATTGGGTAATTGGCGACCCTCTACGCCGACAACGCGCCAACACAAAATAACAAGGCAAATTCACCCGTCCAAAGGATGAAATGACGACATATATAATAATTACAATAAATGTCATATCATGTGTCATAATGGTTGTATCGGCGCCATTTTTATCATTCTAGCGGATTTATTTCTCTTTTTTGTGCTGTCTAGCAGGCGAGTGTGAAGTTCGCCAATCGCGACAACTGTTCTACATGATACTGATATATTCGTCATAAATAAAAGACTGTCAGTGTTAATATTATACAATATTTTGAAATCTAATATCATTAAACTAACGTTTTCGAGCAATTAAGATTTCATGTTAAAAATCATTATAAATTACATCAAAATCTGAAAGTTGTTTGCGTTTCGCCTGTTAATTTGTAACACTAGTGTTTAAATGGCCGTTTAAACATAAGAATAATGTAAATGTTAAAGCAACTAACAGTAATTGTGATGAACAAAAACAATAGACGACTGTGCTATTTCTGTATACATTTAATACTGTGTAATATGGACTGTCTACACCCTGGATTGTCGTTTCGTTGCTGTTCTTTATGATGCTTCTTTTTTCAAATCTTTTAATAAAAAGGAATTTAGTTGCAATTTGTATTTATTTCATTCCATCATGCCCCTGAGTAATTAAAAAATTGAAATCATCGCGAATTTAAATTCTCTTTCATTGCTTTTGAATTAGAATAGAACTTTTATGAGATTATTTTTTATTTACACCTGGTCGAGGTAATTGACGTAATAAACTAAGGAAATATTGTTTGTTTAAAAACGTCTATGGTTTTCAAACTTATTGTAGAAATGATTCTGCCTTTAAATCATTGTGCAGCGTTTACTAAATTCAGGTGTGGTGTAGCACCACTTAGAATCGGACGTTATGAAAATTTATTTGTCAATGATCGCAAATGTTCATTCTGTGACTCGATTGAAGATGAGTCTCATGTTTTGTTTCAGTGTTCTGTGTACACATATTACAGATGTTCTTACCAAGAAAGCCTGTATAGTTAATCCAAACTTTTAAAATAGGTCATTGTTAGAGAAAACTATTTTGGTGTTTTCCGACCCACTTTTGATAAGAATAACTGCCAAATCCTGTTTTGAAATTTTTAAATTGCGCTCATTTTATCTATGTAAATAACTAGATAGAGGATTTTTAACAACCTGGTCAACTGGTATTTTATTCAACTGTTTGTTATACTATGTATTGTAATCTTTGCGTAATTGTCTTCATCATGGTTGTAGAGATGAATAGTTGGTTTTAAGGTTGTATAGTTAACTGTTGCTCTTCATTTCTCACCAATATAAACTGGAAAACTTTGAAGTATCGATAGCTGACTTGTGTCTTTACACTTTCTTCTTCAACGTCAAATTCTTAAAGTATCCATTGTTGTATTTAGTACCATTATTCTGTCAAGTAGTCTTATTTAGGCCAATAATCTCTTTTTGTCAGGCATCACTTTATTTTCCAATTTTCCTACTCTGTACAAATATTAGCAATGGTTAGTTGGTTTAATTGTACAGACAATATGTTGATATTTATGTATATTAAAGTCCCTTTATAAGGCTTTTCTATAGTGGTCATATGCAATGTATCCATTTTATGAATCTTAAAATACATTTTTACAGTACATTGTATATGCTGGGACTTCAATAATGCACTAAACTTGCTTTTTAGCGCATTTGAATGTAAATGAAGGAAAGGTGACTCTTCAGGGCTTACAAAGTAGATGTTTTAACGATAGGGTTTAAAGAGTTACTTCCCTTCAATCTGATATAGAGCAATTGTCTATATTCTGATAACTGATTGAAGTTTATAATAGGTTAGAAGTACATATTATTACCACTAATCATCTTATCATGGTATGCCATGATGGTTGAATGATCTTTCTAGTTGGTTTACTGTCTGTACAATAATGTCACAATTAACAATGTTGGATAATATACGGCAACAAATGTGTATAACAATGGGTAAGATTGTTGGTGGCAGTATAGCTTTTAACATGTATATTGATTGTCATGTAAAGAACATTGATACACAGGATAAGTCTCTTATAAATCATTTTATGAATGGCCAATATTTTATCTTAATGCTTTATAGACGCAAAATTGTGAAAATTGTAAATATTGGCTGAGACTATAATAATAAACTATATTTCCTATATGCAATTGCTTAATTTCTTGGCTATTTGTGATGTTTGACTCGTCATTCAAATGGTTTACAACTGAATATTTTGCAATGACAGTACTTAGTAATGTTTGACTCGCCATTCAAATGGGTTGCAACACAATTGTTTGCAATGACAGTACTTAGTGCGGTTTGACTCGTCATTCAATTAGTTTACAACACAATGTGTTGCAATGACAGTACTTAGTGGTGTTTGACTCGTCATTCAAATGGTTTACAACTCAATGTTTTGCAATGACAGTACTTAGTGATATTTGACTCGTAATTCAATAAGTTTACAACACAATGTTTTGCAATGACAGTACAACGACGGTGATTGGAATGTATCCAAGTATCTTTAGGAAAAGTGTCTGGAATTAATCCGCTTAAAAGATAAATAGTTTGATGCATTTAAACAACACTAAAATCAGATATAGTAAAATGGCTGAAACATTAGAACGTTCATTTGTTATTAAAGATCAACGCGTTTATTGCATAAACAATTGACATTTTAACTGTTTTTAACATTCAACTAAATTCAAGATATATATCTCCATTAAAGGTTGTTTAAATACCTGTGAGTATTCAGAGAAAACACTTGAAAATCAATTATATAAAACCTTCGTATTTTTGTGGAATGTAAGAGAATATTTATACGTCATCGTTGTAACACCACCAAGATCAGATTTTCATATGCCAGAAATAAACATTGCTGCCTTAAAAAGGAGGCAAAAGGCGAGTATTATTTCAACATGGATGGATTCTTTACCTATTTAAAGCATTCTTTGAAAACTGCATATAACATTTAATGCTAATTACTCTTGTGATTTGAAATTGCCGATTCTGTTTAAACGCTTGATTGTGCTTATACTGCAGTCAGAAAAAAAGATAAGTGGCTTGAAGCGTTTTAAAAGACTTTGACATGTTCAACCACGTAACCGGATTGTTTTTTAATTAAAAATTTTTTATGACACCATATCGAACTAGAATGTTTAATTAAATGGTTGTTTGCTGAAATCATCCAGATTCTAGGTGCAAAAAGCAATTAAACCTATATTTAAAAGAAGATGACAAGAAAGATCCGTCAAATTAAAATGAATCACCCTTGTGAATACCATTTCAAACAAAATGCGACACAAATTTGATTATCAAATCCCAAATTAAAGACATATTTACACCCCAACCACAGATTACACGAACAAGTAGTTACCAATAACCGCATCATAGTATCAGCAATCTTACCTTATATCGTATAATATACCGTTCTGTACTGAAGAATTCTTTGTGTACAGTTTTATGCAAGACGAAAACTATCAATGTTTATGCTTTCTTAACTTCATCGGAAACAATTGGGGGACAAATGTTTTTTCCTTTATATTTTATTTGGTTTATTGGGCAATATACGGGATTTACCCTTTGTATGTCATAATTTCTATCACACAGTGCATAGTTGTGAATGCAAATTGACATTTTGTTAGTTGGTTATATAACCAATGCAATACAAGTTATGATAATATATTTCATTTTCTTTTCTAACTGTACTTGGCATTTACTCGGTAATAACTTATTAACCACCTCGAAAGATATTTAAATTTGGCCCGTCTCTGCTATGCTTAGACAACTAAGAACTTATCTTCATTTATTACTTGCTTATTTGACACCAGTTCTTTATTCCAAAAACAGAAATTCTGATGGTCGATACCTAGGGTTGCTGTAAATAAATAGTCGAAATGGTTACGGTAATTGATATGCTCTTTGTTCCTTATTCATGTTGAGAAATCAATAATTAAGAGATGTTTATTACATCTCTGAACTTGACGCGAGAATTAACTTGAAAAAAGAGATAAATACTAGAAGTTCTTAATAATTTTTTATTATTAATTTATCATCAATTTATCATAATTTCCATTATTTGTAATGGAAATGAATATGATCCTCAGAGCAACTGATAGAGAAACACGACTGTCACTTACCAACGCAGGCATCCGTCTACCAACCAGCAAATGGTAGCTAGAACACAATCCTGCTACAAGAGGAAAGACAATGGGAGATAAAGGTCGATCTCCAATAGAAACTAGTATTTCCAGATGTTTTTCAAACAAACCAACGCCCTGACGTAGTCATCTGGTCAACAGCTCCAAAGAAGATGATACTCCTGGAACTAACTGTCCATTGGGAAGAAAGAACTGATAAGGCAAATGAAAGGAAGCGGTCAACGTACCAAGAACTGGCAGATATGTGCATGGAGAGAGGGTTCATAACCTGGATCTTCCCTCTAGAAGTAGAATGTAGGTGCTGTACAATCCGTGTGGAAAGTGCTAGGAGCATTGGGCATCAATGGCAGGGCTAGAAAAAAACTCTGAACAGGCCCTTGGTAAGGTGGCAGAGACGGCGTCCAGTTGGCTCTGGCTAAAACGCAATTAAACAACATGGAAGCCATCACAGACGAGCAGGGCTTGATCAACACTGCTGCCCCGCCCTCAAGAGGGAGTTCCGAGATAAGGGGCGAAACACCTTATGACTGATTGGAACTCGGCTGAAGACGTCTGTGTTACGCAGTTATCACTGTATCATCACTCAACATTAAAATAAAAAGTGAAAGCAAAAAAAAAATTGATTCCAAAACAGATTCGATACATGCATGTTTATTGTTGAAGTTAGCATACCCAGATTGGTTTGAAAAAGGAATACGATTACTTATTATGCTGGCGCGAAAAAGTAACCAAAACAATACTAACTATTAATAAGAAGAAATATATAAGAAATATTTTCATTAACATTTAGTAATCTTAGGTTACACATAATATGTTTAAGTAAGACAGTTCCATTTCCTTATTGTTGTCTTCATTATACTTGCTTTCAGCGTTTATCGTCATATATAATATACAATAACAATGTGACAGAATACATACATATAACATAATCAAGATTAAAACACAAACACCATTTAAAAAATAACACATCCGAAAGTAATCGCCCGAAATACAGGCTTCCGAATAAGGAACTAACTTATTACCGAATCCTTTTATATTCAGAGGACATAATTTCGAAAAATTAAATTCTCGCATAGCGCAGTTTTATATTCGTTATTATTGGCTTTTGTAAATGAAAGATTTCTTATTTCTCATATGTAAACAAATACGAAATGATATGATTAAGGATGCAAAGTGATTTCATCAAGTCACCATAAAAGTGTGACGAAGTTAGAATTACCTCCCTTAGTTTTACATTTGCCAATTTAACAATATTAATGTTAATTCAAATAACATAGTTAGTTCTGTTTTCGTAGTGGAAATGATTTATTAAGAATATCTAGAGCATTTGATATTTTAAGAATGTGTGTAAATAAAATTCTGCATATATATTCGGTTTTTTTCTTAGGCAGTGGGGAGGAATTGATTCTATGTAATCTCCGTTGAGTTCGGAGGGCAATCGGTTAGCTTCGTCAAAAGCGAAGGCAGTTCGGTAACGTCGGTGGTTTCCGGATCGTGTCTTTCCATCGGCTAGGTGGCGCTCGGTTCGCAAGTATATAATGGCTGGCAAATAGGAGAGTTGGTCACTTCTCCTGCGGATGCGAGCGGTTCAACATCTGAAGAAGATATTTTTTTCCAATTGACAGGCACATTCTTACTGAAGTGGCAATAACACAATTTTCACATGACATGATACGATAGTCAAAATATCATCACTGTATCATCACTGTACTGTAGTTTTTCTGTTAAAACCTAGAGTTTAAAATGCTTTGTGATGCAGAATAAAGCCCCTAATGATAGATTACATGCATTTTAAAGGTTCCCAATTCATCAATTTTGCGACTCGAATTTTTCCCAATTTATTGATTTCGCGACTCGTTTTTTTTTCCCAATTTGAAGATTTCACGACTCGAAAAATTCCCAATTGTAGGGGTACAGGTACCTTTCCTCTTTGGGGAAAAAAACGCTGGTGTCATTGCGTGGCCAAGCGCAAGGAGTATTGGGAAATCTGTCACAGAATGCCATAGATTATGGCTCATTGTTGCAAGCTTTGGAAGAACGCTTTTCACCTCCTTTCCAAAGGGAAATGTACAGAGTGCAGTTACGTGATCGCAGACAGAAAGCATTGGAGACGCTGGGAGGGCTGGGGCACGACATTCGCGGATTAACAAATCTGGCATACCCCTTAGCACCGGCAGATCTAAAAGAAACATTGGCAAAAGAGCAGTTTCTTGATGCTTTACATAGTGCGGACATGAGACTACGTATCAAACAGGCTTGACCAGCAAGCCTTAATGATGCCATCATACACGCTGTGGAGCTTGAAGCCTTTAATCGAGCGGAAAGGGCGTAGTTCGATTGCTATGTTGCTGCGGTATCTACATATGCCGATACATCAACGAAGCAGATTGATCAGCTTCATAAGATGGTAGATATGCTCGAAAAACGGTTTGACCTGTTCATGACTGCCACGAAAACCTCACAGCCTAGATACGGTTCAGGGTCGAAAAACATGGAACGGCGGTGTTATACATGCGGCTCAAAGTTTCGCCTGAAAAGGCAGTAACCTGATAATAGACATGGGCCTCGCTATAAAGAAAGGACGACTGTAGGAAAGCCGAGTGTCTTTGACGCAACCGTCACTGTCCGGGAAAGGCCTTTATTGAAGCATTTAAAGGTTGCTGGTACAACCGTGTTTGATAGTCATGTTTCTCCATCGGCCCATGCAGAATGTTGCTATTCCTCGTCAATACAGTATTTAAATGTAATGATCAATTTCTTTAAAATTGGATAAATGACACTATTGATAAATTGTAATATACATTTCATTTTATTGTTCAGTCCTCTTTCTGTCGTATGACACAAAATCAAAGAGCTTTGCCATGTCAAATATCAACCCACAGCACAACAGTATTCTTTATATAGATGTTGGAACCCCATATTGCCTGTCTTCAAACAACCTAAAGATCGGCGACTCATTCATGATGGCAGGTGATGTACTTTTAGATATAAAGTTGATATAAAAACAAATAGCTAGAACCACAAACATATAGACCGTATAAATATCGTTTAATGAAATGCGATAGATTTTCTCTTTAAAACAACCTTTTAGAATAAAAAAAAAATTCATTTTACAGCATATGTTGTATACATTTTTTTGAATGTTTTTTTTTCAATATAAGACATACAATGTATATATGTATATGATCGAAAAACAAAGTGATACCGCGTAGCAACAATAATGTTCAAACATGTTATACAAGATATGCTTATATATACTTTTTGACCTTGTGGTTTCTTTTTGATTAAAAAAAAAAGTTAATATGTATTTCTTTTATTTGGTTGTTTTTGATAGGTGTTTTTGAATACAACAACAGAATAGTTATGAATAAATAGGAGTTGCATAAATTGGGTAGAAAGCAAAACTGGACTTGTTTATGAAAGTTTAATGTGTTTCCATTTATGTTCAAATATATGAAGTGTATCATTGTTAAGGGCAATTTCTTTTTCAATTTGAATCTTTAATTTTAAATAATTGATGAAACAGTTCATGGTGGGTGTTTGTTTTCTGCATTTCATATTGAATATAAAATATTTCATTAATATAATAATGTAATTCACAGCGTTATTAACCTCTTGTATTTTGAAAGTAATTTACCCCTAAACTGATGTCTAAGAGAGTTAGTTTAACATTTAATTGTTGTTTCTTTAGAAAGTTTGTCAATTGATTCCATATAGATTGAATATGTTTACACTCCCAGAAAAGATGTTCTATTGTTTCAATATGTTCACTACACATATCGCATAGATTTGTGTTGGATAGGTTGCACTTAAAAGGATATTTATTTGTAGCTATGATTCTCTGGATGTATTTATATTGGAAATTTCTCAAAGTGCTATCAGTAGTTGATTTATATGGCATGACAAATATTTGTTTCCAATTAAATTATTTTTTTCCAAGAATGTTTTGTCATTTAGTTTGGGCTTTAGAGGGTTCGGTAGGGTTTTTGATTTGCAGTGTATAAAATATTTTTTTTGTTTTGTTTTGTTTTGCAATTATGTTTTCTACGAATGTTTTTTGAGTACATGGTATGTTATTTGTATTTGTAACAGCTTTAATATGTATGGGTACACTTTTGATCAATGTGTAGTACATCAGGAAATTACTTGTAGGTATTCCGAATATGTAGCATAAATTATCAAAGAAATAGAAATCGTTTATTCTGTAGTCGTACAATTGAGTTCACTTCTACGTTTTTCGATGTTTGCGAAGTATTTTGTATTTTTTTCATTGTGTTCAACATGCTGTGCACGTGCTTGTAGTATTATTCCATTGAGATGTGTATGATACATTCCTTCTAATACTTGGATTTTTGATGTTATTTCATGTTCAATGGCTTTGGTATCATTTGTGTTTGTTTCATGTAATTGCTTTTCAATTGTTTCAATGTTTTTGATAATTTCAGTTTCAAGTTTGTGTGTTTCTTTTTGTTTAAATGATGTGTATCTAATTGTAGTGTTACGTATATTTCCTTTAATTACTTCCCATAAGGTGTTTGGGTTCGCATTTTTATTAATTTGAACCGTATTTAATATTTCTTGTTTTATTTGCGTTAGATATTGTGTACCTAATAAGATGCTGCTATTAATTTTAAAGTATCCTGGGCCTCTTTCAGGTTGTATTTTGTGGAGTTTAAGTTCTACTCGAGAGTGGTCAGTCATAAATCTTGGTTTTATGCTACATGTGTCAATAATGTTGCAAAGTGACTTAGATATGAAAAGATAGTCTAATCTACAGAATATTGTTGGTTTTGTGTTTGAGTGCCAGGTGAATTTGCTTTCGTTTGGATATACTGTACGCCAGATGTCTATCGTATTGTAGTTTTCAATTATGTTATTTAAAATGTTTCTATTTTTAGGATGAGTATAAAGGTTTCCCTTCTTTTTATCTAATAATGGGTTAAAAACAGTATTGAAATCACCACCGACTATAATGTTTTTATCTTGGTTATTAAATATAATGGATTGTAATGTTTCGTAAAAAGTGGAATCATCTGTGTTAGGCAAAACGTTGATAACTGTTAGTTGTGTTTCGTGTATTTTGATATCTATACTTGCTTGTCTACCAATTATTATTTCGTTAAAGTTATCGACTGTGATCCCTATATTATTTTTTTATCAGAAAGGCTATTCCTTGTTTATTAGTATGTTGTCCACTAAGATATATGTCTCCGTCCCATTCATCTTTTAAGGTTTGTGCTAAAGTATATGTCAAGTGACTTTCTTGTAATAGGCATATACTATATTTGTTTTCGTCTAACCATTTAAAGATTTTTATGCGTTTGTCTTTATTGTTTAGCCCTTTAACATTCAAAGTACATAATTTAATCATTTAAAGAGGTGGAGGGTGATGTAAATGATAATTTGTGTGTGCTTGTCCAGTTAGTTTCTAGCATGATAATTATACTGAAAAGATGTCTTCACATAAGATAAAAAAAGAAAAGAATACTGAAATAATGAATAATGAAAAAAGTGAAGGAAAAAAAAATAACAACAAAAAACATGTCCCAATAGAGACATACACAAGTGCGCACTTTCGTACGCTGGAAAAAAAAATATTGAGATTAAATAACAAACCATTAGGAAAAAAACACGTGTGAAGTGGTCTAGTTAAAATAATTTGTGTAGATAATACATAAGTATGCATATATTTAAGAAAAGCGTCTCTACATTATGTCTTTTTACTTAGAAAAACAATATGTATACGTATTTAACATGAATAACATTTTATCTTATTTGACTATAAAAAGGACCGATGAGAAAAGGAGCATTACGTTCGAACATTTAGATTTTAAATAGGAATAATGTTATGAACATGAGGCCGTTTAGTAGCGAGTATCCTATACATGGTTAAAAATATGAAATTCCTGCGAAAACAAAAAGGAAGCAGAAGCAACAAATTTCAATTGTAAAATTGAAAACAAGTATTCATAATAACAAATATGATTAGGTACTCTAATGAGCCTTTCAATTCCTATATATGTTCCCTTCTTCTTTGAAGAAGAAAACATTGAGGAAAAATGCAACTACAATATTTAATTCCCTATACAATGTGGTTTGCATAATTGTGAAAAAGAACTACTACATTAAATTATCTGCACAATTTGGTTCACATTATTGGAAAAAAATGAACTACTACATTTAGTTTACTGTACAAATTGGTACACATTCTAGAAAGGCTCTAGCATAAAATTATTATTGTTATCATTATTTATATGTATACACATCTTAGTATAAGGTGGTGTCAACATTATTTTAGGATTACACATCCCGAAGAAAAACGTTGAAGAGAAAAGAAACTACAGCATTTAGTTCTCTATACAATTTGGTTCGCATTTTCGGAACAAAGAACTACTGCATTTAGTTATCTGTGCAATTTGGTACAGATTGAAGAACACATTAGCATAAAGGATAATCATTATCTGTATATATACACATCTGTGTCTAAGTTGTTGTCGACATTATTTTTGCAAAGACAGATACATGGTTGCTATTTTGGAGGCAAAAGTTTTACATTCGATTTCTTACACTTTAAAAAAATATCATTTCAATCGAATAGATGAAAGAAGCGATGACTATTGTTTATATGTATACACATCTTGATATAAGTTAGAAACCCAGTAGTTATCATTATTTATATTTATACACATATATTTATGCACATTATATTTATTATCATTATTTATATATATACACATATATATTAACACATGCACTTATACACACGTATACTCATATAAACACACATATGCATATACCCGTAGTATAGCATAACCCTAAAAAAAGCTACACATTTGCAAAGACAGATACATGGTTGTTATTTTGTTTGCAAAAGTTTTACATTCGATTTCTTAACACTTTAAAAAAATATCATTTCAATCGAATAGATGAAAGAAGCGATGAGTATTGTTTATATGTATACACATCTTGATATAAGTTAGAAACCCAGTTATTATCATTATTTATATTTATACACATATATTTATGCACATTATATTTATTATCATTATTTATATATATACACATATATATTACCACATACACTTATACACATGTATACTCATATATACACATAGAAACACACATATGCATATACCCGTACACATGCATGCAAAAACACATACATACAACACACATAAATACATATACATGTTGTATACATAATATTGACACACAAATAACCGACAACATAACAATAAAATGCATATTAAGTTTACTAACGTTCCTCTGGATTTTATCTTTGATTAATAATGGAAGAATTGATAACTGTTAATTATTTTAACAGCAATTACGTTGTGCAAGTAAGATACAATTTGTTCATTTCCTACAACTGTAAGAAAAGCAAAGCATGTGTATTGACCTTTGCACGTTAACGCAAGGGCATTACAATCAAAGCGCTTAAGGATTTGCTTCACCAATAAATGAATATACATCTATGTTTTACCTAGTTAAAGCAGTGTTGAATTGTTGGAACGTATATGCTTTATGTCAACATCTTGTAGTTTGTTTGGAAAAAACTGCAAACAAATTCAAATGTAAACATATTCAAATGCTCATTAACTAAACTTGTAAATAATTAATGTTAATTCTATTTTGCATTTTAACGCGTGTTTTTGCATAAATTTCCTTGATTTTATAATTACCATGTGCATTTCGCCTGTTGAGATGTACGCGGTAGTGTGCATCGCTGGCTACTTTGTTGACCGTTATTATAATTAATATTTAGAAAAAATTAAACCATAGTTATTGACGGAACCAATAAATCTGCGTTTTAAATTTTAAGATATATACTTATTTAATTGTTTCAGTAGTTGTATGTTAATATCATTTAGTTTTATAATTGTAAGAAAAATTGTACAAACACCAGCGGATTTTATTTATAATTGATTTATTTTTAATTTGTACTATGCATATATACAATGAGAATACACAGGAAATCATTTTAGTAAAATTAAGTAAAAGCTGTTGTTGTAGATTGTAGAGTGTACGTTCAATCGAGCACCTGAGGCAGCATTTTCGAAGTATATATAACATTGGAAAATTAATTTAAAGAAAATAAATACTATTAATTAGTTTGCTGATAATTTTAATACCTTCTGAAAATATACATATTGCTATAATAAAGCATCTCTTCACCTGATTTAGTACTTAGAACATAGAAAAAAATCTATAAAAACAAGTTGTTACAATGGCTGGATCATGTGGGCAAACTCTGGGGGTAACATATTTTTACAACGTCAATAGATTTTCAATATCAACCAAATTAAAACGACTATAAATATAAAATGAAAAAACTGATTATGCTGTTACAGTATAAACGTTGTGAAACTCATTATTCTTTAGATGAAAACATCCTTAACGAAGGGAATATTAAATCTGAAAGCGACCATACCTTAACAATATATCACCTTTTAATTACGATTTATAACTGCATAAGTCTTCCAACATTTGCTCAATGTTTTAGTGTATCCTACAAAATTGTAGTATTATTTCAATCCTACTAAAATTGTAGTATTATTTCAAAATATGTGCAAACACCATTCAGACATGAAACAACAATACAACATATAGCTAACTTTATGAAAATAAAATTATCAAAATAATGTGTGAACATATTTGTTATTAAGATAGAGGCACAATATCGTCCCTCTTCAAAGAAAAAAAATCGTTTTCGAACTTTTACAAATGTCAAGTGCATTTCTTCTTCCAGGTAACAGCAAAGAAGGCGTCAATATGCGTCGAGTTCCTTTATGTAAAAAAAATGTTCTTCGGATGTTGAGAAAAGGCACCCGAGGTTTTTTAGACGGACTTGAAACATGCATCGATCAAAGATTTGTGTGTAGTGAAGTTTTTATTAAGACATGCAAAACGTCAAAATGCGCATTCATCTTACGAAATCAATGTCTTCTATACCGACGGAAGAAACCGCTCACACCAGAATGCACCAGAAAGACAACAATGAATACAAAGGTTCCAATATGTCGTGCTGGTTGGTATATTTGTCTTTCTTTCGTATTTGGTAATTGGCGACCTTCTACGCCGCTAAAGCGCCAACACAAAATAACAAGACAAATTTACCCGTCCAAACGATGAAATGACGACATATATAATATTTACTATAAATGTCATACAGTGTGTCATAATGGTTGTATCGTGCCCTATTTGTCGTTCTAGCGGATTTATTTCTCTTTTTTGTGCTGTCTAGCAGGCGAGCGTGAAGTTCGCCAATCGCGACAACTGTTCTACATGATACTAATATATTCGTTTATAAATAAAAGACTGTCAGTGTTAATATTACTGAATATTTTCAAATCTTATATCATTAAACTAACGTTTTCGAGCAATTAAGATTTCATGTTAAAAATAATAAAAAACTACCTCATAATCTGAAAGTTGTTTGCGCTTCGCCTGTTAATTTGTAACACTGATGTTTAAATGGCCGTTTAAACATAAGAATAATGTAAATGTTTAAGCAACTAACAGTAATTGTGATGAACATAAAACAATAGACGACTGTGCTATTTTTGTATACATTTAATACTGTATAATCGGGACTGTTTACAACCTGGATTGTCGTTTCGTTGCTGTTCTTTATGATGCTTCTTTTTTTCAAATCTTTCAATAAATTGGAATTTATTTGAAATTTGTATTTATTTCATTCCATCATGCCTCAGAATTTTGTTGAGAGTAATAAAATTATTGTAATCATCGCGTATTTAAATTCTCTTTCATTGCTATTGAATTAGAACTTTAATGAGATTAATTTTTATTTACACCTGGACGTTATAAACTAAGGAAATGTTGTTTGTTTAAAAACGTGTATGGTTCCGAAACTTATTGTAAAATGATCCTGCCTTTAAATCATCGTGCAGCGTTTAGTAAATTCGGGTGTGATGTAGCACCACTTAGGATCGGAACCGGGCGTTATGAAAATTTAGATGTGAATGATCGCAAATGTGTATTTTGTGACTCGATTGAGGATGAGTCTCATGTTCTGTTTCATTGTTCTGTGTACAGCCATATTACGCATGGTCTTACCCTGAAAGCCTGTATAGTTAATCCAAACTTTGAATAATTATGTTCCTTATTTGCTTTTAGGTCTGTACCAACAGTTTCACTTTGTAAAGGAAAGAAAAAATAGCAGAATACTATGTCGTGTTGTAATTGGGCATTTTATTTTAAATGCCATAAAACAAATACCACAGTGAACTAACCAGAAACCTCTTGTTAGCCGAATATGTAAAATAACATCAGTTGTTTTCCCTTATCTGGGCTGCCTGTAGCGCCCGCAATAAGAGTATGAAAAAGCAAAGCCAACCAGTGACAGGGGAGGAGGAGGGGTGGTGGTGGGTTTTTGAGTAAACAATAAGCGTGTCTCTCCTCCAGAATTTTTCCAACATTGAGGCTGATGATGTGCTCCGATTGGTAAAAACCGTCATGTGACAAATATCCTGTCATTGATTGGCTGTGCGTTCTCGACTACTTTAGTAAGGTCAGCGAGCACTAAATTCAACTCGCAAAACATCCATATAAAAACTTTTATGAAATCATAAAATACATTTATGTTCCTTATTTGCTTTTAGGTCTCTACCAACAGTTTCACTATGTAAGGGAAAGAAACAATAACAGATTACTATGTCGTGTTGTACCTCTGGGTAGCCGAACATGTAAAATAACATCAGTTGTTTTCCCTTATCTGGGCTGCCTGTAGCGCCACAAGTGACAACGACCGCCATACCAGATGAAACTGTAGGTAGAGCTTTTATGATAGAGTAACAATAAGGACTAGACTAGACGAAGTACAAATTATAACCAAATTAAACTTGACTAAATGTTAAGGATTGTGTTCAGTATTATGGCAACTGGCAACTGTTTGGTGTAAAAATAAAATGCACATGACTAGGGTAATACTGAAGATTTCGTTACCGTATATACAAACATGTCTGTTATAAATTTACACGTTAAGGCTACGAAAATAATAATAAGTGTAAACTTATTTAGACCGTTGCATCAGTCAGATCGGTCTAATGGCAAAAGCGCATACATAAACAGGAAAATATATTTTGCTTATAATGACCGCTGCCTCCGTCAGATCGGTCTGACAACTTGAACATAAGTACAAACATTAACCGTAACAGTACATATTATGCTTATAATGACAGCAACCCATACCATATTACATTAACCGCTGCCTCAGACAGATCGGTGTACGTTCAAATACAATAATCAGTACATATTGTTTTATTTAGACCGCTGCCTCAGTCAGATCGGTCGTTTGATAAAAGGGCATGTAATATGGTAAAAGTACATAAAATCCTAAAATTGACCGCTGCCTCAATCAGATCGGTCGTTTGACAAAAGGGCATACAATATGGTAAAAGTACATTAAATGCTAAAATTGACCGCTGCCTCAGTCAGATCGGTCGTTTAACAAATGAGTGTAAAAGAATATATACAGGAAATATATCATGAGCCTTGACTATGCTTGGTTTGATAGTAATCAGGAAAAAGGAAAAACAAACATTAATCCCCGATACTAGTGGAAGCAATGACCCTTCTTGCAATTTTCTGTAGTAGACTAAAAGTATGTAAAATATACTATAAGCAGTGAAAAAGCCAGACGTAGGCCCTTCTTAAGTCAGCCTTGTTCCCTTCACAACAAGTTAAATTATCTTACTAACATGTTAAGCCAGATCGTCCATAGTTCACAAATTATGACAATAACCTAAAGGACAACTACACTCTTCCTTTTTCATGAAAATCATTACTTTGTAAGTATCGGGGTTGGTCTCACGTATGTCTTGAGAGCATTAGACTTCCAACGACCTAATTGGCGTAATTGTGCATCCGAACGCTGTGATTGGTGGGCGTGTGTAGCGCCTCAAATCCTAAATGAGTTGGGGGTATACAGTTTTGGATCCATTTTGCAATACATTACGCAATGACGTAAGACATAGCGGAAATATTGAGTTGATACTGGACAACCACAAGGATGGCAGAACAGTGGCCCGTCTGAAGCTCCTTGGCAAGAGCACAACTTATATAGTGCACGTACTGGACAGATTGTTCTGTCGGCTTGTTTGCCCAATGGGACTGTTGCAGTATTACCTGCCGAGTGTTTGAAAGCCGCCAATTTGATTGAGACAGACTTGAGTTTGCTGTTTTTGAAATAAAAGCATGTGTTTGACCTGCGAATGACATTATTAGTACCATTATTCGACACTGTTAGTTCCCCAACTCGAAACAAACCAAAAAGGCCACTAGGAACATGGTTTTTATTTTACGTTAGGTGGAGGCAACTTTTACTATCTTATTGACGGACTTGCTTAGTGCCTTTAAAGATTGCAAGGTAAAAGGTTTTCTTTTGTCGTTAGTTGCAGAACGATGAAGTTCATACAGTAGTTTCTTACAAAGAAATGAGTCTGTGGGGCTTGGCATGTCTTGAATTTGATGAATGTATGAAATGGCCGAGATGAATGAGGTAATGGTGGAACCCTTTCAACCTTCAGCTATAAACTGGGCCACCTTACTTGAGGTAGAGGGAAACAATTGCTGACCAAAATAGTATGTTCTATTGAAATTGGTGAAATGTTAAAGGGCATTTGCATAACCAGTTCTTATGTACTGAGCCAAAAAGTTGTCCAGAAGATCCTTCACAATCTTGTTTAAGGCTCTAGTAGATGACTGGGTACCCGAACCGGGTGTGGATGCATGTTTGGGGCTTGGGCGAAAAAACGTTCTACCTGAAAGCGGGAAAGAAGTATTGAATTGTCCTGGTATGTGGCGAGCTCTAAACAAAATGTTATGTTTTATACAGACCAAAACCAGACGGCGGACTAGACGCATGAGGGTTGGGTCTTTGGAAGACTGTTTGTTTACAATGTGCACAACAGCTTCATTATCTGTATGCATGACTAGACACTTGTTGTGCAGTTGGGTTCCCCAAATTTCTAATCAGAGTATTATTGAAAAGAGCTCTTTTATAGTGATGTGTAACGGTGCAAGCCAAATTGGCCATGATCCATAAAACCACTGGCAACCAAAAACTGCACCAAAACCGATTCGGCCTGTCGCATCGGTGTGTAAATGCAACAGTTCGTCGGGAACCCATTTCTTATCAAGTAGTAATTTTTTGCCATTGAAATGTTCAACGAAAAGGCGCCATGCAGCCGGATCACGCCGACTCTCTTTGTTGAGCGTAATGAAATGATTGGGTTTAGAGACCTTGCATGTAAGGTCGATTAATCTCCGTAGGAAACACCTGCCTGGCAAAACCACCTGACAGCAAAAATTCAATAGACCCAATAGAGATTGCAGTTCTTTGAGTGTGATTTTTCTAGACCGAGAGAAACGTGTTAAGCAATTCTCTCAATTTACATAATTTATCAAGTGGGAGTCTGGCTACCGAGTCCAGTTCTAAACCCATCAATGTGATAACCTGACAAGCGGGAAATGTATTTCTGGTTTAGTAGGAATCCCCATATCTTTGCAGAAGGACAAAAATGTGTCTAAATAACTTCGACAAGATAAAGAGTTTGTCGGGCCAATGATCAAGAGTCATCCAGGATATGAGTTATGGTGGGGATCCTGGGATGAGTTTTGGCAATCCACTCCAGAGCCGAACTCAACTTTTCAAAAATAGCGCAGGAGGAACTTGAACCCATGGGTAAACATGTATCATTGTAGTATTGTCCCTCAAAGTTACTGTAGATGCCCAAAAGTTCATAGTCGTCCTGGTGGATGGGTATGGGCCGAAAGGCGCTATCAAGATCAGTTTTAGCCATTAAGGAGTTATTCCCTGACTGAATAAGTAGCTGAACTGCGTCATCAAAGGATGTGTCCCTTACAGTAGCCAAGTCTGAATCAATGAAATCATTGACGGAAGAGCCCTCTGGATGACTCAGGTGTTGAATAAGACGAAATTGATTTGGGGTTTGTTTTGGTACAATTCCTTTTGGTGAGACCTGTAAGTTTACAAAAGGGGTTCTTGAAAAGGGCCTTTTATTCGCCCGAGTAACAATTATTTTTGGAGTTTATCGCGTACTGCTGAGGGATTTGTCCTGCATGATTTCAGGTTTGAAGCGAATGAAGGTTTTCTAGGACCTATAAAACCCAAGTGGAAACCAGTTGTGAAACCTTGTATTATGATTTCTGCCTCTGCATACCCAGATAAGTAAGGCTCGAGAGCTTGTATGTTTACTGGTGTTGTCGAATCAGCACTAACGGACAAGTATGTGGTGTTAATCTTGGGTGGTTGAGATATGTTTGTTGCTCGGACCTCTTCTTTACTACTGAAAGAACATCTGGTTGCAGGCTGGTCACCTTTGCTGTAGCCACATATGTGGGATTGGTTGGATGAGTAGTTTGAGGCGTAAAAAGGCTGTCGGGGGAAACGAAAATTGTTTTCCCCCGACTGGGGGAAGGGGAAGGGGGATGAGGTAGGGGCCTGGGTTGACGCCAACAACCAATTATCTAGATGGAGGCTGTCCCATGGATGGAGGCCGTTTTCTCTGACCATTCTGAATTGCTGGTCGTACACATAAAATGCTAGAACAGGACGTTTTTGGGCAAGATCCCTAACATTAGTCATATATGTCATGAGGGCTGGGGCCTGGAAAGGGAATTTGTGCGTGTACACAGCTACATACCGCACAAAAGCAGTGGTCCACATCTCAATAGATGTTATTTGTTTTAGTTAAGTTCTAGGAACCAGGCTTATGTAAGAAAATTTATACATTTGGAAAATGAGATTATTCGTTTGTTGGTGGGCCAGAGGGTCAATGGACAGAAGCTGTGAAAGGTCTACACATTTGTTTGCCCATATATGCTTTTTGAGGGATTTGGGGATTTGATCCAGAATGGATGTAACCTTGTAACAAGGAGGAGCATTGTTACCATTTACCAGTGAGGTACTATGTTGATAAGCCACATCGCTTTCTGATTCACTGTCCTCATCCGAGGAGTATGTCATATCCGAATCGGATTCCTCTACTTGGTTACAGTTTATGTGATGAGGTAGTAAATTCGCTGGCACCTCCTTCTGTATCTGTCTTTTCTGTTTTTTGGTCCCGGTGACTGATATATGTTCAGCCTCTGTCTGGCATCCTGTTGACGTTAACCCTGTTGATGGCCCTGACAATGGTTCGTTAATGTGTTTTGAGTCATTAAGTGTTTTTTTCGGTTTCGCACGACCCTGGTGAGCGCCCTGCTTCACCGTATGCTTGTTTCGGCATTTGGACGAGACCAGCGTCGTCGGCGGGACACCTGCACGTATTGTTGTGGGTCAGCCGGGTCGGCTATGTCTGACTGCTCCCCTGTTGTCTGCCCCCTGCTACGACGGCGTCCCCGTTCTGTTTGTGGGCAGCACTCTAAACCGCCGGAACCCTTTTGCCGGCATTGGACCTTGAGCGATCTCTTCGCTCCATCTGCAACATAATATAAGCAACGTGTTACATGACATGTGGAGTTTTAAAACATTTGAGGGCTGGAACCTCGCCCTCCCTATTTGTGGACACATCTACATGGGCAGCTATCCCGTTGCAACACTACAAATAGAACAATTTACCAAAGGCTAGATTCAAAGCACTGCATTACTGCAGTCGAGCTATTATCCGCTGAAAAACCATCCGCCTTTGGCACTATGAGTAGAACACTTTGTTGACTGGAACATATTATGATTTTAAAATAGAACAATTCACCAAAAGGTTGCACCAATCTGGTGCTACAAAAAATTACAGTAAAAATATGCCTAAAGGAAACAATACCAGTAAAACGCTGTTTAAAAGCATGTTGGTACTGCCGAGTAGAACAATTTGCCTGGTCCAATCACCCAGCACGGCACTACACAGTAGAACACTTTACCAAGTTGGTAAGAGTGGTACGGCACTACTCAGTAGAACACTTTACCAAGCTGGTAAGAGTGATACGGCACTACACAGTAGAACGCTTTACCAAGCTGGTAAGAGTGGTACGGCACTACACAGTAGAACACTTTACCAAGCTGGTAAGAGTGGTACGGCACTACACAGTAGAACACTTTACCAAGCTGGTAAGAGTGGTACGGTACTACACAGTAGAACACTTTACCAAGCTGGTAAGAGTGGTACGGCACTACTCAGTAGAACACTTTACCAAGCTGGTAAGAGTGGTACGGCACTACTCAGTTGAACAATTTACCAAGCTGGTAACAGTGGTACGGCACTACTCAGTAGAACACTTTACCAAGCTCGTAAGAGTGGTACGGCACTACTCAGTAGAACAATTTACTTAATTTTTTTTTGCGTCAAATCATGTTCAATGACAAACAACTAGACAACATAATTAAAGAATGTCCAAAAATCTGCCAGTAATACCTTGTAGAACAGTTTACCGGCATAAATGCAGACAAGTTTTGACAACAAATTCCCTTGTACAATGTTTCTAGCGTCAGACTTGATTTAAATATTACATTTTGGTCGTATGAGTTTGCAAATAGCAATAGCGAAGAAAACTTGGGAGAAAAAGATACCTTATATACTGGTTTAAAATGTTTGACAATTGTTCCACAATAACAAGACCCTTGTTTTGGTCCTCAAATAAACGTGTATGTTGATAATAGAAAAGTTACTTATTCCACATTGGGAGAGACACAGTACCAAGAACATATACATAACTTTGCAATTATTTTCCTTCTGGTAAGACACTATGGCCGCCTTGATTGTTGTATAGAATTTCTTCTGTCCGATTGTAGACAGATGAACCCCGTCCTCGGAAAAGGCGCTTGCTTGTGTCTCCGGAGCCCAGAAACCTTTACAGTACCAGAAACGTGTCTTGCTGGGATGATCTCTATGTAGCTTCTCACGTAGAATGAGATTTTTCTGATTCACTCTGTCATTAAACCATTTTCAGTGGGTACTTGACAGGTTTAGAAGCTGGAATCCTGTGGAAAATCTGGCATACCACAACTGACTTCACACCACAGAAGTATAACAATGTATCCACTAAGTCCAATATAGAATGTGCGACAGTTTCTGGTGTGTAATCTGGGTTCGAAAGATCATTTGTGCCGATCACTTAAAATATTAAATTTGGATCAAAGTCTGTGACTGCTTCAAGCTCGTCCCTAATACGATGTACCGTTGCCCACGGGAAACCGCTATATTGTATTAACGCCGGTTTTTGTAATCCTAAATTGAACGAGAGTTCTGGCGATCTCGAAATAAATTTTTTTAAATGTTTTACAAAGCTATGACCCAGAATCTGCGCTCTGAGTGACATGGATTTTTTGTTTACCCCAGCGCGAGGGTTGATGACGTCACGTCCTTCTCCGAGAACAAAGGGTTCACACAAAAAACAACAAATTCACAAATAAACCTACTAGCTCATGTATCTGTTTTGCGGCGTCCAACACAGCTATCCGAGTTCCACACTTTCGTTTAAAAAACAATAGCCGAAAAACTGTTTATAACTGTTAAAAAACGTATTTTTTGAGTAAACAATAAGCGTGTCTCTCCTCCAGAATTTTTCCAACATTGAGGCTGATGCTGTGCTCCGATTTGTTAAAAACCGTCATGTGACAAATATCCTGTCATTGATTGGCTGTGCGTTCTCGACTACTTTATTAAGGTCAGCGAACACTAAATTCAACTCGAAAAAAGGATTTTTACAACCTGGTCAACTGGTATCGTATTCACCTATGTGTAATACTATTAATTATATACCTGCTTTATGTTCCCCAAAAATACAAGATGTATCAATTTGTAAAATACAACTGCACTGAAATAATTCCCGTATTATGCTACTCGCTAGTTTTCCAATTCCGTCTTACCATACTAGCCGGACTACTTTAAATGACTCACTTTAAATGCAGACATTTATAAGAGCATTCTTGGTTAATTATGAACGCTTAAACTCCTTTTTTTAACTTAAATGATTCAAAATTGTATATAATAAAAGGAATAAGTCAATAATAATAAGTCAATTGTTACAAGTGTTTGTATCAGTCTCGTGGCTTGCGCTATTTCGTATCACACTCGAGGCTCCGCCTCCAGTGGGATACGTCATCACACAAGCCACTCGACTGATTGAAAAACATCACATGGGAAAATTGACTAGCGTAATATTCCGTGTGTATTGTAATCTTTGAGTTATTTAATTCATCACGGTTGAAGATATGAATAGTTGGTTTAAGGTTGTATAGTTAACTGTTGCTCTTCATTTCCTACCAATATTAACTGGAAAACTATGATGTATCAATAGCTGACCTGTGTCTTTACATTTTCTTCTTCAGCATCACATTCTTAAAATATCCAGTGTTGTCTTTAGTACCATTATAATGTCAAGTAGTCTTATTTAGGCCAATATTCTCTTTTTGTCAGGCATCACTTTATTTTCTAATTTTCCAACTCTGCCTGTACAATGATTAGCAATGGTTAGTTGGTTTTATTGTACAGACAATATGTTGATATGTATGCATATCAAAGTCCGTTTATAAGGCTTTTGTATAGTGTTCATATGCAATGTATCAATTTTATTAATCTTAAAAGACATGTTTACAGTACAGTTTATATGCTGGGACTATGCACTTACCTTGCTTCTTAGCGCATTTGAATGTAAATGAAGGAAAGGTGACTCTTCAGAGCTTAAAAAGTAGATATTTTAACGATAGGGTTTGAAGAGCTACTTCCCTACAATCTGATATAGAGCAACTGTCTACATTCTGATAACTGTTTGTAAGTTCATAATAGGTTAGAATTATATATTATCACCACTAATCATCTTATCATGGTATGCCATGATGGTTGAATGTTCTTTCTAGTTTGTCAACTGTTTGTACAAAGTCAACATTCGACAATGTTTGATAATAAACGGCAACAAATTTGTATGACAATGGGTAAGATTGGTGGTGGCAATATAGCTTTTAACATGTATATTGATTGTCATGTAAAATACATAGATACACAGAATAAGTCTCATATAATTCATTTTATGAATGGTCAATGTTTTATCTTAATGTTTTATATATGCAAAATTGTGAAAATTGTAAATATTGGATGAGTCTATAATAATAAACTAAATTTCCTATATGTAATTGATTAATTTCTTGGCTATGTGTGATGTTTGACTCGTTATTCAAAAAGTTTTGCAATGACAGTACTAAGTGATGTTTGACTCGTCATTCAAATGGTTTACAACTCCGTGTTTTGGAATGACAGTACTTAGTAATGTTTGACTCGTCTTTCAATTGGTTTACAACTCAATGTTTTGCAATGACAGTACTTAGTAATGTTTGACTCGTCATTCAATTGGTTTACAACTCAATGTTTTGCAATGGCAGTACTTAGTGATATTCGACTCGTCATTCAATTGGTTTACAACTCAATGTTTTGCAATGACAGTACAAAGGCGGTGATTGGCGTGTATCCACGTATCTTTAGGAAAAGTCTCTTGAATTAATCCGCCTGAAAGTTACATAAGTTGATGCATGAACAAAACACACTTAAATGAGATATGGCAAAATGGATTTAAGCATTTGATAGTTCATTTGTAATTTAAGATCAACGCGTTTATTGCATAAACAATTGACATGTTTACTGTTTTTGAACATTTAACTAAATTCATGCTATTTATCAAGGTATATATATATCTCCATAAAAGGTTGTTTCAATACATGTGAGTATTCAGAGAAAACACTTAAAAAAAAATAATTAACCTTCGTATTTTTATGTGTGATTTTTATGTTTTATTTATGAATGAACACAATTATGATGATGCTGATGCTGCTGCTGCTGCTGCTGATGTTGTTGATGATGGTGATGATTTATACCTGTGCATTGTTGCAGTACAATAGTGCTGATTGATGCCTTCTTAATGTGTAACACTCCCTGGAAATTTGCCCCAATTAACTGGGCTCTCCCATCAAAGACCTTTGTCTTGATGTTAGTTGGACACCATTCATAAGATATATTACAACTTTAAACGATTTAGGCCTACAGTTTTCAGTCAGTCAGTAGTTTCTGTGTGATTATTGAGGATTTGTGATTTTAACAGGTTTTATTGTTGTTTCAATTGGAAATATCATTGCAAGGTGAGTCTGAAAATTAATCCAGTTGTTAGAAAACACTATGTCAAAAATGTAAACAATTTGGTAGTAAAAGAAAACACAATTCATCACATTTTTTAAGAAGCAACAAGAATCTGTTAGGTTAAAAAGAAAAGTTGTTTTGGTAGTTGTTTTTGAAAAAAAAATGTATTTATGCTACAGATTGTTTGTGCATTTAAAATGCAAATAGTTTGACAGTTGTTTTGATATGATAATTTTTCCAATGTCATGTGTGTGTTTACTTCTATATGTGCACATATTTGGAAATATAAGAAAGATCAAGTGATGTTTTGTATCTTAAAATAAGATCAATGTTGAATTTCTAGTACATATTCTCATACTCATTTACTTCTTTACAACCGACTTTGATATATGATAACAATTCAACATATTGTATTTTATTATGAAAAAACAATTTCATAAACACTCAATCTATTTAAGAATACAGTTGTTTTCAGTATCTTAAGCTGTTCTTGCAAAAACAAGTTGTAACTATTCATCTCCTATAACATTCAAAGATGCTGAGATGCTTATCTCATGATCTAAAAGCTGGACAACAATTTGTGGAAAAATGTACTTCCATTTTCTTTTGCTGATGTTCATTATTAAATTACTGTCCTCATATTATTTTATCCAAAATATAGCTTTGTCGCAATTGGCAACAAATGTCTATTTAAAAAAAAAATAAACACACACACACACACAACTACTTATAACGCATTTATGTATATATCTGCCGAAAAAACAACCTTTCCTTGCCACAAAACGACGTTAACAACCCTTGCTTGACATTAATGCTACTCAGGTGAGCGACCCACGGCCACCATGGCCCTCTTGTTCGCACCTTCATCACCTGTTGTGCAAATTTCCTTTACTCACCAATGAAACTGTTTATCAGTTATGTATGCTCAGTCAATAACAATCACATACAAAAAAACACTTATATAAAACAGAAACAGGTGATTTGTCAACATTACAACAATCACCATGGCAGTTTAAATTGTTTGCATTATCAGAAGTAATGAGGGAAAGAATGAAAAACAGAAATTGTGTCACATTGTTTACGTCAAGTTTTCCCGAACATAACGTTGAATCACTAGTAGTTCAAATTAAATGTTGTATGGTGTTTGTTTTGTGGGTTGATTAATAATTATGTAATCAGTATTCCTCCAATCATTAAAAAGGCGTTTTTTTAGTTTCATTAACGTAGAAATATTTGACATTTGAGTTGGTTTTCTTGCTTCCTGATGTAAAACAATTGGAATATTTAAGCCATGAAATGTTTTTGCTTATTAATTATCTTTAGGTGTCATTGTGACATTCACAATCTAGAAATACATTAAAAACAAGAAATATGTATAAAAAATGGGGCAGAAAAGACTCTGAAATAATCTGAGCCTAGTCCTGGGAAAACAGGGCTTAATGCATGTTTTTAAAGTGCAATCCCTGATTAGCCTGAGCGGACTTTACAGGCTAGTCTAGGACGACACTTAAAGCATATGCATAAAACCCCGTGTTCTCACCTCATATTAAGTTTTTCTGTTTCACAAGTGACACATTTTTTTCTGGGGATAGGGCTCAACTATTATCTCAAAATAGGGGGGGGGATTATTTAATTCACCCTGCTTCTGACAAAGCAAAATTGTTCTACTACAATAATGCTTATCTTACAATAAATATATGATAATAATACAAAACCAATCAGAAACTAATTCTAATATAAGTGTGTGAAAGCTGGTTGCAAGGACAGTGTGTGAATGAGTCTTTTTTTACTTTTTTAGTGTTTTCATGTTTCTGAAAATATTTTGTGACCTTTGTCTTTACAGTTGCTGGAATAATTTGTAGACAAATATGTCTTTACATTTGCTGGAATTATTTGTAGACAAATAATCTTTTATCCCGGTTTCAATAATGGACTTACGTGTTATGCAAAGTCCTAAATTGTAATAATCAACATTTTCCAACAGAATTTATAGCAATGCATACATAGATGTTGCTTTAGTACAACTCTGCTCCATTCACTCGCGATGCATTTACATTTGAAAAACATTTGCATTTTCTCCAAGATGTTTTGAAATACCGACGTTTCAAGACAAGTAAAGGTAGGTACCTTAAAGAAAGTGTTCATGTAAAATGCATTTTTATGTATTTTGCATTTGAATAGTTTTCTCATGTATAACTTAAGTTATGTGTAGTTAACAGATGTTTAAGTAATTAAATTAATTGTTGTTTGTACATGTAGTTATTGTCTCTGTTTTGTGACCATTCTTTCTCCATTATTGTTTGTGACATTTTAGTAAAAAAACAACACTATTTTGAAACAACTTTCATAATTCAACTTAGATTCACATATTTTACTGAATCAAGATTCATCCAAGACTATTTCTGATGTCAATTATTTACGGTGTGTTTTTACACTGATATCTTCTTTGTTAGAGAAAGCAATTAAAATTGCATGTGGATTGTCATTTGATTTTTTACTATTTTATCTCGTAAATGTTATTTTTTTCTTTTCCCAAGTGCTCAGAAAATGTGTAAATTTCTGTTTTTGTTTTTAAAACAATAAATCTCATGACACTATGTTTTTCCATGTGTGACCTAACAATAAATGATATAGTGTTGTTATATGAATTAAGCCGATTAATTTGCAAAGGATTTATTGTTGTTTTTTGTGACACTCACTTATAACTGTTGAAACAAGATTAGCGGAAAAAAAATGAAAACAATAATGTGATATGTGAAATTTTAATCTAGGGTTTGCGCTTTGCAGAATCAACGCCAACATCAGCATTAAAAGTTGTAGCAGTAGCTGCTGCTGCAAAACCTCACCAATGACTGAACAATACTGGCCTATTCAGACCGTTACTGTGTATTTCTAAGTTGTATGAGGTCCTTCAGTGCATTAATATTTGGTGTGTAACTTGGTGGTCCTCTACAAATTTTGGTCAAAAAATCCATCTAGAGTCAAAATTAGCCCGTCATTGGTGTTTTACTTATATGTACATAGTAAAAACGTAAACAAAATCTCAGAAGCCATAGGGCTGAGAGTTTTGTTATTTGGCATGTATCATTGTATGATGGTCTTCTACATGTACCAAGATTGTTCAAATCATGCCCCTGCGGTCAAAACTGATCATGCCTAAGGGTCACATAAAGATTAATGTAGACTTATTATGTAATTAACTTCAAATATCTTCCTAACTGAAGCAACTATGACAGGGGTTTAAAATATGGTGTTCAATTGGTTGTCCTCTACCAATTTTATTCAAATAATTGGTCTGGGGTCAAAATTGGCCCTTCCCTAGGGGTTACTTGTTTTCCTTATGTGTATGTTATGAAACTGTTTAACTTCTCTCAATATGTAGGGCCCCGGGGTTTGTTATTTGTCATGTGACGTCTTAAAGTTGCCCATCGCTGAGTTTGTTTAAATCAATAATTGAAATCATACATCATTTTTTGTTCAAGAAAAGGACTCATATTAATTTTATCCCAAATATAGCTTTGTCGCAATTGGTAACAAATGTCTAATTAAAAAAAACATCAACACACACACACACTAAACTACCTATTTCGCATATATATGTATATATATGTAAAAAAAAAAAAACCCTTTTTTCACAAAACAACGTTAACAACCCTTGCTCAACATTAATGCTACTCAGGTGAGCTATCCTGGGCCACCATGGCCCTCTTGTTTTAGTCATATCCCCAGTCTGATCTTAAAATTGTAAAATCAAACAATGCATCGAAATAGATTAATTAATAACTCCTTGTAACTGATCCTTACAAGCATTACGTGACTACCTTGTAGTAAATTTGCAAGTACCGAGTGCAGTGATACAGCTAAAATTAATAATAACAAGGATGTGGTATCCATATTATTAGTAGTTCTAAGTCTTTTACATTTGAATCTTTTAAGTTATTTAACAATGTCAAAATATGTGGATCAAGCATTAATTTCACTATCAACTACCGGAGTTTAGCTAACTTGCACTTTCTTTAATTTACGCATGCTAAATTGGAGAACATCAATAACATGGTTAGTTTATGTTCAAGTAAGTAAGCATGATTAAACATTACATCAGGAAAGTTAACAACTTCATCAAATTGTAAATTGAGTTTAATGAAACCATGCATAACGATATTTCATTAACCGCAACCCCCTTAAGCTAACATGTAACTGTAATAGCAAACTGTCATATGACCATACATTTCACTACCGTCAGTTGAATTAAGATACTTTGCTAACAAACGTTTAAACCATTGCACAGCTTTATGTGATTTAGGATTTTCAACAGGTATTGTTTTATGTCAAAATGTATAGTGTTATTAATTATTGACTGCTTATTGAGCCTTTACGTTTTTGGCATTTAACTGGTTTTGAGGTCTGTATGTTAAAATTCATATTTTTTCTGTGTATGCCATCTTAATGACAACTTATGTTTCGGCATAAACAATACAATAAGATGCGGAATTCATTTCATATTTGTTACCAAACTAACAATATCAACGTGTCTGATTATATGAAGAAAACACTTTAAAGGGACCTTTTCACGTTTTGGTAAATTTACACAATTTAAAAAAAAAATCAGAATCGCAAATGTTCGTTAAAGTGTGTGAGGAAACAGTAATACTGAACATTTACCATGCTCTAAAATATCTATTATATGCATCTTTTGACGATTTAAAAACCTGAACATTACAAAGCGTTGCAACGCGAAACGATTAAATTATTTAGAGAGTTCTGTTGTTGTCGTTATATTTTGTGATACTACGAGGATTGCTTATATACAGTATACAATTTTTAAAAAAGCACAAAAGGTCCCTTTAATTTGATATTTGAACTTGAAAATTGAGTAAAAATCTATGATACAAAAAAGCAACAGCAGATATTCTGCTTTGCCATAGCTTAAAACAGTATATGTAAGTAACAGTAATTTTTAATCTGTTTATTTAATTGTCGCCCTTCTCGATTAGAGGATATTCATTTATTACTCATGAAGATCCTTTTTTTCCAATTCGCTTCCTTGTGTACATACATTATATAACGTCCAAACCACAACTACAAAGTGGCGAAAACGGATCTAAAATTTGTGATGGTTTAAATCGTATATCTTCTGTATACGCATCGAAAGTTGCCTTGCAGCAAATCGAGATTTACATACGCTATGTACGCCGTAAAAACGTCGAAAATGTAACATCTATACGCATGACTTCAGATAAATAAAGCAAAAACTAAGATCCTTCTATTTTGGAAAAGTTTAACGGTATTTTATGTAATTCAAAGTTTTATATATAATGGAAATACAATGTATACATGAAAGTGCTTACTTATTATTTCACTTATGTAAGAGTTATATGTTCATATAATGTTACATTACGTAGAACACAAACTATCTTGTTGTTGAAGCAAGGGGGGCATTCTTGTTAATAATAAATAAGCAAGAAGCAACAACCACTTTTTTCTTTTAAATATGAAAGTACATTTGTTTTATTTTCATGTTACCCCAATCTAATGTATGCAGCTGAAGTATGTGGTATTGGCAATGTTTATATAATTTACCGTTTTCAGCTAAAATAAATATAATGAAGATTGAAACTGAAATGAGGTACATGTAATTGAATGGTGTCTGGTGAACTTTGTGTTGTTCCAGTGTCTATTCAAATAACAGAGTAATTATTGGATATAAGATATAAATGCTAAACGCAACACAATTCGTTCATTGTTATACATTATGTCTAACTATCTGTATGTAAATGCAAATACAAATGTGTCTTGCCAAAATATGTTCATAAGTTTCTTAGTGCTTAAGACGTAGATTAATACTTAAAATACATTTTTGTGTATGACTAGTCATCATAGTGTTATATTTTGTGACGAAACGTGGAATGCTTATATAAAGTATACAACCATCAAGAACAGTAACAACCCGGATTGTTGAGTGAATAAGGCGCTGTTTTTTAATACGAAGGTCAGTTATTCACGCCCTAGTCGTTAGACATTTGTTCTTATTTCTTTCTTAATTTTTTTGTATTATCGAGGAGGTCTTTAGTAACGACGTAAACAATTACCAATTTAAAGCATTTAATGACGAACTTCAAAAATGCCAAAATCTGTGATCACGCCCCGTGATTATGTTATTTGACTGTGATAATTACTTTGTATTTTGCATGATTACCCTGCAATAGTATTGTGTAAATTTATATGTACCGATCCTAATATTCCCATTGAAAGTGGGCGATTGTGTATTGTATACAGAGATCAAAACGTAGGTAATTTATTTGAAACAATTTAACGAGTGTATCATTTATGTTACAAAAATCATCGAACATGTTATTTATGTACGCAAAATCAACGATTATGTCATTCATGTAAGCAAAATCAACGAGTATGTCATTCATGTAAACAAAATCAACGAATAATCAACTTAGTGATTAATTTCGCTCTCTTGGTTAATTTAACTTCTTTTACTATTATAAAAAGAAATACATTCCTAATTGTTTGCGTGAAAAACCTAACATTGTCAATTTAAAAAAAATATGAACGTTGATGAAATAACAATTTTGTTAAAGATATTTTTCTCATTTTCAAACAATATCATCTCTTTTCTGCTTTATTTTGCTTTGTTATGTTTGTGATTTGAATTGATACCCCGTTGAATTATCATGGTATGTAATAATTGGTTTATATTTATTACTTGTGTTATGTTTCACTTTGTATTTTTGGTATGTTAGCACATATCCATGTGGGCCTTTTGTTATAAATAAAAGTTCGAAGTTCAAGCTTTCGAACATATACGTATCTCAATGCATTTCTTTCATAAGCATATGGCCGATTTAAAGTTAGGCACATTTTTATTTTATTTTTTGCGGGGGAGGGGGGCTTAATGAAAGTATAACATACATATACATAGTATGATATAATCAGGTGAAAATACTTATTTATTCACTTTACTTATAATATTTAATTATTTAAATTTAATTTAATTTTAATTATTTTGATTATTCTTGGGAATTAACATCGTAAACTTAACAATCCAGTTTAATTACATTTTCATACAGAACTAGAATTATTTGGACATGAATTAATGTTTAGATTTTCATTTAATTTTCATTAAGCTTATGACGATGTCATATTGAATTGCAAAAAATATCAAGACGCTCTCTCCAACCACCAACAACCAACAATTTAACGTTGTAATAAATAGTTTGTAATTAATGCCAACAATAAAAAGAACTGGTGTTGTATTCAGCAAACAAATATGTCGCAAAGTACAATGACAAAGAAATAGTTGATAGATTTGAAAACACGATATGGAAAAAACGCTCAAAACAATATAAATGATTCCGTGCCATGATTTGCTGTTCGATGACACCAGAATAGAACATCTGCAAAATATGGACATATTGCTCACATTCAGTGTATGTACTTGATTATTTCAGATACGTTTATTGTTTCATTTTAAAGGCCTTTCAAACAGAGGCATTTAATCTCTTTTCGACAAACGTAATGGAGACAAAAGCAAAAGAACAAAAGCAAGTGCAAAGCGTTGAAGAAACTGAAGCAGATTCAATAAGGACAAATCATGCGCTAGATAAAATGGTCACTCCCGATCCGAAATATAAAACAGTGATGCACGTTGACAGTGCGTCCACAGCCTCAACGTCTGCGCAATGTGGGAATGTCGTTGTGAGTGTAAGCAGAAATTAATGTTATCTGTTATTTTAAATTAGAATATTTACCTTCCAATGTGTATCAATATAAAAGCCAGTATTGTCAAGTGATGCTTTTATACCAGTGTTACATGTTCTATGTATACTGCTTATGTAAGTTTACAAGGTCAAGTCTAACTATCTTTGCATGTGTAAAATTATCCACCTAAACTATTTACGTTAGTTATGTTAGTGTCTAGTTTTACTGTCATATCAAGTGTTGCATGATCCATTTATATATTGTGTTTGTTTAACTGTCTTATTGTTCGGTCTATACCACAAAAATGTTGACTTGAAATACATACTTGTCAGTGTTACACTGTTAAGTAATTCTGTAAACGTCTATTTAAATAACGCTCTTACATTATTATAAATATTTATATTAAATTAGTTTCAGCCGACAATGGAGCCGGATCAAAAGACCACCATTCTAATTTCTCATGTTAATCAGACGGACACGCAGACTGGTGAGTACTTTGGCGCCACCCTGTACACGTACAAGCGGCCACCAGGGGAGCAGTTCGAGTACCAGCACCTACTGAAGAATATCAAGGATGGATATCCTGCACAAACAATGAAAATTTGGTATATGTACTGTGTGAAGAAATACTTTTATTAGCGAGTTAAATGTACATAACGTTAAATTAAAATTTCCTCTTATGTTAACATTATTATCGGCGTCTGTAACAGGACTCTTCTGGAAATTCCTGTTTATACATTACATAAATCGCTGAGTGGAAAATATTTGGCTTTGATTCATTAAATATTGTATTTATTTATAAGTGAAATATTTCCCGGCATTGCCCTGAAAACAAACAAATATACTCTTGTGCATTGTGTTGTTGGTTTCCAGTGAAGGTGACGAGCTGGGTCTGATACGTCACACATTTACACCGGAACTTGAACACACAGAGGTGCTCAAAAGTGTCCTGCACGGCGTTATCGTCGATGGAAAATCGCGGTTCTGTCTGGTAAGCTCGTTGTAGAGTTAATTAACTACTGTTTTTTTATGGATTTTAACCGTCGTACAATACTAGCTGACGGTATCAAGAAAAATCTGATCATGTCTATAAAATTTAATTATTACTAGATTTTGTACAATAATGTATCTAATTGTTTTGTTGTTTTTCATATTAGTGTTGCTCAGAGTTATGAATTCATGTAACATGTGCAGTCCCAGCTTCATATTTTGTATATATTTAATGTTGCGTTTTATGTATTGTTCTGTATTATGTAGGCAAAATATCACTGTCTTTGAATCCGGAGAATTTATCTCCCGATAATGTCTCTCGAGTTCCAGTTTTTTCTATTATAACAATAACTAACGAAACTTACTATTTATGCGTTTCGTCCATGTTTATCTTCAACGTGTGCAGTAGACACGAACTGACCAGAACTTTGAGTAAAAAACTATGTCTTGTATAAATATGTTCGTACTAAGTGTAAAATATGTTTTCCCGTAGACTAATTCTACATGGGTATTATATGCCAGGTTTTAAAAAGAAGTGAACATGAGTTCTGGTATGAAACCTGTGCAATCCTGACTCCCTGCGTTTGGTAAGTTATAAACCGTTATATACTGCATACATGTGGTTTTGTTTATTGTGAATGGCATGTTGACAGTATTTTACTGTGACAACACTCTAAAATCAAATCCTTAAAACATTAATTCGAAGCATTCATAAACTTAATAAAACCGTCATTGTATTGTTTGTTGCAAAACTTGTTACTCCGATATAATACTCATTCTGTTGAACAAACACAAATCACATGTGTGTCTTTAAGGTACTTAAGGTATTTTCGAAACACCACAACTCAGTCCAGTTTTACTTTATCTTATCAATATGGTTACCAATCAAGGAACTAGGACTGACACAAGATATGTACATTTTAACAGCTTTACTGTGAACCTGCTCCTTAAAGATTTTTTTCATTTATATCTTTTTTATAATATTTCAATGAAATGCACGTGATTGTTTTAATTATTTCAACATATTGCAGGCAATAAATAACAAAAAAGATCAAACAAAGATAAACATAGAATAGTACAAGTAATAAATGATCTGAACTCAACGAATCAGCGTCTGCTTAAAAGAACATGTTCAGATGTTTGTAATTTAAATTAAAAGTGCGTTTCAATTTTAATATATTACTAAACACAATAATTTCAATAATAATACTACTTTTAAGACAAATGGTTAACTCTATTACAACCAATTAAGTTGATATCGCAAACGTTCCAGTCGTAAAAACACAATGAACAGAGCTTTAGCGCTAACTCTTTGTGTTAAAATATTACAGTAAAATATGTGTTACTGTTCTTTTATTTTTCAGATCACGATTTTCCCCCGATAGTGACTAATCCGAAATTTGGTCCCGCAAATTCCATTACTTTACCGCCCAAACAAATCATGTTTTCTATAAAAGGATCTATGGATTACATGTTCATTGACAATACCGGAATTCAAGGGGTACCTATGACTCAACCTCCTTGTAAGAAACGTTTACATTTTTTGTATCAATATGTATTGTACGGGTAGACATGATTTAATTCATATGTATTATATAGATATAGTGTGTTAAAGAAAGTTTAAATTAAAAAAAAACTTGCTTCAAGATTAAAACTCAACTTTGTCATCAAGGGAATATATTTTTAGCACGAAGTGCTCAAGGTTAGCAATTGTCCTCATCCTTTTTTCTTTGTCAGTCGTCGTGTGTTATCTGGTTCCTGGTGTGAAGTGTGCGGTGTGTAGTGTGCGTCGTCAACGTTTAGCTTGTTACAACACTAGACGCCACATTTTTCATCTAATCTTGCTTCCACATGGTCGATTCTTTATATAAACAATATGTTGGCATAGTCAGAATATGCGTCATGTGCGTCCACAAAAGTAGTTAACCAGGTCAAATATTTGACAAATATTGTCAGCGCTCTAGAGGCCACAGTGATGACTAAGTCTTGATGAAACTTGCTCAGAATATTTATTTTGACCACGTTTAAGGCCGTATTTATGACTCAATCTTTATCGTACCTGGCTAGAATGTTTATTGTTTGACATTTTATAGGCAGAGTTCAAATCTGAGTCACTTGCGTAAAAAAAACTAGATCTTATTATAACTCCAGAGGTCTCTTTTATTAGTCAATCTTGATAAAACTTTGTCAGAACGTTTCTATTAACAATGTGTAAGCCAAGTTCGAATCTCAATTACGTGCTCACAAAACCTAGGTCAAATCTTACAAGTACCTTGTTACTACTCTAGAAAATGAATGACTCGATCTTGTAAAAAATTAGTCAATGTGTGTGTGCTTTTTATATTTGTAGTTTAAATCTGTATCACGTGCGTTCAAAAACTAGGTTAACAGGTCGAATCTTACAGAAAGCTTTAACAACTTTAGTTGCCACATTTATGATTTAATATTGATTAATTTTTGAGAAAATGTATTTCTTTGTATCGCCTTTGATGAATATGGGTCTAGTGCCTGAACAAAACAGATAACCAAGTCCATTATTAAAAGAAAAACTTGTAAAAATTATTAAGGCCACAATTATGTTTCCGTCTGGATGAAACATGGACAGAATATTAATTTTTAACAATATATAGAGTTAGTTAAAATCTTGGTCACGTTTATCCCACAAAAAAACTAAAACAATATTTGGGTACGTTTAAATACGGCCACATGCGTTTAAAATTAGGTCACTATGTCAACTCTTAAAAAAAATCTTACCATTCTAGGAGCGACATTTATGACGCAAACTTCAATATAATATTCATCTTGACACTATCCATGCCAATTTGAGTATGGTTCAGATGTGTCTGGAAACTAGGTCACCAGCCCTTAACAAAACCGTTTATTACCCAGTCTTTATAAAAAAAAGAATGTTTATCTAATCAATATATAAGTCGTGTTTAAAACTGTTAACTGTAAGCAAAGCTAGATCTAATGTACTGCTACGTTTTGTATCAACCTTAGTACTCAAGTTCACTGCCGTACATTGATTTTCTTTCAGTTTACGTCAATATGACAGTCCAAATAAATTTCAATCCATTTACAGTCACAGCAGCTTTGTCCGGAATGGATGGACAATCTTACGTGCGCATAGATGGTTCAAGAAATATAGTCATATCGGTAAAAGGTTTTATTAGAGCGTTAATGGCACATGTCAATGCAAATATTGTTGTTATTTGATTTCAACAAATATTGTTAAAATACATGGTAAGAGATTAGTATCAGATACATACTAAGTTAACATAAAACACGACATTGAGATAATTGTGAGTCGAAAAGGTGTTTTCTCCATGGTTTTTATAATCGAATACAACTGTAGCGCGAGCCGCCGACTACCTGAGGCCGCCACCGAACGCTATGTGCGCGGCCTCACAATGACGATGTGCCTTCCGAAACCCTCGGAAGGCCAATTACAAATAACAATTAATAAAAACTAATTTTTCTCAGGCTACCTGCCTTATGATTGGAAAATGAAAAGTAATTGAGTCGCCTTAAATATATACAATGCGACCAAAAGAGGGGAATCGATGCCTTCGACCGATTTCCTGAGGCCGCCACCGAGCGCTATGTGCGCGGCCTCACAATGCCGATGTTCCTTCCACGAATCCTCCGGCTTCCGTGAAGCTACATGTCACCGCCTCCGTGAGGCTACTGGCTTCCGCGAAGACACTGGCTCACCACACCCCAAGGCCTTAGGTGAAGCTTCCGTCACTGCCTTGTACGACGTCCGTAGATTCCAACCCTCTGAAGACCCTCTCCAAGAAACAGGAATTCTGCAGCCCGGTTAGCACCGTTTAAAGCTTGAAGCCAACGTAAATAACCAACTGCTCCAGAATACTGTTCTTTTAGAGTAACGTCCCTTTTCTTCAGATGTTGATCCGCTCGCATACACCGGAGGACTCCCCCAACTTGTCTATTTGCAAGCCTTTATATACTGGCGAACAGAGCGCCACCTAGCCAACGGAAAGGCACGATCCGGAAACTACCGACGTTTCCGAATTCCCTCCGCACTCTACGGAAATTACCGAGTAGCATTTCTCCTTTACTGACACAGAAACAATGCAAATATATACGCAGGATTTTACTAGAAACATTCTTTAAATATCAAATACTTCTTAAATCCTTAATACATTATTTTTAGCCATACAATTAACTTACTTTATGAAGAACAAGTTACAATTTCATATTGTTTACCTGGCAAATTTAAAACTAAGGGAGGTAATTATACTGTAGCAGTGAAAATACGTTAAGCATCTATTTCGACTACGAATCCTTTCGTTATATTACCCACGCCTCCGATTTGACATGAGTCCCCTCATGATTCCATATATACAAAACTAATACAATCAAACATAACAACTAATCCAAAAACTGTACACAAGCAAACTTCAACAAGGGCTAACATACATATTGCAATAGCGAATCTCTTCTTGAGATAATAAATGTATCAACATCAGTGCCTAAAAAAATCTACTCACTACTTAACATGGTTCGTACTGAACCAAAAACACACAAAGTCCCCATTATCAGGACACTTCCTCTTCAAGTGAAACTTTGAGTCGCAGGTGTAACACCGTCGCTCCATGATGCTTGGCCTTTAACCATATCTGGGTTGTGAGGTTTCCGCGGTGCCCATGAGCTGACTTAGCCGTTTGTTGAGCATGTCAACCATCTTTTGAAGCTCATTCATTTGCTTCATTGGCTTAATTATCGTCATCGGTACCTACCGCAGACACATGTCTGTCAGGCTTAGTTCTTTCTGCACGATAAAAAGCTTCGAGCTCCACAGCGTGCCTGATGGCATCATTGAGGCTTACTGGTCGGACCTGTTTGATGCGAAGTCTCATGTCCGCACTTTGAAGAGCATCAAGAAACTGATCTTTGGCCAATGTTTCTTTCAGGTCTGCCGGTGCAGAGGGTATGCCAGGTTGTTTAGTCTTCGAATGTCTTGCCCCAGCTCTCCCAAGGTTTCCGATGCTTTTTGCCTGCGATCGCGTAACTGCACTCTGTACAGTTCCGTCTGGTTAGGAGGCGCAAAACGTTCTTCTATGGCTTGCAATAGTGAATCAAAATCTCTGGAATTGTGTGCAAGGTTTCCCAATACCCCTTGCGCTTGGCCACGCAACGACACTGCCAAATACAATCCCCTGTCGTTGTAGTCCCATTGGTTAATCTCAGTGCACGTCTCAAAGTGCTCTCTATAATCTCGCTACGATGATCGTCCATCATACGTAGCTGCCTTCACGGAAGCTAAAGGATTCAATGAAGTCTTCTTTCTTGTTGTTACATTTTCTCCGGGAAAAATAACTTTGATTGAGGCTTAGGTGTCTCTGTTTCTAGACCAGGAGTAGAGAAGCGAGTCTGGATTTTGTCACGCTCTAATCTATCAAGTTCCTTCTCCAAAGTCAACGTTTCACACTTTGCAACGAGGGCTTCATTTTCCCGCTTCAACCGCTCCATTGCTTCAAGAAGACTTGCGTCACCACCTTGAGCCACTTTGAGACCTGGGCTTGACAGGTTAGAACTGTCGATAGGTTTCTGTACCCTATCCCACCGCTGCCACCAAATATGTAGCGCGGGCCGCCGACTACCTGAGGCCGCCACCGAGCGCTATGTGCGCGGCCTCACAATGACGATGTGCCTTCCGAAACCCTCGGAAGGCCAATTACAAATAACAATTAATAAAAACTAATTTTTCTCAGGCTACCTGCCTTATGATTGGAAAATGAAGAGTAATTGAGTCGCCTTAAATATATACAATGCGACCAAAAGAGGGGAATCGATGCCTTCGACCGATTTCCTGAGGCCGCCACCGAGCGCTATGTGCGCGGCCTCACAATGCCGATGTTCCTTCCACGAATCCTCCGGCTTCCGTGAAGCTACATGTCACCGCCTCCGTGAGGCTACTGGCTTCCGCGAAGACACTGGCTCACGTCACCCCAAGGCCTTAGGTGAAGCTTCCGTCACTGCCTTGTACGACGTCCGTAGATTCCAACCCTCTGAAGACCCTCTCCAAGAAACAGGAACTCTGCAGCCCGGGCAGCACCGTTTAAAGCTTGAAGCCAACGTAAATAACCAACTGCTCCAGAATACTGTTCTTTTAGAGTAACGTCCCTTTTCTTCAGATGTTGATCCGCTCGCATACACCGGAGGACTCCCCCAACTTGTCTATTTGCAAGCCTTTATATACTGACGAACAGAGCGCCACCTAGCCAACGGAAAGGCACGATCCGGAAACTACCGACGTTTCCGAATTCCCTCCGCACTCTACGGAAATTACCGAGTAGCATTTCTCCTTTACTGACACAGAAACAATGCAAATATATACGCAGGATTTTACTAGAAACATTCCTTAAATATCAAATACTTCTTAAATCCTTAATACATTATTTTTAGCCATACAATTAACTTACTTTATGAAGAACAAGTTACAATTTCATATTGTTTACCTGGCAAATTTAAAACTAAGGGAGGTAATTATACTGTAGCAGTGAAAATACGTTAAGCATCTATTTCGACTACGAATCCTTTCGTTATACAACATAACAAAAGGTATTAACAAGATAAAGCGTATAAACAGTACAACAGAACATGTTATATCATAATCTATAAAGATTTTGCAACATAAATTGCATGTTTGTGCTGAAGTGAACAATATATAATATGCTGTTCTGTTTCGAACAGAATAAAAATGCTTTTATTAACACGAGTCTAGATGGAGTTTTTATACATATTAAAATTAATGCTTTATTCAGTGTTGTTTCTTTGAATATTTACATAATGTCCCAAGAAATACGAAATTGAAATTTGTCCGTTAAAACAGCTATGATGGTGAGATAACCCCATAATTGAAATGTTATATTTTAGGATAAAACCAACAGCACGTTTTTCGGGTATACAAAGACTGGAAACGACTACATATTCTTTGTCGACGGCAAGTCTAGCATTCTTTACTAGTCACACACTATTAAATATATTTGCCTCAATGTAAAACAATTCAAAAGAAGGAGATATTCACGGGTATAGATTTACACATTAACATGTATCGAAGCAGGTGTCATGAATACCAATTAAATAGTATTTTTACGAGATAATCCCCATGTTTCTTAGCTCGAGCCAAAAGTAAAGCGAATATTTAATCTAGTGGCAAGACAGGTTAATGTAGTTATAATAGATTCCGAACGATTACAAATTACGAAAAATATAATTATATCACCTAAAGCAAACGTTTGAAGATCACTGCTTACGCAGCGAAATATGTTCGTTTTATTTTGGTTTATTTCATGGCTTTGATTGCGATTGTTTCCAGAGCATTAAGCAATCTTGTGTAATTTTTGTATCAATAAATAAGAGTAAAATATGTATTGTGATACTAACTTTTTCATTGTAAATTCAAGTTTTATGATTTGAAACAAGCGTTGTTAGTTGTTTGAAATTGTAAGGGGTGCATTCAAATACAACAAAGCCCGATTAAAAGCGAAGTACATGACAGTATTTAAGTGTTATGATAATTTTCTTTTAAATTGGATCAATAACACTATTGATGAATTTTAATATACATTTCATTTTATTTTACAGTATTCTTTCTGACCTATGACAAAATATCAAAAAGCTTTGCCATGTCAACTATCAACACACAGGTCGACAGTATGATTTATATAGATGTTGGAACCCCATCTTGTCTGTCGTCAGACAACCTTGAGATCGACTCATCCATGATGGCAGGTAGTGTTCTTTTGGATTAAAAGTTGATATAAAAACAAATAGCTAGTACCACAGACATATAGACCGCATAAATATCGTTTTATGAAATGCGATATTTATTTTTTTCATTAAAACAATATTTCGGAATAAATTATTTTTTTTACTTTTCATTTTACAGCATATGTTGTATACATACCTGAATAAATCTTAGCACACAAATAACCGACAACATAACAATGAAATGCATATTTAGTTTACTACTGTCCCTCTGGATTTGATCTTTGATTATTAATTTACAGATTTGATAAATGTTTCTTATTTTTCACAGCAATGATGCTGTGTAAGTAAGATACAATTTGTTCATTACCTACTTCTGTCAGAAAAGCGAAGCATTTGTATTAAACTTTGCACGAAAACGCCGAGGCATTGAAATCAAAGTGCATAAGGATTCGCTTCACCGATAAATGAATATACATTTATATTTTACCTAGTTAAAGCAGTGTTGAATTTTTGGAACGTACATGATTTATCTCAACATCTTGTAGTTTCGTTGGAAAAAAAACCTGCAAACAAATACAACTGTAAACATATTTAAATGCCCATTAACTTGTAAAGTATTAATGTTAATACTATTTTGCATTTAAACGCGTGTTTTTGCATTTATGTACTTAATTTAAAAATTACCATGTACATTTCGCCTGTTTAGATGTACGCTAGTTTGTTGACCGTTATTCTAATTAATATTTAGAGGAAAAAAACATAGTTATCGACGGAACCAATGAATCTGCGTTTTAAATTGTAAAATATACATATATTTGATTGTTTCAGTAGTTGTTTCTTAATATCATTTAGTTTTATCATTCGTAGAAAAATGTACAAACACCAGCGGATTTTATTTCTTATTGCGTTGTTTTTTATTTGTACTGTGCATATATACAATGAGAATACACAAGAAATCATTTTATTAAAAGTTAAGTTAAAGCTGTTGTTGTAGATTGCTTTGTCAGTTTTGTCACTGTTTTTTGCCGCTATATATTTCTGTTAATTAGTTTGTTTTTAATAAAAGTGTACGGTCAATGGAGCACCTGAGGCAGCATGTTTAAAGTATATATAACATTGCAAAAATTATTCAAAATAAAATTAATGACTATTAATTAGTTTGCTGATAATTTTAATATCTTCTGAAAATATACATACTGCTATAATATAGCATCTCCTCACCTGATGTTGTCTTAATGCTTAGAAAAAAATATCTGAAAACAAGTTGTTACAATGGCTGCATCATGTGGGCAACTTCTGTGGGTAATATGTTCTTACAGCGTAGTTGCAAATATTCGTTGTAAATGTAATAGCGATTTTCAATCACTAGCTTTTCACTATTAACCAAATTGAAACAACTATATATATGAAATTAAAAGACTGATTACAGTATAAATGTTGTGAAAGTCATGGTTCTTAAGATGAAAACATCCTTAATGTAGGGAATATTTAATCTGAAAGCGACCATACTTAAACAATAGATCACATTTTTATTACGATTTATAATTATATAAGTATTCGAACATGCGCTCAATTTATGAGTGTATCCTACTAAAATTGTAGTATTATTTCAAAATATGTGCAAAAACCCATCATACATGACACCACTTTACAACAAATAGTAAACTTTATGAAATTAAAATTATCAAAATAATGTACACATGTTTGTTATTAAAATAAAGGTACAATATCGCCCCTCTTCATAGAAAAAATCGTTTTCGAACTTTAACAAATGTCAAGTGTATTTCTTCTTCCAGGTAGCAGCAAGGAAGGCGTCAACATGCGTCGAGTTCCTTGTTGTTGTTTTATGTAAATGTGTTTCGTTTTTCGGATGCGGAGAAAGGGTGCGTCTTTTCTTAAAACGCAAGGTCGTCGCAACCGCCTTAGCTCACATTAGCGCAATCGCTGATGTTGTTGCGCCGACTTTGCGTCAAACACCCGTCGCAAGGGCAACGTCCGCACAGTGTTCATTATATCTGCATCCGACGCACATCGTTTTACTTGGAATGTTCCCGTTGAAAGACCATCAAATCCGTGTCATTTGGGACGACGTACGACGACATTCACTGCAAGATGCACTTGTTTTTTTGCACTAGTAAAATAAACACCATTAGGCACCCGATGGTTTTTTAGCAGACGTGAAAAACACACCCATCAAAGATATTTGTGAAGTGAAGTTATTATGTAGACATGCAAAACGAAAAAATGCGCATCAATCTTACAAAATCAATGTTTTCTATGCCGACGTGTGAAAAGGCTTACACGAGAAAGGGCCAGAAAGACAACAATGGCGACAAATGTTCCAAAATGTCGTTCTAGTTGGTATATTTGTCGTTCTTTCGTTTTGAGTAATTGGCGACCATCTACGCCGCCAACGCGCCAACACAAAATAACAATACACATTTACCCGTCCAAAGGATGAAATGGCGACATATGTAATAATTACTATAAATGTCATATCGTGTGTCATAATGGTTGTATCGGCGACCTTTTTGTCAGTCGAGCGGATTTATTTCTCTTTTTTTGTGCTGTCTAGTAGGCGAGCGTGAAGTTCGCCAATCGCGGCAACTGTTCTACACGATATTGATATATTCGTTTATAAATAGAAGACTGTCAATGTTAATATTACACAATATTTTAAAATGTAGTTTCATTTAACTTACGTTTTCGAGCCCTTAAGATTTAATGTTAAAAAATAATTATAAAAATTATCATAATCTGAAAATGGTTTTCGTTTCGCCTGTTAAAGGGGCCTTTCCACGTTTTGGTGAATTGACAAAATTAATATAAAAAAAAAAAATTCAGAATCGCAAATGTTTGTTGTCTTTATGATATTTTTAAGGAAACAGTAATACTTAGCATTTACCATGCTCTACAATATCCATAATATGCATCTTTGGACAATTTTAAAACCTGAAAATTATAAAGCGTTGCATTGCGAAACGATTGAATAATTTGGAGAGTTCTGTCGTTGTCGTTATATTTTGTGATACTACGAGGATTGCTTATATAAAGTATAAAATACAGCACTCAATGTGAGCATGGTTGGCCGAGTGGTCTAAGCAATAGACTTTTACTCAGTGGTTTGAGCCCAGTTGAGGGTTACTTTTTGTCTTTCTTAAATTTTATTCTTTTTTTACTGAAGCTTTTAAGATCCAATTTTTACATTTATCAATATAACGCATTTAATAACAAACTCCAATATATACCAAAATCTGCGAAAAGGCCCGTTTAAGTTGTAACACTGATGTTAAAATGCCTGTTTAAACATCAGAATAATGTTAATCTTTAAAAAAATTACACTAATTGTGATGCGCACGGCTGTGCTATTTTTATATACATTTGATACTGTGTAATGAAGACTGTTTACAACCTGGATTGTCGTTTTGTTGCTGTTCTTTATGATGCTTCTTTTTTCAAATCTTTCAATAAAAAGGAATTCACTTGAAATTTGTATTTATTTCATTCCATCATGCCTCAGAATTATGTATCCAAAATAAAGATGTAATCATCGCGAATTGAAATTCACTTTCATTGCTATTTAAATAGAGTAGAACTTCGATGAGATTAATTTTTATTTACACCTGTGATGTTTTACTCGTCATTAAAATGGTTTACAACTCAATGCTTTGCAATGACAGTGCTTAATGATGCTTGACTCGTCATTCAAATGGTTAACAACACAATGTTTTTCAATGAGAGTACTTAGTGATGTTTGACTCGTCATTCAAATGGTTTACAACTCAATGTTTTGCAATGACAGTACTAAGTTGTGTTTAACTCGTCACTCAAATGGTTTACAACTCAATGTTTTGCAATGACAGTACTTACTGATGTTTGACTCGTCATTCAAATGGTTTTGAACTCAATGTTTTGCAATGACAGTGCTAAGTGATGTTTGAATCGTCATTGAAATGGTTTACAACTCATTGTTTTTCAATCACAGTACTAAGTGATGTTTGACTCGTCAATCAAATGGTTAACAACTCAGTGTTTTGCAATGTCAGTACTTAGTGATGTTTGACTCGTCATTTAAATGGTTTACAACTCAATGTTTTGCAATGACATTACTAAGAGATGTTTGACTCGTCAATCATATGGTTTACAACTCAATGTTTTGCAATCACAGTACTAAGTGATATTTGACTCGTCATTCAAATGGTTTGCAACTCAATGTTTTGATATGACAGTACTTAGTGATGTTTGACCCTTCATTCAATTAGTTTACAACACAATGTTTTGCAATGACAGTACTTAGTGATTTTTTACTCGTCTTTCGAATGGATACAACTCAATATTTTGCAATGACAGTACTTAGTGATGTTTGACTCGTCATTCAATTGATTTACAACTCAATGTTTTTCAATGACAGCACTTATGTTTGACTCGTCATTCAATTGGTTTACAACTCAAAGTTTTGCAATGTCAGTTCTTATTGATGTTTGACTCGTAATTCAAACGTTTTGCAACTCAATGTTTTGCAATGACAGTACTTAGCGATGTCTGACTCGTCATGAAATTGATTTCAACTCAATTTTGCAAAGACAGTACTAATTGATGTTTGACTCGTCATTCAATTGGTTTACAACTCAATGTTTTTCAATGACAGTAGGTAGTTATGATTGACTCGTCATTCAAATGGTTTACAACTCAATGTTTTGTAATGACAGCACTTAGCGATGTTTTACTCGTCAATCGCTCCACAATGCTTGAGTGAGGTATCGTCTTGAACAATGTTTAAATCTTTTTTTCAAAATTTAAACACACCACATTTATAGTTAACGTTTACATAGATTGGTGTATCCGATTATAATAAGGATAAGTGTCTGGATTTAATCCGCCTGAAAGTTAGATATTTTGATTCTTTTAAACAACTCATAAATCTGACGTCCATTGTGTCTAAGTTTAGGTTACTGATACTTGAAATAGAATAAAGTGTGCGCTCAATACCTTTATTTCTAATTAAAATATTGAGCAGAAAGTGTGTGTAAAGTAGCATTATCCCCTATTTTGGTCCGCGGACCAAACTATCTTTGATGCTTCTTTGGTAACAAGTAGTTTGATGTTTCTCTATCGTAAGAATATAATATTTTCTCTGTCGTATTTTCGTTTGCGTATGAATACAGTATTGTAGTTATTACGATAGTATAGTCTGTTTTATCATTTCCTTCAGAAATGCTCTTTATTCCGTAAGTGAACATATTTTTGAGAAAAAAAGTTGTATTCTAATATACTCCCGTTATTTGGTCCAGGCGAAATAAAAATAATAAGAATTTCATCGTATGTCAAATAAGCGGATCAAATAATCAGAAAACATTATAGAGGTGCAGACTCTTTTGGTGCGGACCAAATAACGGGAGTATATATATATAGCAAGCGCGATGCTTTTACATCCAACATTTATTCATCATGCAAGGAGAGGAACTTTCCGGAAAGAGGGTTTCTATGGGGGGGTCTTATTTTTAAAAACTGGGGCTTGGTTTGTTGGGGGGTAAGTGTCTTAAAGATTTTAAAATAAAAATATTAACATTTTTAAGTGTTATGAATGGGCGGACCAAATAACGGGAGTATATATAGTGTCTTAAAGGTTTTAAAATGAAATAATAGCCATTTCTAGTATTTTGAATGAGCGGACCAAAAAACCAGAGTATATATAGAGACGCAGAACTCTTTTGAACGCTTGCTGCAGAATTACCAAAAGCGCGGACCAAACAATCTCAGGCTTGCATGGCTAATGAGCTTCGACTGAGCATGCAGTAAATACACCACACTGCGTTATGGGTGTAAACCGCAGTTAACAGTTTAAATGTTTTCAGTCAATGTTTAATAGGGTTTCATGTTTATATAAGATCATATAAAAAATTCACTGACATTCAGTTGTATTTGAGATGGAAACACGACAACATCGGCGGGAGGTTTATAAACAATGGATGCTTTTATAGGAATTAATTGGAGAGGCAAATAAGGTAAGTTCATTTCAAATAATGACGGAATAAACTGTAGTATTTAAAAAAAGACTATAGATCATGTAAACTTTTTTCCTAGTTTCCGGAAACAGACGGAATAAGCCGAAGTTGATATTTATTTACATCCGGACTACTTTCTTCTATATTTTTCTTGACTGTGAAGGACCGGGCCTAACGCACATTTTTAAATTTAATTTAAGAATATATAGTTCTGTTCCTGTACAATATTATACATGGTCCGAGGACCAAAAGAGGGGATAACGGCTGTAAAGGTAGGTATAATGATCTAGCAAAAATTATATGAAGGAATACTTTTCTCATAATCATTATATATTGGCAAATAAACGACTCGTTTGTCATTCAGTTGTGTTATATTGACCAAGACAGGTTTAGCCCTCATGCTTATTTTTTACACATATGGACTCCACATGCCGGTACTTGTTTATTAGCTAATCAACAATACTACATTGAGAAATTGCCTCTGTTATAAATTTGAAATTCAAAATTGAATGACTTCATTCTTGGTGAATTATGGTAACCACCTCTTAATATTTCGTACAATAAATTTGTAATTGGACCATTGTTTACAGCTTGTTCCAGGAGGTGAAGGGCCGGAGACTTGAAGGTTTGCTACTGGGGGTAAACAGATGCTTCTTCGCCATACCATGCATTGTATACAGAATCTTGCATCATCATTTGATCATCCTTCATCATGGAACATTGCATTTGTTAGTCACTTGTCTGTTTTGGGTAAATCAAGTAATAAATGAACATGTCAATTTTTTTGTCTTCCCTTTCATATACGTCTCATCTTTATTTTGAGTTCAATTTGTTGACATTTATTAAGTGTATTTTACCTTGACACTTGTAGAAATAGCTTTGCAAAGAATGTATACATATTTTGACAGGAAATATGTGTGTGTATACCTTATTTAAAATTCCTTTGGTGTATGTATTCTCTTATTAAAGGCATTGCGGCAGGTGTAAACAATTGTGTTTAATTTTTTCTTCATTCCATATTAACTTACATGAGGTAAAATAATTGCACTAAATCACAAAATAGAAAATTTGAATGGTGTTTTATTCTCACGTGTTAAGCTAATCTATTTTTTGAAAAAAAATAGCTATTGTCATCACCTGAGCGTCGGCGTTCAGTTAAGTTGTGTGTTTAGGTCCACTTTTCTCATAAAGTATCAAAGCTATTGCATTCAAACTTGGCACACTTACTTACTATCATAAGGGGACTGGGCAAGCAAAGTTAGATAACTATTGCTGGCATTATGACAGAATTATGTGTCCTTTTTATACTTAGAACATTTCAAATTTGGTTAAGTTTTGTGTTTAGGTCCACTTAATTCCAAAAGGATCAAAGCCATTGCTTTTATACTTGCAACACTTACGAACTATCATAAGGGTTCTGTGCAGGAAAAGTTATGTAACTCAGCCATTTTGACAAAATTATGGCCCGTTTATACTTAGAAAAATGAAAAATTCGTTTTTTATTTTGGTCTACTTTACTCCTAAATTTATCCTAGATTTTGCTTTCAGACTTGGAACACCTGCTAACTATCATAAGGGGACTGTACAGGACATGTTGCAAAACTCTGGTTGGCATTTTGACGGAATTATGGCCCCTTTTAGACTTAGTAACTTTGAATATTTGGTTAAATTTTGTGTTTAGATTCACTTTACTTCTGAAGTATCAAGGCTATTGCTTTCAAACTTCAAATACTTTCATACTATCATGAGGCATACTATCACTACCTGGCAAGTTGAATTTGACCTTGAACTTAGAATGCCCTTGACTCTCAAGGTCAAATTATAAAATTTTGCAAAAATTGCCATAACTTCTTTATTTATGATCAAATTTGATTCGTACTTTGACAAAACAACACTTACCTGACATACCACAATAGACTGCAACTAAATCATCCGCCACGCCCCACCCCAGAATCCCCCTACCGTAATTTGTTTTCCCATTTTTTTCTTATTTTTGAAAGATCATCTAATAAATGACCACACTCTCATACTATAGCCCCCTCTCAATCCCCCCCGACCACACCCCCGACCCCCCCCCCCCCAAAAAAAAGAAAAAGTTTTATTTTTGAAAGACTGTCCAATTATCCCACCAAATTAGAATCCCCCCCCCCCAAAAAAAAAAATCCATTTTGTTCTTATTTTTGGAAGATAATGTCATAAATGACCACACACCAACACTATATACCCCTCTCCACTCCCACCCCCTCTCTCCTTTTTTATTAAAGTATTGAGATATGTCCCTTCACCTTTAAACAGAAAAATAGATGAGCGGTCTGCACCCGCTAGGCGATGCTCTTGTTAATTTTATCAAAGAAACAAGTAAAACCAAGGATGTCTATGAGAAAGCAATTCTAGACAAAACTTATGAAGTTAATAGAAATATTGCCAACATTGTTACTTGTTACTTTACTTTTGAATTAGAAGCAGCAAATTGGCAAAATGGACCTTGTCTTAAAAGGACTTGTTCACAGATTGGGGAAATTTTTTAGTATGTCAGTAAATGCCTTTCAATGCTAGAATAACTATGTATTAAATAGAAATCATGCGCGAGAAGTGTAATATAATTTTAACTCTCAGGGCAACACAAGACCCAGCCAAAATTACAGGAGGTTAAGTTGAAAGTGCAAGGTGAAACAAGATCGTTATTGTGCATTATTTTATGGAACAACAATTTTTGTCGTTGACCAACCTTTTTTTGTTTGTGAACAAACGGCAATAGAAGAATGAATATGATTGTTTTATGCTAAACCACCATGGTTTAAATCCTTGGTTTTTCAAAAAATGCCAATAACAGCAGCAAAACTGCATTCAATTTGCTAGTTTATTTAATGTTCTTATTGATCAGAATTGTAACGTATGCATCCATCAAAATTCAAACAATAATAAATTAGTATCCCCCGAAGGTGGAGGTATATAGAATTGGGATGGTAAGTCCGTCCGTCTCTCTGTCACAAAACATTTAAGGGCTATGTCTGAGAAACTATATAGGATATAAACATGAAACTTCATAGGTGAATATATATCAATGAGGAAAAGTGTTATGCACAATAACCATAACCCTGCACTTTCTTGTATAAGAGTTATTGCTCTTTGTTTTTGTATGATGAATTTTCTCAGGGTTAAATCTCAGATATCATGCAATATTTCAACATGAAACATCATGGATGTATTGATATTAATTTAGAGAAGTACCATGCTAAAGAACGATAACCCTTCACTTTCTTAAATAAAAGGTATTGCCCTTTGTTATTTTTGTATGATGGAACCTTTCAGGGCTTTATTTCAGATATGATACAACATTTCAACATGAAACTTCATGGGTGTGTAGAAATCAATAAACCTGTGCATAGACCTGTTCTTTCTTAACTAAGATTTATTGCCCTTTGTTGTTTTTTGTATGATGTACATTGTCAAGGCTATATATCAGATATGCTACAGGATTTCAACATGAAACTTCATGGGTGTGTAGGTGTAAATGAGAAATTTTACAATTCATAAAAACAATTACCCTGCACTTAATTATTACCACTTAATTATTTTACTGTATGTCAAGGGCTTTGCACCGAACCATAAACAACGTTTATTTGGCGGGGGATATCAATTCAACGAATTTGCTTGTTCATCTCAATTGTACCGTGATCAAAAGTATTACTAGTAGGACATTAATAACACTATATAAACAAAAATGTGTTGTTGTTTTCTTGCACATTTTCTCAGTAAAAAGCTGATCTTACAACTATATAATAAAAACAGCATGAATATACGCCATAAGAAGTTACATACATATGTTGACGATCTTTGATAGTTGAGGTTTATATAACCTAATAAATGATATCAAAGAAACCATATCCTATATGGTCTATATATCTCCAAGAAACCAAATAAATTATCTACACCACACAAATAAAACACATGACACTTATTTCATTGGCTGAGGCTTTGTGAAAAGCTCAATGATTCAAAAGAAAACTACAATTCCTCATTGAAACTGAAAATTCGGCTTTCTTATATGCCTATTGATGATTGCCACTTAATTTTGCAAAGTCTCGTCTCAAAACAGCAATGGTTAATTTTGAACTGCAACGTGTGCACGTTTACTCCCATTTTTAGTCAATATAGTCCCCGTCTGTAAAAATGTATTAAAAAAAACACTTTCCAAACAATGCGTCGCAATAAATTAAATAATAATTATTTGTAAATGATCCATAAAATCATTATGTGATTCCCTTGTAGTAAATTCGCAAGTACAAGTGATACAGTGTCACAGGGTGAGAAAATTGTGCGGCCAGTCCGGGATTCGGCCCGGAGAAGTATATCCAGGTAACGTCACGGGTCCCCTGTTGGGCGCCAAATGAGACAGGATGAGAAAATTTCGCGGCCAGTCCCGGAATCGAACCTGCGACAACTCACTTACAGGGCGAGTGCTCTCCCGACTGAGCTAACCGGGCCGCCACACAACTTCTCCTCTTACGTGACCAATGTCAGACCGTGACAACAGCTAACATTAATAATAACAAGGATGTGGTCTCACTAGTATTACTAGTTATACGTCTTTGTCATGTGTATCTTTTTAATTATTCAACAATGTCAAATTGAGTGGATCAAGCGTTAATTTCACCCATCAACTAGTATAGCTAACTTGCAATTTCTTTTATTTACTCATGTAAAATTTGACAACACCATAACATGAAAAGTTTATGTTTGCAGTAAGTTATTATTATTAAACATAACGTCAGCAAAGTTAACAACTTTATAGAATTGTAAATTTAGTTTAAAGGGACTTTTTACAGATTTAAGCGTGTATTGAAGTTTGTCATTAAATGCTTTTTATTGATAAATGTAAACATAAGATCTAAAAAGCAGCAGGAAAAAAATTAATCCTCAACTGGGCTCGAACCACTGATCCCTGGGGTAAAAGTCTAACGCTTAGATCACTCAGCCATCCGTGCTCATAAAATGAGAGGTGTATTTAATACTTTATATAAGCAATCCTCGTAGTATCGCAAAAATAAAGACAACAACAGAACTCTCAAAATTATTAAATCGTTTCGCGTTGCAACGCTTTATAATTTTCTGGGTTTTTAATCGTCAAAAGATGCATGTAATGCATATTTTAGAGAATGATCAGTATTACTGTTTACTCACACATACCATAACTACATCGAAAATTCGGAATCAGAAACGATTTTTCTTTTAATTTTGTCAATTTACCAAAACGTGAAAATGCTACTTTAATGAAATCATGTGTAACGATATTTCATCAACCGCAACCCCTTAAGCTAACATATTACTGTAATAGCAGCAAACTGTAATCTGAATATCCATTTCACTACCGTCAGTAGAATAAATAAGATACTTTAACCTTTGGAAAGTTTTATGTGGTGCAGGATTTTCAATTGTTATCGTTTTATGTAATTATGTATAGTGTTATCCATAATTGAATGCTTGTTGGACCCTTACGTTATTGGTACGTAACTGTTTTTGATGTATGTAATGTAAAATTAAGCATCTTTATTTGTATGTCATCTTAATGACAAATTATGTTTCGGCATTGCACATAAAATAAGATGCAGAATAAATTGCATATTTGTCACCAAACCGGCAATATCAATATGCCTTATTATATTAAGAAAACGCCTTAATTAGATATTTGAACTTGAAAATTGAGTAAGAATCTACCAGACAAAAAAGCAACAGCAGAAATCCTGATTGTCAATTGCTTAAAACGGTACAATTAAGTAACAGTAACGGTACAATTAAGTAACAGTAATTTGTTTATTAAATTGTCGCCCTTATCGATTTAAAGACAGTTATTTGATAATCATAAATATATTTTTGTCCAAAATCATATCCGTAAAATTTTGTGTTTCGATCCACTTTACTTCTAAAGTATCAAGGCTATTGCTTTCAAACTTCAAATACTTTCATGCTATTATGAGGTTACTGAACCTGGCAAGTTAAATTTTACCTTGACCTTTGAATGACCTTGACTCTCAAGGTCAAATTATTAAATTTTGCTAAAAATGCCATAACTTCTTTATTTATGATTAGATTTGATTGATACTTTGACTAAAATACTCTTACCTGACATACCACAATATACTCCACCCAAACCATCCCCCGTGCCCTCCCCCCTCCCCCCTCTCCCCCCCCCCAAATCCCCCCCCCTAAATTTATTTTGTTTTTTTTAAGATCATCTCACAAATGACCATCACACCCTTACACTATACTATACCCCCCCCCACCCCCCCCACCCCCAAATTGTTTTTTTTAAACGGTTGAAAAACACAAATATTTATTTTTATTATTTTATGTTTGAAATACCGTCCAACCATCGCACCCAAGAATAACCCCCTTCCCCCCCCCCCCCGAATTCCCCCCCCCCCATTTTTTTTAAGATCATCTCACAAATGACCACCACACCCTCACACTATACTATACCCACCCCCCCCCGAATCCCCCCCCGAATCCTCCTATTTTTTTTTTTAAGATCATCTCACAAATGACCACCACACCCTCACACTATACTATAGCCCCCCCCCACCCACCACCCCCCCCCGCCCAAATTATTTTTTTTTGAAACGGTTAAAAACACAAATATTTATTTTTATTATGTTATGTTTGAAATACCATCCAACCATCGCACCCAAGAATACCCCCCACCCCCTCCCCCCCACCTCCATCCCCCGAATTCCCCCCCCCTATTTTTTTTTTAAGATCATCTCACAAATGACCACCACACCCTAACACTATACCCCCCTCCCCCACCCCCACATTTTTTTTTGTTGAAACGGTTAAAAAACACAAATATTTATTTTTATTATTTTATGTTTGAAATACCGTCCAACCATCGCACCCAAGAATCCCCCCCACCCCACCCCCAGATTTTTTTTTTTTGCATGTTTTCGCATTTTTTGAAGATAATGTAATAAATGTCCACGCCCCGACACTATACACCCATCTTCACTCCACCCCTCCCTCCTTTGTGATTGAAAATGAGAGTACCTTCACCTTTAAAAAGAAAATAAATGAGCGGTCTGTACCCGCAAGGCGTTGCTCTTGTTCTTTTAGATATGCAAGTTCATTTGTTTTATTTTAATGCTACTCCATTCTAATGTATGCAGCTGAAGTATTTGATATTGACAATGTTGATATAATTTACCGTTTTCAGCTGAAATAAATATAATGAAGACTGAAACTAAAATTAAGTACATGTAATTGAATGGTGTCTGTTGAACTTCGTGCTGTTCCATTGTCTATTCAAATAAAAACAGAGTACTTATTTGATTTAAGATATAAATGCTCAACACAATACAATTCATCCATTGTTACATAGTATGCCTTACTATCGCTTATTGGGTCATTTTCGACCTGAAATGGCCAGGTCGACAATGACCCAATGAGAAAGGTTCAATGGGTGATTGTCGACCTTAAAAGGCCACAAGGCACCCGGGTTGACAAGAAGCCGATTTATGTCACCCTAGGTTGACATGAAGCCGATTCTAGTCATTCGGGGTGACTAGAGTCGGATTGAAGTCACCCCAGGGTGACATGAATCGGCTTCTAGTCAACCCGGGTGACTTTTGGGCCATTTCAGGTCGACAATGACCCAATGAACCTCACTATCTGTATGTTAATGAAAATACAAATGTATCTTGCCAAAATATGTTCACAAGTCTCTAAGTGCTAATGACGTAGATTAATACTTAAAATACATTTTTATGTATGACAAGTCATCATAATGTTATATTTTGTGACGCTACGTGGAGTGCTTATATAAAGTATTCAACCATCAAGAACAGTAACAACCCGGATTCCCGAATAAATAAGGCGATATTTGTTTAATACGAAGGCCAGTTATTCACGCCCTAGTGGGTAGGCATTTGTTCTCATGTCTTTCTAAATTTCTGTGAACAATAACCAATAAAAGGCATTTAATGAAGAACTTCATAAATACCAAACTCTGTGCACACGCCCCATGAATATGTTATTTGACTGTGAGAATTACTTTGTATTTTGCATATTTACCTTGCAATCGTAGTGTGTACATTTAGATGTACAAATCTTAATATTCATTTTGAAAGAGGACGATTGTGTATTGTATACAGAGATCAAAACGTAGGTCTTTTTTGACAAAATTTAACGAGTTATCATTTATGTAACATAAATCATCGAACGTGTTATTTATGTCAGCAAAATCAGCAATAATGCCATTCATGTAAACAAAATAAACGAGTATGTCATATATGTAAGCAAAATCAACGAGGATGTCGTTAATTTAAGCAAAATCAACGAGTTTGTCATTAATGTAAGCAAAGTCAACGAGTATCTCATTCATGTAATCAAAATCAACGATTATTTATGTCATTCATGTAAGCAAAATCAACGAGTATGTCATTCATGTAAGCAAAATCAATGAGTATGTCACTCCTGTAAGCAAAATCGACGAATAATCGGCTTCGTGGTGTATTTCACTCTCTTTGTCAATAAAACTTCTTTTATTTATATAAAAAGAAATACATTCCTCATTGTTTCCGCAAAACACCTTACATTGTCCAATTAAAAAAAAATATGAACATTGATGAAAGAACAATTTTGTTAAAGTCTGTTTCTGATAGAAGTTGGGTTTTTTGCTTTTTTCTCATTTTCAAACGATATCATCTCTTTTCTGCTTTATTGTGCTTTGTTATGCTTATGATAAGAATTGATACCCCGTTGAATCATTATGAAATGTAATAATTGGTTTATATTTATTACTTGTATTATGTTTCACTTTGTATTTTTGGTATGTTAGTACATACCCATGTGGGCCTTTTGTTATAAATAAAAGTTCAAAGTTTTAGCTTTCGAACATATACATATCTCAATGCATTTCATTCTAACAATAAACATGTGTAGTGCATGTAATTTTCAATAAAATAAATGTCGTTTTCATTCATTAGCATATTGCCGATTTAAAGTAAGGCCAATATTAATTTTTTTAGCTGGGGGGGGGGGGGTAAATGAAAGTATACCATACATATACATAGCATGATAAATGCAGGTGAAAATACTAATTTATTCACATTACATATGCTTTTTAACTATTTAATTTATTTTAATAATTTTAATTACTCTTGGGCATTAACATCGTCAACTTAACAGCTCAGTTGAAGTACATTTTCATAATTATTTAGACATGAATTAATGTTTAGATTTTCATTAAGTTTTCATAAAGCTTATGACGATGTCGTTTGGAATTGCAAACATAATCAAGACGCTCTGTCCAACCACCAACAACCAAAAACTTAACGTCGTAATAAATAGTTTGTAATTAATGCCAATAACAAAAAGAACTGGTGTTATATTCAGCAAAAAAATATGTCGCAAATTACAATAACAAAGAAGTAGTTGAAAATATTATATGGAACAAACGCTCAAAACTATATAAATGATTCCGTGCCATTATTTGTTGTTCAATGACACCAGAATAGAACATCTGCAAAATGGACAAATTTCTCAAATTCATTGTATGTACTTGATTATTTCAGATACGTTTATTGTTTCATTTTAAAGACCTTTCAAACAGAGGCATTTAATCTCTTTTCGACAAACGTAATGGAGACAAATGCAAAAGAACAAAAGCAACTGCAAAGCGTCGCAAAAACTGAAGCAGATTCAATAAGAACAAGTCATGCCCTAGATCAAATGGTCACTCCCGATCCGAAATATAAAACAGTGATTTACGTTGACAGTGCATCCACAGCCTCAACGTCTGCGCAATCTGAGATTGTCGTTGAGAGTGTAAGCGGATATTAGTGCTATTTATTATTTTAAATTAGAATATTTACCTTCCAATATGTATTCAAATTTGCAAATATAACAATATCCAGTTAAACTGTCGATACAAGTATAACATTATCCAGAAATACTGCCTAGTAATACTGTGTTTAACTGATTAGTTAACCGTTTTTTACCATCTAATAAACTGTTAGTTTTCAGAGTTACACTGTCTATACGCATTGTGTGTTTCAGCGTTACAATGCCATGTTAAATTATCAATGTAAAATCCAGTGTTACTGGTCAAGTGATACTTTTATACCAGTGTTACCTGTTCTATGTATACTGCTTATGTAAGTTTACAAGGTCAAGTCTAAATATCTTTGCATGTGTTAAGTTATATACCTAAACATTTCACGTTAGTTATGTTACTGTCTAGTTGTTCTGTCATATCAAGTGTTGCATAGTCCATTTACTTATTGTGTTTGTTAAACTGTCTTATTGTTCGGTCTATACCATAAAATTATTGACTTGTAATACATATATGTCAGTGTTACACTGTTTAGTAGTTTTGTAAATGTCTATTTATATAACGCTCTGACATTATTTTGAATATTTATTTTATGTTCAGCAGACAGTGGAGCCAGATCAAAGGACCACCATTCTAATTATGACGTTAATCAGACGGACACGCAGGCCGGTGAGTACTTTGGCGCCACCCTGTACACGTACAAGCGGCCACCAGGGGAGCAGTTCGAGTACCAGCACCTACTGAAGAATATCAAGGATGGATATCCTGCAAAAACAATGAACATTTGGTATTTGTACTTTGTGAAGAAAATCATTGTATTAGCAAATTAAACGTACATAACGTTCTGTTGAAATTTCCTCTAATGTTAACATTATTATCGGCGCCTGTGACAGGACTCTTGTGCAAATTCCTCGATATACATTACATACATATCGGAGTTGAATATATTTGGCTTTGTTTCATTAAATCTGGTATTTATTTTTAGTGAAGTATTGGAAGTTATTGTTAAATTGAATATCTACTATTTTTCAGTAATTTTAAACATAGTTAAGTTACCAAAATTGAGTCTAGTGTTACAAAGGCAATATTTCTCGGTATTGCCCTGAAAACAAACAATTATCATCTTCTGCATTGTGTTGTTGGTTTCCAGTGAAGGTGACGAGCTGGTTCTGATAGGTAACAAATTTACACCGGAACTTGAACACACAGAGGTGTTTAATAGTTTTCTAAACGGCGTTATCGTCGATGGAAAATCGCGTTTCTGTCTGGTAAGCTCGTTATAGAATTGACAAGCAAATTGGTTGAATTGATATCCCCCGCCAAATAATAAATATTTCTACAAATGTGTGACTTTTGTTGTGTGACCTTGACTTTGGTCAAAAACACATAGTTCTTGCACTGCCTGATAATCGAGAACAATTAATCAGGACATTTTGAGAATCCATTTTAGTATTGTAGAATCCTTACTAAATAAGGCATATTTAATAAAAATGTTTGATTTTGACCTTTGTGTGTGACTTTGACCATGACCCTAGCAACCTGGATCTTATATTTGACACTCAGCAAGATAATGGAGAACAATTGTAAACAGTTATTACAGAATCCCTTGATGCATAGTTAAGGAATGGCTATATAATGAATAATTCATCAAATTTATGACCTGTTACCTCAATGTGTGACCTTGACCTTAGCCCATAGGATTATGGGTGTTGAATGGCTCTGACTCATGTGTTAATGAAGATAAAGCTCTAAGCTTATATTAGAAAGCTTTTTTCAATATACAAAGAGCCATAACTCCGTTATTAACAGATGGTGTACAATGCCATTTGGCATGCATCATTCTCTTATCCATATATATACTCATACCAAGTTCCAATAAAATTCGCCAAAGCACTTTCAAGATATGGCTCCGGAAACATAAGTTGTATATTAAAAAGCATTTTTTCAAGACACAAAGGGCCATAACTCCGTTACTAACAGATGATGTACAATGCCATTTGGTGTGCATCATCCTCTTATCTCTCTCTATATATATATATAAACTCATACCAAGTTTCAATGAAATCCGCCAAAGCACTTCCAAGATATGGCTCCGGACACAAAAGTGGTATATTAAAATGCATTTTTTCAAGATACAAAGGGCCATAACTCCGTTACTGACAGATGGTGTACAATGCCATTTTGGCGTGCATCATCCTCTTATCCATATATATACTCATACCAAGTTTAATGAAATCCGCCAAAGCACATCCAAGATATGGCTCCGGACACATAAGTGCCGGACGGGCGGACGGAAAGACGGACAACGCCAAAACTATATCCCTCTGCCTATGGCGGGGGATAATCAACTACTGCTTATTTTTTGGATTTAACCGTCGTACAATACTAGCTGACGGTATCAAGAAAAATCTGATAATGTCTATAAAATTAAATTATTACTAGATTTTGTGATATTCTTAATCTACTTGTTGTGTAGTTTTTCTAATTAGTGTTGCTCGTAGTAATGAATTCATGTAACATGTGCAGTCCCAGCTTCATATTTTGTTTATTAAATGTTGCGTTTTATGTATTGTTCTGTATTATGTAGGCAAAATATCAATGTTTTTGAATAAAGCACTACTGGAGAATAAGGATAATTTCTCTCCCGATAATGTCTCATGATTTCCAGTTTTTTCTATTATAAAAATAACTAACAAAACTTAATATTTCTGGTTTCGTCCAAACTTATCTTCAACGTTTGCATGGGACACGGACTGCTCACAACTTTCAGTAAAAAACTATGTTTTGTATAAATATTTTCGTAATAAGTGTAAAATATGTTTTCCCGTAGACTAATTCTACATAAGTATTATGCCAGGTTTTAAAAAGAAGTGAACGTGAGTACTGGTATGAAACCAGTGCAATCCTGACTCCCAATCATTATCACCCTGGTAAGTTATAAACCGTTATACAGCAGACATGTTGTTGTGTTTATTGTGAATGACATGTTGACAGTATTTTACTGTTACAACACTCTAAAATCACATCCTTAAAACATTAATTCAAAGCATTCAGAAACTTAAGAAAAACGGTAATTATATTTGTTGTTGCAAAACCTTGTGACTCCGATATAATACGCATTCTGTTGAACAAACCCAAATCGCAAGTTTGTCTTTAAGGTACTCAAGGTATTTTCGAAACACCACAACTCAGTCCTGTTTTACGTTATCGTATCACTTTTACCAATCGAGGAACTAGGACTGAAACAAGATATTTTCAGTACCTACAAATATGTGTGTATATATATATATATATATATATATATATATATATATATATATATATATATATATATATATATATATATAATGGTAAAGTAAAATGGAATCATCCAGATTGTGAATATTATATAATAAAAGTAAAATCACGTGTCTGGGATTTTAAATATATATTGATATAGCCAACGCGTTTCGCACAGCTCATCAGGGCATAATACAATATAATACAACGTCAAAATGTCATATCAATTATGACGTCATTACGTCAATAAATATTCAAATGAAATTTAATTGGGGTATACAATGTTGTTCTTTGGCTATTTTTATATATATATATAATATATAATATCACAGGTAATAAATGATATGAACTCAAGAACAGAGTCTGCTTAAATGAACATGTTCAGATGTTTGCTGTAGTTTAAACTAATAGTACGTTTTAATTTTAATATATATTACTTAGCACAATGTGCTAATTTTAAGACAAATGGATTACGCCATTACAATCAATTTTGTTGCTATCGCAAACGTTACAACCGTAAACCTTAATTTACACAGATGTAGCACTAACTCTTTTGTGTATAAAAATTACAGTAAAATATGTGTAACTGTTCTTTTATTTTTCAGATCGAGATTTTCCCCCGATAGTGACTAATCCGAAATTTGGTCCAGTCAAGTCCATTACATGGACACAACAAATCAGATTTTCCATAAAAGAAACTACGGCTTACATGTTCATTGACAAAACCGAAATTCAAGGACTACCTATGACTCAACTTTCTTGTAAGGAACGTTTACATTTTTTGAATCAATATGTATTGTACAGGCCTACATTTATTTTTATGTATTATATTGATATAGGATCTGTAAAAGAAAGTGTAAATTTACACAAGATTGCAAAAATATCTAAACAAAAAGAAAACTCAAAACATCAAGGAAACATATTTTTTCTTTGGTTTGCATTGCAAATCGGATTTTCTTTTGTAGTGTTTATTTTTCAACTGTACTGCTACGTTTTGTATTAACAGAGAAATGTAAAGGCATGGGTTGATAGTCTGATTACGATACTAGACTCATCTTCAACCGACTTTGACATTACCCTCCCCCCCCCCCCCCCGATCACCCCGATATGACTCACCCGTTTAAATTCGGCGCAGTATGCAGCCACGGCACATTGGCTTATTTCTCTCACAAGTACCTATTTTTTTTTTGCTCATGAAAATTCCGTTGTCTGAGCGGGATTCGAACCAGAAACCTTCCGACCAGCATCCTACCACTAGACCACGGTTCCAGGTTAACCTTTATTAACCTTATCGTTAAAGTTCACTGCCGTTCATTGATTTTATTGCAGTTTATGTCAATATGACACGCAAATGGTCGTTTCCATGGAAATTCACAGCAGCCTTGTCTGGAATGGATTGACAATCTTACGTGCGCATAGATGGTCAAAGATATATAGTCATATCGGTAAAAGGTTTCTTTAGAGCGTTAAGGGCACATGTCAATGCAAATATTGTTCTTATTTGATTTTAAAAAATATTGTAAAAATACCTGGTAAGAGATTAGTATAAGATATATACTAAGGTAACATATAACACGATATTGAGATAATTGTGGGTCGAAAAGGTGTTCTCCATGGTTTTTTATAATCCAATATAATATAACAAAAGGTATTTACAAGATAAAGCATATAAACAGTACGACATAATAAGTTATCTTACAATCTAAAGATATTGCAACATAAATTATATGTTTGTGCTGAAGTAAATATTACATAATATGCTGTTCTGTCTCGAACAGAATAAATATGCTTATATTAACACGAGTCTAAATACAGTGTTTATACATATTAAAGTATTGCTATATTCAATGTTGTTTCTCTGAAAGTTTACATAATGTCCCGAGAAAGACCAAATTGAATTATGTCCGTTAAAACTGCTATGATGGTGAGATAAACCCATAATTGAAATGCTATATTTTAGGATGAAACCAACTGCATGTTTTTCGAGTATACAAGGACTGGAGACGATTACAAATTCTATGTCAACGGCAAGGTCGACGGCAAGTCTAGCATTCTTTACTAGTCACACATTATTAAATATATCTGCCTCATTGTAAAATAATTCAAAAGAAGGAGATATGCACGGGTATTGATTTACACATTAACATGTATCGAAGCTGATGTAATACATACTAATTAAATAGTATTTTTACAAGATATTTGAATACCATGTTTCTTAGCTCGAGCCATAACTAAAGGAAATATTTGATCTAGTGGCAAGACAAAATATAAGTTTCAGGTTAATGCAGTTATCATAGATTCCGAATGTCCTTTTTGCAAAATTACGAAATATTAAATAGTATATTCTAACGTCAACTTTTGAAGACCACTGCTAACGTAGCGAAATATGTTCGTTTAATTTTGATTTATTGCATTGCTTTGATTACGATTGTTTCCAGAGCATAAAGCAATCTTGTGTAAATTTTGCATCAATGAATATGAGTAAAATGTGTATAGTGATACTAACTTTTCCGTTGTAAATTCAAGTTTATGATTCGAAACAAGCGTTGTTAGTTGTTTGATAGTGTGAGGGGTGCATTCAAATACAACAAAGCCCTATTAAAAGCGAAGTGCATGACAGTATTTAAGTGTTATGATAATTTTTTTTAAATTGGATGAATGACACTATTGATAAATTTTAATATACATTTCATTTTATTTTGCAGTCTTTTTTCTGTCGTATGACTTAAAATTAAAGAGCTTTGCCATGTCAAATATCAACACACAGGACAATAGTATTATTTATAAAGATGTTGGTACCCCATATTGTCTGTCTTCCAACAACCTAGAGATCGACGACTCCTCCATGATGGCAGGTAATGTTCTATTGGATTAAAAGTTGATATAAAAACAAATAGCTATTACCACATACATATAGATCGCATAAATATCGTTAAATGATATGCGATATTTTTTTCATTAAAACTACATTAAGTTTACTACTGTTCTTCTGGATTTTATCTTTGATTAATAATTGACAGATTTTATAAATGTTTTTTTTTTACTTTAACAGCAATTACGTTGTGCAAGTAAGATACAATTTGTTCATTACTTACTTCTGTAAGAAAAGCAAAGCATTTGTATTAACCTTTGCACATAAACGCAGAGGCTTAAAATCAAAGCGCTTAAGGATTCTCTTCACCAATAAATGAATATATATCTATGTTTTAGTTAAAGCAGTGTTGAAACGTACATGATTTACCTCAACATCTTGTAGTTTCTTTGGAAAGAAGCTGAAAGCAAATATAATGTAAACATATTTAAATGCTCATTAATTTAACTTGTAAATTATTAATGTTAATTATATTTTGCATTTTAGCTCGTGTTTTTGCATACTTAATTTAATAATTACCATGTGCATTTCGCCTGTGTAGATGTGCGCTAGTGTGCATCGCTGGCTACTTTGTTGACCATTATTCTAATAAATATTTAGAAAAAAATAAACCATAGTTATTGACGGAACCAATAAATCTATGTTTTAAATTTTAAGATATACATACATTTAATCGTTTCTGTAGTTGTATGTTAATATCATTTAGTGTTAGCATTGTAAGAAAAAGTGTACTAACACAAGCGGATTTTTTTTGCATTTGCGTCGTTTTTAATTTGTAATATGCATAGATCTAAATACAATGAGAATACACGAGAAATCATTTTATTAAAAGTTAAGTAAAAGCTGTTGTTGTAGATTGCTTTTTCAGTTTTGCCAATGCTTTTTGCTGCTATATATTTCTGTAAATTAGTTTACTAAAAAATAAAAGTGTTCGTCCAATGAAGCACCTGAGGCAGCATGTTTGAAGTATATTTAACGTTGGAAAATTATTCAAAATAAAATAAATGACTTTTAATTAGTTTGCTAATAATGTTAATATCTTCTGAAAATATATATATTGCTATAATAAAGCATCTCTTCACCTGATGTAGTTCTTAATACTTAGAAAAAATCTTTAAAACAAGTTGTTACAATGGCTGTATCATGTGGGCAAACTCTGGGGGTAACAAATTATGACAGCGTAGTTACAAAGATTCGTTATAAATATAATAACAATGTTCAATCAATAGATTTTCACTATCAACCAAATTAAAACGACTATAAATGTAAGATCAAAATACTGATTACAGTATAAATGTTGTGAAACTTATTATTCTTAAGATGAAAACATCCTTAATATAGGGAATATTTAATCTGAAAGCGACCATACTTAAAAATATATCACCTTTTTATTACGATGTATAATTATATTAGTCTTCGAACATGCGCTCAATTAATGAGTGTATTCTACTAAAATTGAAGTATTATATTTCAAACTATATGCAAAAACCCATCAGACATGACGCAACAATACAACATATAGTAAACTTTATGAAATTAAAATTATTAAAATAATGTTTATACATGTTTGTTATTATGATAAAGGCACAATATCGTCCATCTTCATAGAAAATCTTTTTCAAACGTTTACAAATGTCGAGTGCCTTTCTTTTCCAGGTAACAGCAAGGAAGGTGTCAATATGCGTCGAGTTCCTTGTTGTTTTATGTAGAGAAAAAAAAACGTTCGTCGGATGCTGAGAAAGGGTGCGTCTCTTCTTAAAATGGACGGTCGTCGCAACCGCCTTAGCTGACCAGCGCTGAAGTTGTTGCGTCGACTTTGCGTCAAACACCCGTCGCAAGGACAACGTCCGCACAGTGTGCATTATATCTACATCCGACGCACATCGTTTTACTTGGAATGTTCCCGTTGACAGACGATCAAATCCGCAAAGTGTCATTTGGGACGACGTACGACGTCATTCACTGCACGATGAACCTGCGTTTTTCTCACTAGTAAAAACAATCACCATAAGGCACCCGGACGGACGTGAAACATCTATCAAAGATTTGTTTGAAGTGAAATTATTATTCAGACATGCAAAACGAAAAAATGCGCATCCATCTTTCGAAATCAACGTATTCTATGCCGACGTGTGAAAAGGCTTACACGAGAATGCGCCAGAAAGACCACAATGGCGACAAATGTTCCAATGTGTCGTTCTGTTTGGTATATGTGTCGTTCTTGCGTATTGGGTAATTGGCGACCATCTACGCCGCCAACGCGCCAACACAAAATAACGAGACAAATGTACCCGCCTAAACGATAAAATGACGACATATATAATCATTACTATAAATGTCGTATCGTATCATTACACTTACGTTTTGGATCAATTAAGATTTAATGTTGAAAAACAATTATAAAAATTATCATAATCTGAAAGTTGTTTGCGTTTCGCCTGTTACTGGGGCCTTTTTACGTTTTGGTAAATTGACAAAATAAAACAAATTGTTTCAAAATCGAAAATTTTCGTTGTATTAATAATATGTTCAAGAAAACAGTAATACTTAACATTTACCATGCTCTACAATATCCATAGTATGCATCATTTGGCTATTTTAAAACCTGAAAATGATCAAGCGTTGCAGCTCGAAACGATTAAATAATTTGGAGAGTTCTGTTGTTGTCGTTATATTTTGTGATACTACGAGGATTGCTTATATAAAGTATAAAATACAGCACTCAATGTGAGCATGGACGGCCGAGTTGTCTAAGCGATATACTTTTACTCCGAGCTTCAGATGTCAGTGCTTCGAGCCCAGTTGAGGGTTACTTTTTGTCTTTCTTTAATTTTATTCTTGTTTTTTACTGCAGCTTTTATATCCAATGTTTAAATTTATCAATATAAGGCATTTAATAGCAAATTTCAATACATGCCAAAATCTGCGACAATGCCCCTTTAAGTCGTAACCCTATTGTTAAAATGGCTGTTTTAACATCAGAATAATGTAAATGTTTAAGCAACTCACCCTAGTTGTGATGAACAAAAAACAATAGACGGCTTTGCGAGTTTATTTACATTTAATACTGTATAATCGGGACTGTTTACACCCTGGATTTTAGTTTTGTTGCTGTTCTTTATGATGCTTCTTTTTCAAATCTTTCAATAAAAAGGAATGTACTTGAAATTTGTTTTTATTTTATTCCATCATGCCTCATAATTATGTTTCCTGACGCTCTTGTGCATATTAAAAATGAGTAATTTATTTATTTAATAATCTCGAATTTAAATTTTTAAGAATAGAACTTTAATGAGATTAATTTTCATTTACACCTGTGTGTAATTGATTAATATCTTGGCTATGTGTGATGTTTGACTCGTCATTCAAATGGTTTACAACTCAATGTTTAGCAATGACAGTACTTAGTGATGTTTGACTCGTCATTCAAATGGTTAACATCTCAATGTTTTGCAATGACAGTACTTAGTGATGTTTGACTCGTCATTCAAATGGTCTACAACTCAATGGTTTGCAATGTCAGTACTTAGTGATGTTTGACTCGTCCTTCAAATGGTTTACACCTTAATGTTTTTCAATGAGAGTACTTAGTGATATTTGACTCGTCATTCAATTCGTTTACAACTCAATGTTCTGCAATGACAGTTCTAAGACGGTGACCCAGCTTTAAACAGGTTTATGTTTTGCGTCGTGAAACTCGCCCTTAATAAAAAACTAGCGTGTTTTATTCAGAATTTCCCTCCTATTGATTTTTTTGGAGTGTTAATATCCCTTTATAAAGGCAATGACTAAATGGTCAACACTTCTACTAAATGTATTTATCTTATTAAAAAGTTTATTTTATTAGGTCTCATGCAATCGCTCAACAATGCTTGAGTGAGGTATCGTCTTTATCGATGTTTAAATCTTTTTTCAACATTTAAACAAACAACATTTATAATAAACGTTTAAATAGATTGGTGTATCCGATTATAATAAGGAAAAGTGTCTGGATTTAATCCGCCTGAAAGTTAGATATTTTGATTCATTTAAACAACACACAAATCTGACGTCCATTGGGTCTAAGTTTAACTGCTGCTTAAAATAGAATAAAGTGTGCGCTCAATACATGTATGTCTAATTGAAATATTGATCAGAAAGTTTGTGTAAAGGTAGGTATAATGATCTAGCAAAAAATATATGAAGGAATACTTTTCTTATAATCATTATATATTGGCAAATAAATGACTCTTTTGTCATTCAGTTGTGTTATATTGACCAAGACAGGTTTAGCCCTCATGTTTATTTCTTACACATAGGGACTCCACATGGCGGTACTTGTTTATAAGCCAATCAACTAAACTACATTGAAAAGTGCCTCTGTTATAAATTAAAATTGAATGACTTCATTCTTGGTGATGTATGGTAACCACCTCTTAATATTGTGTACACTATTTTTTTAATTGGACCATTGTTTACAGCTTGTTCCAGGAGGTGAGGGGCCAGAGACTTGAAGATTTGCTACAGGGGGGAAACAGTAGATTCTTCATCATACCGTGCGTTGTATACAGAATCTTGCATCATCATTTGTTCATCCTTTATCATGGATCATTACATTTGTTAGTCATTTGTCGGTTATTGGGTAAATCAAGTAATAAATGAATATGTCGATTTTTTAGCCTTCCTTTTCATATACGTCTCATCTTTGTTTTGAGTTAATTTTGTTGACATTTATTGGGTGTATTTCTGTAGGTGTAAACACTTGTGTTTAATTTTGTCGTTACTCCATTTCAACGTACATGGAGCAAAATAATTGCAATGAATCACAAAATGGAAAATTTGGGTGTTGCATTCTCACGTTTTAAGCTTGTCTATTTTTTGAAAAAAAAATTGAGCTATTGTCATCACCTGAGCGTCGGCGTTCGGTTAAGTTTTGTGTTTAGGTCCACTTTTCTCACAACGTATAAAAGCTATTCCATTCAAACTTGGTACACTTACTTACTATCATAAAGGGACTGGGCAGGCAAAGTAAGATAAGTCTGGCTGGCATTTGAACAGAATTATGTGCCCTTTTTATACTTAGAAAATTTAGAATTTGGTAAAGCTTTGTGTTTAGGTCAATTTTATTCCTAAAGTACCAAAGCTATTGCCCTTCATACTTGCAACACTAACTTACTATCGTAAGGGGCCGGTGCAGGCAAAGTAAAGGCATTTTGACAGAATTATGGCCCCTTTATACTTAGAAAATTGAAAATTTTGTAAGTTTTGTGTTTTGATCCACTTTACTCCTAAAGTATCCTAGCTATTGCTTTCAGACTTGGAACACTCGCTAACTATCATAAGGGGACTGTACAGGACAAGTTGCATAACTCTGGTTTCCATTTTGACGGAATTAGGGCCCTTTTTTGACTTAGTAACTTTGAATATTTTGTTAAATTTTGTGTTTAGATCCACTTTACTTCTAAAGTATCAAGGCTATTGCTTTCAAACTTCAAATACGTTCATACTATCATAAGGCAGACTATCAATACCTGGCAAGTTGAATTTGACCTTGACCTTAGAATGACATTGACTCTCAATGTTGAATTATTAAAATGTGCTTAAATTGCCATAGCTTCTTTATTTATGATCAGATTTGATTCATACTTTGACAAAACAACATTTATCTGATATACCAAAATAGAATCCACCCAAACCACCCCGAACGCCCCACCCCAGAATCCCGTCCCCCCCCCCCTTAATTTATTTCCATTTTTTCTTAATTTTGAAACATCATCTAATAAATGACCACACCCTCATACTATACCCTCCCTCAACCCCCACCCCCGATATCACCCCCGACTCCCCCAATAAAAAGTAAAAAATAAATGAAAAATGGTTAAAAAAAACAACACACACATATTTTTATTATTTTATTTTTGAAAGACCGTCCAACTATTCCACCCAAGAATCCCCCCCCCCCAAAAAAAAAAATTTGTTTTTTCCATTTTATTCTTATTTTTGGAAGATAATGTAATAAATGACCACACCCCACACTATATACCCCTCTCCACTCCCACCTCTTCCTCCTTTTTGCTTGAAGTATTGAGATAGGTCCCTTCACCTTTAAAAAGAAAAATATATGAGCGATCAGCACCCGCAAGGCGGTGCTCTTGTTAATTTAATCAAAGAAACAAGTAAAACCAAAGATGTCTATGGGAAAGCGATTCTAGACGAAACTTATAAAGTTAATTGAAATACTGCCAACACTGTTACTTGAATTTAAAGCAGCAAATGGGCAAAATGGACCTTGTCTTAAAAGGACTAGTTCACAAATTGGGGATTTTTTTAAGTATGTCAGTAAATGCCTTTTAATGCTAGAATAACTATGCATTAAATGGAAATCATACGCGAGAATTGTAATATAATTATAACTCTCAGGGCAACAGAAGATCCAGCCAACATAACAGGAGGTTTAGTTGAAAGTGCAAGGTGAAACAAGATCGTTATTGTGCATTATTTTATGGAACAACATTTTTTGTCGGTGTTCAACCTTTTTTTGTTTGTGAACAAACGGCAATAATAGAATGAGTATGATTGTTTTATGCTAAACCACCATGGTTTAAATCCTTGGTTTTTCAAAAAAAGTCAATAACAGCAGCAAAACTGCATTCAATTTGCTAGCCTATTTAATGTTATTATTGACAAAAAATTGTAACATATGCATCCATCAAAATTCAAACAATAATAAATGTGTATCCCCCCAAAGGTGGAGGTTTATAGAATTGGGATGGTAAGTCCGTCCGTCTGTCTGTCACAATACATTTAGGGCTATGTTTGAGAAACTATATAGGATATAAACATGAACGTTCATAGGTAAATTGATATCTATGAGGAAAAGTGCAATGCACAATAACCATAACCCTGCACTTTCTTTTATAAGAGTTATTTCCCTTTGTTTTTGTATGATGAATTTTTTCAGGGATTACACCTCAGATATCATGCAAGATTTCAACATGAAACTTCATGGTTGTATTGATATTAATTTAGAGAAGTACCATGCTAAAGAACCACAATTCCCCACTTTCTTAAATAAAAGGTATTGCCCTTTGTTATTTGTGTATGATGGAAACTTTCAGGGCTTTATCTCAGATAATATGCAACATTTAAACATGAAACTTCATGGGTGTGTAGAAATCAATAGGGAAATGCGCCATGCTTAAGAACCATAAACCTGCACTTTCTTAACTAAGACTTATTGCACTTTGTTGTTTTTTGTATGATGTAAATTGTCAAGGCTATATATCAGATATGCTACAGGATTTCAACATGAAACTTCATGTGTGTGTAGGTGTAAATGAGGAAAATTGGAATTCATAAAAACAATTACCCTGCACTTAATTATTACCTATAAATTATAATCACACTTAATTATTATACTGTATGTCATCGAACCATAAACAACGTTAATTTGGCGGGGGATATCAAATCAACGAATTTGCTTGTTAATCTCAATTGTACCGTGAGCAATATTATTACTTTTAAGACATCAATAACAATATTTAAATAAATATGTGTTGTTGTTTTCTTGCACATTTTTTCAGTACAGAGCTGATCTTACAACTTTAGAATAAAAACAGCATAACTGGACGCCATAAGAAGGTTCATACATATGTTAACGATCTTTGATAGTTGACGTTTATATAACCTAATAATTGCTTTCAAAGAAAACATTTCCTATATGGTGTATATATATCCAAGAAACCAAATAAATTATCTTCACCACACAAATAAAACACATGGCAGTTATTCCATTGGCTGCGGTTATGTGTAAAGCTCAATAATTCAAAAGAAAACTAAAATTTCTCATTGAAACTGAAAATTTGGCTTTCTTATATGCCTATTGCTGATTGCCACTTCATGCCTTTTACAAAGTCTCGTCTCAAAATAGCAATCGTTGATTTTGAACTGCAACGTGTTTACCTTTACTGCCTTTTTAGTCAATATAACCCAGTCTGTAAAAAATGTAAAAAAAAACTTTCCAAACGATGCGTCATAATAGATTAAATAATAATTATTTGTAAATGATCCATACAATCATTATGTGATTCCCTTGCAGTCACTTCGCAAGTACCGAGTGCAGTTATACCGATAATATTAATAATAACAAAGATGTGGTCTCACTAGTTTTACTAGTTTAAAGTCTTTGTGTATCTTTTAAATTATTCAACAATGTCAAATTGAGTTGATCAAGCGTTAATTTCACCCATCAACTAGTATAGCTAACTTGCACTTTCTTTTATTTACTCATGTTAAATTTGACAACACCAATAACATGGAAAGTTTATGTTGAAGTAAGTTAGCATTATTAAACATAACATCAGCAAAGTTAACAACTTCATACAATTGTAAATTTAGTTTAAAGGGACTTTTTTTTCACAGATTTAAGCATGTATTGACGTTTGTCATTAACTGCTTTGTATTGATAAATGTAAACATTGGATCTAAAAGGCTCCAGGAAAAAAAAATAAAAAGAAAAAAAAAACCTCACTAGGGTTCGAACCACTGACCCCTGGAGTAAAAGTCTAACGCTTAGATCACTCGGCCATCCGTGCTCGTAAAATTAGAAGTGTATTTTATACATTAAATTAGCAAACCTCGTAGTATCGCAAAAATAACGACACCAACAGAACTCTCAAAATTATTAAATCGTTTCGCGTTGCAACGCTTTATAATTTTCTCGTTTTTTAATCGTCAAAAGATGCATGTAATGCATATTTTAGAGCATTGTAAATGATCAGTATTACTGTTTACTCACACATACCATAACTACAACAACATTTGCGAATCTGAAACGATTTTTCTTTTAATTTTGTCAATTTACCAAAACGTGAAAAGGCTACTTTAATAAAACCATGTGTAACGATATTTCATCAACCGCAACCCTTTAAGCTAACATATTACAGTAATAGCAGCATACTGTTATCTGAATATTCATTTCACTACCGTCAGTAGAATAAATAAGATACTTAAACCTTTGGAAAGTTTTATGTGATGCAGGATTTTCAATTGTTATTGTTTTATGCAAATATGTATAGTGTTATTCATTATTGAATGCTTTTTGGACCCTAACGTTATTGGTATGTAACTGTTTTTGATGTATGTCAATTAAAATTCATCATCTTTATTTGTTTGTCATTTAATGACCAATTATGTTTCGGCATTACACATAAAATAAGATGCAGAATAAATGGCATATTTGTCACCAAAATGGCAATATCAATACGCCTTATTATATTAAGAAAACGCTTTAATTAGATATTTGAACTTGAAAATTGAGTAAAAATCTACCAGATAAAAAAGAACAGCAGAAATCCTGATTTGCCATTGCTTAAAACTGTATAATTAAGTACCAGTAAGTAATTTTAAATCTGTTTATTAAATTGTCGCCCTTCTCGATTTAAGGACAGTCATTTGATACTCAGTAATATTTTTTTCCAAAATCGTATCCTTATGTACATTGTAGAACGCCCAAACCACAACTACAAAGTCACGAAGACGGATCTAAAGCTTGTGTAGGTTTAAATCTCTACGCATCGAAAGTTGTCATTACAGCAAATCTAGATTTACATGCGCTATGTACGCCGTTAAAACGTAGAAAGTGTTAAATCTTTACGCATGACTTCAGATAAATTAGGCAAATACTAAGATCCTTCTATTTTGGAAAAATTAAACGGGATTTAAGGTAAATCAAAGTTTTATCTATCATGGAAATACAATGTATGTATGAAATTGCTTACTTACTATTTCACTTATTTAAGAGTTATGTGTTCATATAATGTTACATTATGTAGAACACAAAACAATCTTGTTGATGAAGCAAGGGGAGGGCATTCTTGTTAAACAACAGCCACTGTTTTTCTTTTAGATGTGCAAGTACATTAGTTTTATTTTAATGCTTCTCCAATCTAATGTTTGCAGCTAAAGTATGTTGTATTGGAAATTTTGATATAATTTACCGTTTTCAGCAAAAATGAATATAATGAAGACTGAAACTGAAATTAAGTACATATAATTGAATGGTGTCTGGTGAACTTGGTGTTGTTTCAGTGTCTATTCAAATAAAAACAGCACTTATTGGATTTAAGATATAAATGCTAAACACAACACAATTCGTTCATTGTTAAATAGTATGTCTAACTATCTGTATGTAAATGCAAATACAAATTTGTCTTGCCAAAATATGTTCAAAAGTCTCTAAGTGCTAAGGACGTAGATTAATACTTTATATACATTTTTGTGTATGACTAATCATCATAATGTTATATATTGTGACAATACGTGGAGTGCTTATATCAAGTATACAACCATTAAGAACATCTGGATTGCTGAGCGAATGAGGCGATATATGTTTAATTCGAAGGCCAGTTAATCATGCCCTAGTGGGTAGGCATTTGATCTTCTTTGTTTCTAAATTTCTGTGTTTGTATTATCGAGAAGGTCTTGAGTAACGATATTAACAATTACCAATTTAAAGCATTTAATGGCGAACTTCAAAAATGTCAAAATCTGTGAACAAGCTCCGTGAATGTTATTTGACGGTGAGAATTACTTTGTATTTTGCATAATGACCTTACAATCGTATTGTGTAAATTTAGATGTATTAATCCAAATATTTCTATTGAAAGAGGGCGATTGTGTATCGTATACAGAAATCAAAACGTAGGTCATTTATTTGACAAAATTTGGCGGATGTTTAAGTTATGTATTAAAAATCAACGAACATGTTATTTATGCAAGCAAAATCAACGAGCATGTCATTGATGTAAGAACAGTCAACGAGTATGTCATTCATTTTAGCAAAATCAACGAGTATGTCATTCATGCAAGCAAAATCAACGAGTATGTAATTCATGTAAACAAAATCAACGAATAATCGGTTTCGTGATGAATTTCAATCTCTTTGTTAATTTAACTTCGTTTATAAATATAAAAAGAAATACATTCCTTATTGTGTGCGTGAAACACCTAACATTGTCAATTTAAAAAAAAATGAACATTGATGAAAGAACAATTTTGTTAACGTTTTTTTTAGATGTTTTTTGTTTCTCATTTTCAATCAATATTATCTCTTCTGCTTTATTTGCTTTATTATGTTTATGATTAGAATTGATACTCCGTTGATTCATTATGGTATGTAATAATTGGTTTATATGTATTACTTGTGTTATGTTTCAATTTGTATTTTTGGTATGTTAGCACATACCCATGTGGGCCTTTTGTTATAATTAAAAGTTCAAAGTACAAACTTTTGAACATATACATATCTAAATGCATTTCCTTCATGCACATATTGCCGATTTAAAGTAAGGCAACTTTTTATTTTATTTTTGGCGGGGGAAGGGGGGAGGGGGACGAAATGAAAGTATACCATATATAAACATAGCATGATATACTGAATTCAGGTGAAAATACTAATTTATTCACGTTACTTATGTTATTTAATTATTTAAATTTAATTTAATTTTAATTATTTTAATTATTCTTGGGAATTGACATCGTCAACTTAACAACCCAGTTTGAGTACATTATCATACAGGACTAGACTTATTTGGTTATGAATTTATGTTTAGATTTTCATTAAGTTTTCATTAATCTTATGACGATGTCATATTGAATTGCAAACATTATCAAGACGCTCTGTCCCACAACCAATAGCCAAAAATGTAAAGTCGTAATAAATAGTTTGTTATTAATGCCAACAATAAAAAGAACTGGTGTTATATTCAGCATACAAATATGTCGCAAAGTACAATGACAAGGAAGTAGTTGATAGATTTGAAAACATGATATGGAAAAAACGCTCAAAACTATATAAATGATTCCGTGCCATGATTCGCTGTTTAATGACACCATAATCGAACATCCGCAAAATGGACAAATTGCTCAAATTCATTGTATGTACTTGATTATTTCAGATACGTTTATTGTATCATTTTAAAGACAGAAGAATTTAATCTCTTGTCGACAAACGCAATGGAGACAAAAGCAGCAGAACAAAAGCAATTGCAAAGCGTTGAAGAAACTGAAGCAGATTCGATAGGAACAAGTCATGCCCTGGATAAAATAGTCACTCCCGATCCGAAATGTATATCAGTGATCCATGTTGACAGTGCATCCACAGCCTCAACGTCTGCGCATTGTGGGATTGTCGTTGAGAGTGTAAGCATATATAAGTGTCATCTCTTATTTTGAATTAGAATATTTACCTACCAATATGTATACAAATGTGAAAATATAACAATATCCAGTTAAACTGTCGATACAAGTATAACATTATTTAGTAATACTGCCTAGTAATACTGTGTTTAACTGATTAGTAAACCGTTTTTGACGATCTAATAAACTGTTCGTTTTCAGAGTTACACTGTCTAAATGCTTAGTGTGTTTCAGCGTTACAATGCCATGTTATATTATCAATTTAAAAGCCAGTCTTACTTGTCAAGTGATACTTGTTCTATGTACACTGCTTACATGTTTGTAAGTTTACAAGGTCAAGTATAACTATTGCTGCATGTGTACAATTATCTAAACTCTTTACGTTAGTTATGTTAGTGTCTAGATGTACTGACTTATCAAGTGCTGCATAGTCCATATATATATTGCGTTTGTTAAACTGTCTGATTGTTCGGTCTATACCATAAAATTATTGACTTGTAATAAATATATGTCAGTGTTACACTGTTTAGTAATTCTGTAAACGTCTATTTATATAACGCTCTTACATTATTTTTAATATTTATATTATGTTCAGCAGACAGTGGAGCCGGATCAAAAGACCACCATTCTAATTTCCCACGTTAATCAGACGGACACGCATGCTGGTGAGTACTTTGGCGCCACCCTGTACACGTACAAGCGGTCACCAGGGGAACAGTTCGAGTACCAGCACCTACTGAAGAATATCAAGGATGGATATCCTGCACAAACAATGAAAATTTGGTATTTGTACTCTGTGAAGAAAATCATTGTATGAGCGAATTAAACGTTCATAACGTTCAGTTGAAATTTCCTCTATTGTTAAAATTATTATCGGCGTCTGTAACAGGACTCTTGTGCAAATTCCTCTTTATACATTACATAAATCGCGGAGTTGAACATATTTGGCTCTGTTTCATTAAATCTTGTACTTTTGTATTAGTGAAATATTGAAAGTTATTGTTAAATTGAATATCCACTATTTTTAAGTAGTTGTAAACATAGTTAAGTTACCAAAATTGGGACTAGTGTTACACAGACAATATTTCTCGGTATTGCCCTGAAAACAAACAAATATCCTCTTCTGCATTGTGTTGTTGGTTTCCAGTGAAGGTGACGAGCTGGTTCTGATAGGTTACAAATTTACACCGGAACTTGAGCACACAGAGGTGCTCAATAATTTCCTACACCACGTTATCGTCGATGGAAAATCGCGTTTCTGTCTGGTAAGCTCGTTTTAGAATTAATTAACTACTGCTTTTTAAACAGGTTTTCATATTTGAAACGGTATAAAGGGAGTTTTAAATGTCGTCTCTAACGTAAATATGATAAAACAAGGCTGAATGTTAATATGAAGTGATGTTAATCAATTTGGGAAGTAAGTGAAGAATACAAAGAAATGCATAATTTTATTGCAAAACGGGTTTCAATGTTTTTTTTTGCAATGTGCATTTTTTATAACAACCCGTTGTGCACTAAACTATTTTTGCATAAACGTAAACACACATTAACTTATTGATTCAAATTGATTTGAAACGCTGAAAAGAAAGATTCACATGTCGTATGTATGGAGTTTGTATACATATAATAAGAGAGAGGCGTAAGATTCGACCAAAAATTAACAGACATTGAAAGTGACCGATTTCATGAGTAAATGTTATAAACAAACACAGAATGTATATAAATAGTGATCTTAACACTTTCATGATTAAGTGAATTCAAACCAGAAATCCAATAATGTTATTGCTCAATGTTGTTTATAAGGATTTTTTTTAATAAGACAGAGGTGTAAGATTCGACCAACAAATAAAAGGCAGTTAAAGTGATCAATTTCATAAGTAAATGTGATACACCAACACCGAATTGTTGTAGAAAGAGATTTAAGCCAATGCAATAGTTAATTGAAGAAAACCAAGAGATGCAATAATTTTATTGCAAAATGGTTAAGTGTCTTATTGCGATTTGATATTTTTATAACATCCCGTTTTGCAATACACACTATTTGCAATAATTTTATTGCAAAACGGGTTGGAGTGTCTTATTGCAACTTGAAATTTTCATAACAACCCGCTTTGCAATAAACCCGTTTTGCAATAAAATCATCGCAAATTTATTTGCAATAATTTTATTGCAAAACGGGTAAGAGTGTCTTATTGCAATTTGATATTTTTATAACAACCCGTTTTGCAATAAACCCGATTTGCAATAAAAATAATTACACATGCATGAATTTATTCAAATGGGTTGGAAACATTAAAAGGGAAATTTAAAATCTCGTATTGAAATAATAGTATTTTCAAATATAGACAAAACTGTTAATTTCTACTAAAAATTAAAAAGCATTGAAGGCAATGCATTTCGAGACTTAGTACGATAAAACAACACATAATGTATATAGAAAATGATATCAACCAATTTGGAGCTTAAGTTAAGATTGTGTGTCACAAACCGTTTCGCAATAAAATCATCACATATATGCTAATTGTTTCATATTGATTTGAAACGGTAAAAAGGAAGTTTCAAATGTCGTCTCCAACGTTCATATGATAAAACAAGGCTGAATGTATAATTGAAGTGATGTTCAGCAATTTGGGAATTAAATGAAGAATACCCAGGAGTGCATATTTTTTTATTGCAATACGGGATGGAGTGCCTTATTGCAATTTGATTTTGTTTACAACAACCCGTTTTGCAAAACAATCATCGCACTTTTATTTGCAATAGTTTTATTGCACAACGGGTTAGAGTGTCTTATTGCAATTTGATATTTTTATAACAACCCGTTTTGCAATAAACCCGAATTGCAATAATTTTATTGCAAAACGGGTTGATGTGTCTTATTGCAATTTGATATTTTTATAACATCTCGTTTTGCAATAAACCCGATTTGAAAAAATTGCATTGCAAAACGGGTTCGGCTGTCTTATTGCAATTTGAAATTTTCCTAACAACCCGCTTTGCAATAAACCCGTTTTGCAATAAAATAATTACACATGAATGTATTAATCTATTCAAATTGATTGGAAACATTAAAAAGGAAATTTGAAATCTTGTATTGAAATAATAGTATTTCCAAAGATAGACAAAACTGTTAATTTCTACTAAAAATTAAAAAGCATTGAAGGCGATGCATTTCGAGATTTAGTACGATAAAACAACACATAATGTAGATAGAAAGTGATATCAACCAATTTGGAGCTTAAGTCAAGATTGTGTGTAACAAACCGTTTTGCAATAAAATCATCACATATATACTTATTGTTTCATATTAATTTGAAACTGTAAAATAGGACGTTTCAAATGTCGTCTCTAACGTTCATATGATAAAACAAGGCTGGAAGTATATATGAAGTGATGTTCAGCAATTTGGGAATTAAGTGAAGAATACCCAGGAGTGCATATTTTTCTTGCAAAACGGGTTTATTGCAAAACAGGTTGATGTAAAAAAAAAATCAAATTGCAATAAGACACCCCAACCCGTTTTGCAATAAATTTATTGCAAAACGGGTTGATTGCAAAACGTGTTGTTATGAAAATTTCAAATTGCAATAAGACATTCTCACCCGTTTTGCAATAAAATTATTGCATTTCTCGGTTTTCTTCAATTAAGTATTGAATTGGTTGAAATCACTTTCTACACCAATTCGGCGTTGTTGTATCACATTTACTCATGAAATTGATCACCTTAACTGCCTTTTATTTGTTAGTCGAATCTTACACCTCTGTCTTATTTTGAAAACAAATTCCTTATTAACAACATTGAGACTTTCTTCGAAAAGTGTCCAATCAATTTGAATCAATTAGTACATGTGTGATGTATTAGTGCAAAATGAGTTTATTGTGAAACGGGCTTTTATTCCTTTATTTACATCGCAATAAGGCACTGCAACCCGTTTTGCAATAACATTATTGGATTTCTGGGTTGAATTTGCTCAATCATGAACGTGTTAAGATCACTATTTTCATACATTCTGTGTTTGTTTATCACATTTACTCATGAAATTGGTCACTTTCAATGTCTGTTAATTTTTGGTCGAATCTTACGCCTCTCTCTTATTATATGTATACAAACTCCATATATACGACATTTAAATCTTTCTTTTCAGCGTTTCAAATCAATGTGAATCAATAAGTTCATGTGTTATGATTTTATTGCAAAAAGAGTTTAGTGCACAACGTGTTGTTATAAAAAATTCAAATTGCAATAAAACACTGAAACCCGTTTTGCAATAAAATTATGCACTTCTGGGTATTCTTCACTTAATTCCCAAATTGGTGAACATCACTTTATATAAACATTCAGCCTTGTTTTATCATATTTACGTTAGAGACGACTTTAAAACTTCCGCTATACTGTTTCAAATCAATATGAAACACTTAGTATTAAATCTCGAAATGCATCATCTTCCATGCATTTTAAGTCTTAACTCCCAGTTTTGTCTATTTTTATAACAATTCTATTTCAATACAACACTTGAAACTCCCTTTTAACTCTTCCAATCCATTTGAATGAATAAGACACTCCAACCCGTTTTACAATAAATTTATTGCAAAACGGGTTTATTGCAAAACGAGTTGTTACACAGCATGTCGCGTCTGTGACAAAGCTCTCTAGTTATAAATATATTTTTTAACCTGGTTTTGTGACAATTTTGTTCCTTGTTATGGATTTTAATCGTCGTACAATACTAGCTGACGGTATCAAGAAAAATCTGATACTGTCCATAAAATTTAATTATTACTAGATTGTGTGATATTCTTAATCTACTTGTTTCGTAGTGTTTCTAATTAGTGTTGCTCAGAGTAATGAATTCATGTAATATGTGCAGTCCCAGCTTCATATTTTGATTATTAAATGTTGCGTTTTATGTATTGTTCTGTATTATGTAGGAAAATATCACTGTCTTTGAAATAAGTACTGCTGAAGGATAAGGAGAATTTCTCTCCCGATAATGTCTCTTGAGTTCCAGTTTTTTCTATTATAAAAATAACTAACGAAACTTAATATTTATGCGTTTCGTCCATGTTTATCTTCAACGTGTGCAGTAGACACGAACTGACCAGAACTTTGAGTAAAAACTATGTCTTGTATAAATATGTTCGTAAATTCAAAAATTCTACATGTGTATTATGGCAGGTTTTAAAAAGTAGTGGACATGAGTTCTGGTATGAAACCTGTGCAATCCTGACTCCTAATCATGATGTCCCTGGTAAGTTATAAACCGTTATACTGCATTTATGTGTTTTGTTTATTGTGAAGGATATGTTTACAGTATTTTAATGTGAAAACACTCTAAAATCAAATCCTTACAACGTTAATTCAAAGCATTCATAAACTTACTAAAACCGTCATTATATTGTTTGTTGCTAAACCTTGTGACTCCAATATAATACTCATTCTGTTGAACAAACACAAAACGCAAGTGTGTCATTAAGGTACTTAAGGTATTTACGCAACACCAAAACTCAGTCCAGTTTTACTTTATCGTGTCAATATGGTTACCAATCGAGGAATTAGGACTGACACAAGATATGTACATTTATAAAGATTTATTATGAACCTGCTCCTTAGAGATTTTTTATTGATATCTTTTTTATAATATTTCAATGAAATACAAGTGAATGATTTAATTATATTCACAAATTGAAGACAATAAATAACAAAACCGATAGTACAAAGATAAACATAAACATAGAAAAGTACAAGTAATAAATGATCTGAACTCAACGAATCAGCGTCTGCTTAAAAGAACATGTTCAGCGGCCAATTGTATAAATCTGGATAACTCTTATCCAGCGGATAACTTTTGGTTATCTTCAATTTTATGATAAGATAACCACAAGTTATTCGCTGGTTAAAAGTTATCCAGATTTATACAATTGGCTACAGATGTTTACTGTAATTTAAATTAAAAGTACGTTTCAATTTTAATATATTAATTAGCATAATAATTTTAATAATAATAATAATAATAATAAATGGTTTACGCCATAACAATCAATTTAGTTGATATCGCAAACGTTCCAGTCAGAAAACACAATGTACAGAGCTTTAGCACTAACTTTTTTGTGTTTAAATATTACATTAAAATGTGTCTCTTTTCTTTTATTTTTCAGATCACGATTTGCCCCCGAAAGTGACTAATCCGAAATTTGGTCCCGCCAAGTCCATTATTTTATTGCCAAAAAAAATCATATTTTCCATACAAGGATCTATGGAATACATGTTCATTGACAAAACCGGAATTCAAGGAGTACCTATGACTCAACCTCGTCGTAAGAAACTTTTACATTTTGTATCAATATGTATTGTATAGGCAGACATGATTTTTTTATATGTATTATACAGATATAGGGTCTTTTAAAGAAAATGTAAATTAAATAAAACATGTTTCAAGTTCAAATCACAAAGAAAAATTATAACATAGAAAAAAGTAAAGGCATGGGTTTATAGTGCGACTATGATACTCGACTAATCTTCAACCGACTTTTATACTAACCCCCCCCCCCCCCCGATCACCCAGATATAACTCGCCCGTTAAAAATCTGCGCAGTATGCAGCCATGCAGCCATGGCATAATGGCTTATTTCGCTCACAGGCAGGTACCCATTTATACTTCTGGATGGAGAGGAGGAGCAAGCGCGGATTTTTTTTGCTCATGAACATTCCGTTGTCTGAGCGGGACTCAAACCAAGGACCTTCCGACCAGCATCCTAACACTAGACCACGGTCCCAGGTTAACCTTAATTAACCTTAACGTTAAAGTTCACTGCCGTTCATTGATTTTATTGCAGTTTATGTCAATATGACACGCAAATTATCGTTTAATCCATGGAAATTCACAGCAGCCTTGTCTGGAATGGATGGGCAATCGTACGTGCACATAGATGGTCAAAGAAATATAGTCATATCGGTAGGTCATAAAAGGTTTCGTTATAGCGTTAGGGGCACATGTAAATGCAAATTTTGTTATTATTTTATTTTTAAAAAATGTTAAAAGACATGGTAATAGATAAATATAAAATATATACTAATGTAACATATAACACAATGTTGAGATAATCGTGGTCGAAAAGGTGTTTTTTCTATGGTTATTTATAATCCAATACAACATAACAAAAGGTATTTACAAGATGAAGCATAAGCAGTACAACAGAATATGTTATCTTACAATCTAAAGATATTGCAACATAAATTATATGTTTGTGCTGAAATGAACAATATATTATATGCTGTTCTGTCTCGAACAGAATACACATGCTTATAGAGCTATTAACACGAGTCTAAAACAGAGTTTTATACATATAAAGGTATTGCTATACTCAGTGGTGTTTCTCTGAATGTTTGCATTATGTTCCGAGAAAGACCAAATTGAATTATGTCCGTTAAAACTGCTATGATGATGAGATAAACCAATAATTTAAATGTTATATTTTAGGATAAATCCAACCGCACGTTTTTCGGGTATACAAAGATTGGAGACGACTACAGATTCTATGTCGACGGCAAGTCTAGCATTCTTTACTAGTCACACACTATTAAACATATCTGCCTCAATGTCAAAATATTCAAAAGAAGGAGATATGCACGGGTATAGATTTACACATTAACATGTATCGAAGTTGGTGTCTTGAATCCCAATTAAATAGAATTTTTACGAGATATTTTAAACCCATGTGTGTTAGCTCGAGCCACAAATAAACAAATATTTGATCAAGTGGCCAGACAAAATATAAGTTTCAGGTTAATGCATTCATCATAGATTCCGAATGTCCTTTAAGCAAATTTTCGAAAAATTAAATTATATCTTCTAACGTTAACTTTTGAAGATAACTGCTAACGCAGCGAAATATGTTCGTTTCATTTGGTTAATGGCATTTATTTGATTGCAATTGTTTCCAAAGCATCAATAAATCTTGTGTAAATTTTGCATCAATGAATGTGAGTAAAATGTGTATCGTGATACTAACTTTTCATTGTAATTTCATGTTTTATTATTCAAAACAAGCGTTATTAGTTGTTTGAAAATGTAAGGAGTGCATTCAAATACAACAAAGAACTATAAAGAGCGAAGTGCATGACAGTATTTAAATGTTATGATCATTTTCTTTTAAATTGGATGAATTACACTATTGATGAATTTTAATATACATTTCATTTTATTTTACAGTCTTCTTTCTGTCGTATGACAAAATATCAAAGAGCTTTGCCATGTCAAATATCAACACAGACGACAACATTATTATTTACGAAGATGTTGGAACCCCATCTTGTCCGTCTTCAGACAACCTAGAGATCGACTCATCTATGATGGCAGGTAATGCTCTTTTGGATTAAAAGTTGATATAAAAACAAATAGCTATTACCACAGACATATAGACCGCAATTAAATGCATATTAAGTTTACTACTATTCATCTGGATTTTATCTTTGATTAATAATTGACTGATTTGAATAATGTTTCTTACTTTAACAGCAATTACGGTGTGCAAGTAAGATACAATTTGTTCATTACCTACTTATGTAAGAAAAGTAAAGCATTTGTATTAACCTTTGCACGTAAACGCCGAGGCATTAAAATCAATTCACCAATAAATGAATAAACATCTATGTTTTACCTAGTTAAAGCAGTGTTGAATTGTTGAAACGTACATGATTTATCTCAACATTTTGTAGTTTCTTTGGGAAAAAGCTGCAAACAAATGCAAATGTAAACATATTCAAATGCTCATTAATTTAATTGTAAATTATTAATGTTAATTCTAATTTGCATTTAAACGCGTGTTTTTGCATAAATGTACTTAATTTAATAATCAACATGTGCATTTCGCCTCTAAAGATGTGCGCTAGTAGTGTGAATCGCTGCCTACTTTGTTGACCTTTATTCTAATAAATATTTAGAAAAAAATAAACCATAGTTATTGACGGAACCAATAAATCTGCGTTTTAAATGTTAAGATATACACATATTTAATTGTTTCATTAGTTTTTTGTGAATATTATTCATTTTTATCATTGTCAGAAAAACACCAGCGCATTTTATTTCTATTTGCGTTGTTTTTAATTTGTACTATGCATATATACAAAAAGAATACACAATGAATCATTTTATTAAAAGTTAAGTAAAAGCTGTTGTTGTAGATTGTTTTTCAGTTTTGTCACTGCTTTTTGTTGCAATATTTTTTTTGTAAATTATTTTGCTTTAAATAAAAGTGTACGTTCAATGGATCACCAGCGGCAGCATTTTTGAAGTATATATAACATTGGAAAATTATATAAAATAAAATAAATAACTATTCAATAATTTGCTTGTTATTGTATTATCTTCTGAAAATATACATATTGCTATAATAAAGCATCTCCTCACCTGATGTTGTACTAAATGCTTAGAAAAAAATCTCTGAAAACAATTTGTTACAATGGCTGCATCATGTGGGCAACTGCTGTGGGTAACAAGTTCATACAGCGTAGTTGCAAATATTCGTTGTTAATATTATAACGATTTTCAATCAATAGATTTTCACTATCAACCAAAATGAAACGAAAATATATACGAAATTAAAAGACTGATTACAGTATAAATGTTGTGAAACTCTTGATTCTCAAGATGAAAACATCCTAAATGTAGTGAATAGTTAATCTGAAAGCGACCATACTTCAAACAATATATCGCATTTTATTACGATTTATAATTATATTAGTCTTCGAACATGCGCGCAATTTATAAGTGTATCCTACTACAATGTAGTATTATTTCAAAATATATGCAAAAACCCATCAGACATGACGCAACAATACAATATATAGTAAACTTTATGAAATTAAAATTATCAAAATAATGTGTACACGTGTTTGTTATTAAGATAGAGGCACAATATCATCCCTCTTCATAGAAAAAAATCGTTTTCGAACTTTTACAAATGTCAAGTGCATTTTTTCTTCCAGGTAACAGCAAGGAAGGCGTCAATATGCGTCGAGTTCCTTGTTGTTTTATGTAAAAAAAAACGTTCGTCGGATGCTGAGAAAGGTTGCGTCTTTTCTTAAAATGCAAGGTCGTCGCAACCACTTAAGCTGACAAGCGCCTAAGTTGTTGCGTCGACTATGCGTCAAATACCCGTTGCAAGGGCGACGTCCGCACAGTGTACAGTATATCTGCATCCGACGCACATCGTTTTACTTGGAATGTTCCCGTTGAAAGACGATCAAATCCGCCAAGTTTCATTGGGAACGACGTACGACTTCATTCACTGCACGATTAACCTGCGTTTTTCTCACTAGTAAAAACAATCACCATAAGGCACCCGATGGTGTTTTAGACGTACGTGAAACATACGTCCATCAAGATTTTTGTGAAGTGAAGTTATTATTTAGACATTTTTTTTATTCAATATAAGACATTTTATGTATACATGTGTATGATCATAAAACAAAGTGATACTATGTAGCTACTATGAAATGCTAATATATACTTTTTTGACCTTGTGGTTTCCTTTTGATTAAAAAAAAAATAAATATAAATATAATTATATTAACTTTTTGTTGTTGTTTGTGATTGGTGTTTAAAAAAAAGGAAAACAACAGAATAGTTATGAATAATGATGAGTTACATAAAGTAGGTAGAAAGGATTCTGGACTTGTTTATGGAGTTTAATGTTTTTTCATTTTTGTTCAAAAATATGAAGTGAATCATTGTTTATTGCAATTTCCTTTTCAATTTGAATCTTCAGTTTTAAATAATTGATAAAACAGTTCATTGTAGGTACTTGTTTTCTGAATTTCATGCTGAATATAAAATATTTCATTAACATAATTATGTAATTCACAGCGTTGTTAACCTCTTGTATTTTGAAGATATTTACCCCCAAACTGATGCCTAAGAGAGATTGTTTGACATTTAATTGTTGTTTCTCTAGAAAGGTTCTCAAATGATTCCATAGAGGTTGAATATGTTTACACTCCCAGAAAAGGTGTTCTATTGTTTCGATATGTTCACTACACATATCACACAGATTTGTGTTGGATAGGTTGCACTTAAAAATATATTTATTTGTAGCTATAATTCTCTGGATGTATTTATATTGAAAATTTCTCAGTATGCTATCAGTAGTTGATTTATATGGCATGACAAATAGTTGTTTCCAATTAAATTCTTTTTCCCCAATAAGGTTTTGCCATTTAGTTTGAGCTTTAGATATTTCGGCAGGGTGTTTACTTTGAAGTGTATAAAATATTTTGTGTGTTTTATTTTGTTTTGTAATTATATTTTCTACGAAAGTTTTTTAAGTAAATGGTGTGTTATTTGTTTTGATAACAGTTTTAATATGTATGGGTATATTTTGATCAATGTGTAGTACATCAGGACATTACTTGTAGGTATTCCGCATATGTAGCATAAGTTATCAAAAGAATAGATGTCGTTTATTCTGCAGTCGTATAATTGATCTACATATTTAATGTTTCGTTCGAACCAATTTTTGTAGAAAAACGTTTTATTATTAGTAGTTATGTCTTAATTGTTCCATAGAATGATTTTACTGTTTATTTTGGTTTCTAAATTATGAGTAACTTTACACCATGCTGATAGAACATTCGATAGAAATTTGTTTTTGGTTGAAATTTCGTTTAAGATATTGCTTTCGATATTACATTCAAAAAGTAAGGCACCACCATATGTTTTAAGAATTTTCTGGTATAATAATTTCCATTTACTCGTATTGGTGTTATCTAAATATCTTTTGACCCAACTGCATTTGATTGCATTCAGGAATGAATCTATATCCGTTAGTCTGAAACCACCATATTCTACTGATTGAATTAATTGAGTTCGCTTAATTTTATCAGGTTAACCGTCCCATATGAAATTAAATATTTCTGATTTTATATATTCAATAATATCATTTGAAAGGTTTGGGAGAACTGTTAGTGTATAAATTAATTTAGGGAGTGCAAACTTTTTCAACACGGTGTTTTTTCTCCGATAAGTGTAAGTTTACGATGCTGCCATGATTTTAAACAATTTTTAAATTTTTGTAATTTAGGCAATATGTTTTTTGGTTTTTTTTGTTTCATTTTCATTGTTTGTAAAGGTTATTCCTAACGTTTTTGCTTCATCTGATGTCCAGTTAAATTTCATTTCTTTTTTTCAAATGAATATTACTTTGTTTAGATTTACCTACTCGTAGCACAGTGCATTTACTTTTGTTTAGTTTAAGGCCAGATGTTATTCCAAAAAGGGTTAGCGATTCTATAAGATTATCGAATGAGTCGTTACTGTCATTTACAAAATAAGTTGCATCGTCAGCAAATATGGACTGTTTAAATTCTTCGTCGGGTCCTAGCGATATTACCTTTATATGGTTATTTGATTGGATATAGTGTGATAGATACTCGATGCATATAATAAATATCGAGGATAAAAGTGAACATCCTTGTCTTATCCCTCGTTCGATGTTAAAACTGTTTGAAAATGGCCATTGTTAATAATTATACTGTTTGTTCATATCGGTGTAAAATAGTTTTACCAATTTAATTAGACTTTCACCGAAATTCATATTTTCTAAGCAAGAGAACATGGTCTAGTGAATCAAAAGCCTTTTTGAAGTCTGCAAAGAAAATGAGGCCAGAATTGTTTGGTTGGTTAAAATAATTTATGCATTCTTGTTAAGACGTACGTTTTCACCAATGTAACGTTCTTTAATGAAACCAGATTGTGATCTTAAAATGATTGATGGTAATATTTTTTTTATTCTGTTTGATATACTTTTAGTTGCAATTTTATAATCAGTGTTCAGTAAACTAATAGGGCGCCAGTGTGATAAGAATTCTAAGTTTTTTCCAGGTTTTGGAATGAGTGATATTATACCTTGTTTGTGTAGCGTAGTTAAGTTTTCGTTGTTAAATTAATAATTAAGTGAATTAATTAGCTGTGTTTTATATCATTCCAGAATATATTATAGAATTCGATTGTGATGCCATCAGATCCTGGACTTTTGTTATTTTGCATTTCTTTTAGTGCTTATCGACATTCATATTCATTAAGTAATCCATCGCACAGTAGTTTTACCTCTTGATTTAAAGCATGATGCGTATAGTTAAAAAGGGTGTTATGTTCAACATGTTTTCGTTTATAGAGGGTTTCGAAAAATATACGTTGTTCTTCTAGTATTTGAGTTCTGTTTGTTATTTCTTCGCCATTGACTACTAATTTGTGTACAGTTTTTTTTCACTTCTACGTTTTTCGATGTTTGCGAAGTATTTTGTATTTTTTTTCATTCTGTTCAACATTCTGTGCACGTGCTCGTAGTATTATTCCATTAAGATGTGAATGATAAATTCCTTCTAAAACTTGTTTTTTATTATTATTTCATTTTCAATGGCTTTAGTGTCGTTTGTGTTTGTTTCATGTAATTGTTGTTCAAGTGTTTCAATGATGTTAATGGTTTCAGTTTCCAGTTTGTGTGTTTCTTTTTGTTTAAATGATGTGTATCTAATTGTTGTGTTACGTATATTTCCTTTAATTACCTCCCATAAGGTGTTTGGGTTCGCATCTTTATTATTTTGAACTGTATTGAATATTTCTTGTTTTATTTGCGTTTGATATTGTGTATCTAATAAGACGCTGTTGTTAATTTTAAAGTATCCTGGGCCTCTTTCAGGTTGTATTTTGTGCAGTTTAAGTTCAACTAGAGAGTGATCAGTCATAAATCCTGGTTTTATGCTACATATTTCAATTATGTTGCAAAGTGACTCAGATATTAAAAAAATAGTATAATCTACAAAATATTATTGGTTTTGTGTTTGAGTGCCAGGTTAATTTGCTTTCGTTTGGATTTACTGTACGCCAGATGTCTATCATATTATAGTTTTATTTATGTTATTTAAAATGTTTCTATTTTTAGGATGAGTATAAAGGTTTCCCTTGTTTTTATCTAATAATGGGTTGAAAACAGTATTGAAATCACCACCGACTATAATGTTTTTTATCTTGGTTATTAATTATAAAGGATTGTTATGTTTCGTAGAGTGTGGAGTCATCTATGTTAGGGCCGTAAATTGTTGAATAATGTTAATTGAGTATCGTGTATTTTGATATCTATACTTGCTTGTCTGCAAATTATTATTTCGTTAAAGTTATCGACTGTGATCCCTTTCATATTTTTTTATCATAAAGGCAATGCCTTGTTTATTAGTATGTTGTCCACTGAGATATATATCTCCGTCCCATTCATCTTTTAAGGTTTGTGCTAAAGTGTGTGTTAAGTGACTTTCTTGTAATAGGCATATACTTTTTTTTTCGTCTAACCATTTGAAGATTTTTATTCGTTTTTCTTTATTGATTAGCCCTTTTACATTTAAAGTACAAATATCAATACTCATATAAAAGGAAGGTGGAGTACATGATAATTCTTTGTTTGCCTGTCCAGTTGCTTTCTATCACAAGACATAGATAATAGGTTTTCATGTTATATTAAGAACCAGAGGGAGGTATGGGCAAGAATAAAGAATTGATTTATGTAAGTTATCAAGACTGGATATCTGTGTGTACTAATGTGTTTGTACGTGTGTTGTTGCGTGCGTTGTGTACATGTAATGTAAAAAAAAGAGTAAAGAAAACAGGGAATGAGTCGATGTTTGAAGGTTAGTGAAGTATGCATGTGTGTTTGTGAAACTATTTGAAGTAAAAATATTTTCTTTTACATGTTTGCACAACGCTTGTTAAAGCGATCTTATGAAAAAAAATACTTGACCCATACTATATATACAAGTATTCTATACTGTACATGACATATTATAGAAAAACGACAACAATAAACAAAAAACTTAAAACGTGTGGCTAACAAGTCGTTTACAGTGTAATACAATCAAATAAAAGACAATAATGTTGACAGGATATTAACATCAAAGATTAATGTATCCATTGCTATTAGTAATCCATTTAGTATGAGGGTTGTTTACAGGTTAGGTAACTTTACTTATTTCGCAATTTAAGCACGTATCATAAGAGAACAATGCTATATATTTATATAACTAAAACAGAGTAGCAATAAAGTTACCTAATTTCATCTGCAGGAAAAAAAACTTCAACATAATCTTCTAAGGAAAAAGAAATGAAATGTGCATTCTTGGTATATGCATTGATTGTCTTATAAAAATACAACGTTATCTAATACATTAATACCCTAGATTAGAGATAAGTCTATATCTTCTTCACAAAACAGTCTTACACAGGTAAAAAAAAAATCTTATTATCATTATTCAGTAAAAATCCGTGTATGTACTATTTTCAAGTATACAAAAAACATAATTATAGGTCGTATTTAATTGTTTGTTGCATTTTTACAAAAATAGGCCAACACAGCCTATTGTAGCTGCATTTGCAAAAAACAATTTCTTGTTGTTTACAAGTATTTTTTAGTTTAAGGCGTTTACACAAAAATAGGTCTATATACCTAATGTAACTGCATTTGCGAAATTCCTTGCTATTTACAAGTAAACGCATTCAACTAACAAAGCCTCTAAAGCAATAGCAATTTAGATGTTTACAGAACAGTCAAGAGCGAATATTTATTTTTTTGGCTGGCTCAAGGAAAAAAAGACCGCAAAGAAAACAACGTCAATACCCAATAAGGGCGCATATTTGTTTTTGGCAAGCTCACGTACACAAACAAGCAGCGAAAAAAAAGAAACAACGTTAATACCAACAAATGTATCTTTAGGTAGTCTTTGAAGAGAGTTTAAACATAAAACTACATTTCAAAGAGCAGAATAGAAGACAAGGTAAGCGTTTATCATTTTAATTATAAATATTCAGTGTTATATTAGTAAAAAAACAACTTGTTTATTTGCGCTAGTTTAAAAAAAAAACTAGTCAAGTAAGCAAATGCTAATAAATATAGTAGAAAAACAACTAAACGAACAATATATGTACAGTATTCCATTAGATTTCAAAAATGCATATATACTGTATCATTTCTTTAGCACGTTTTTTTTTATTTTTGCTCACATATTGTAATCAAGAATAATAGTAGGATTTACAGCAGTGATGTATTAATTTAAAAAAACAACTTAGTAATATGATAGCTTTATGTTTACCATTATACATATATATGTATATATACATACATAAACACACACATACATACACACACATATGCATGTATACACATATATATACACACACGGTGAGAAAAACCTGAATACATGTTTTATGTTTGTATCTAGAATGTACAACACATTTTTAACTCGACATAATGAAAATACGCATAAAATAACGTACATTAAAGGAAACAACAGCATGCTCATGTAAGTCTACATAATGAAAATACGAATTTGTAATACTATTTAATCATGTGTGTTAAGAAAGCAACAACAATATGTTCATGCACGTTTTAGTGGTTTGTACAATTTAATTTAAAATTAGATATGTGTTGAAAGGTATTATAAGGCTAAGTCAATATTTCTTTAACGAAATCGTTACATCAGACTATTGTTAAAGTAGCAGATCTTCGAGAACTAAACAGTGAAAAGGGCAATTTGTAAGATTCATGTATGTTACAGTTATATTTACGCGTTCTAACTTTACTGAACCTCATATATATAATGTACCTCAATGTTTTAGGTGTTGTCTTTTTCAAAGCATTCCCCTATATCGAATGACCTAACTCCAAGCTTTGTTTATTTAAGGGGTTGCACGTTAGAGGTATATCATTTCCAATCAATCTAGGGTCGAAAAACGAAAAGACCTATCTAGATATTTTGTTCCGGAATTAATATTAAGAATTAGTTGATATAGAACCGCCCCGCATAACCATGTTTGTACGACACAAACAATTTTAAAAAAAAGTGAACGTGTATTTTGTATGCTGCATAGTTCATTGGTAACAATATTAATTGAGTTTCATTCATTTTCTTAGAGTTTAATGTATTGTTGCCGACCTTTGAAGTTAAACTATGTAACAATAGAATAAAATCTATGTATTTCACTAAACTTTACTTTGATCCATTAGTTCTACAAATTAATGTATACCAATATTTTAGGTTTTTATAGTAAAACAATACAAGACAAGACAAGACATATTTATTCAGACTTGCACAGTGTACATCGTCTAAACACTAGATATTATTCAATCAAATATGTTACAGAGATAAACATAGTTATAATATAAACATAAGCAGCATCGTATACGGTTATGAAAATACAAGGTAAAATACTTTTTTTAATATGGAGGATAACTTTTTGAAGTTAAGTAACAACATTAGAAATATTATGTCTTACATTCAGAGCATCTTTTACAAATTTTGCTAATTTAATTAGTTCAAATTTATTCGTTCTTTCAGCAATTGGTGGAATTTATAAACAGAAGGCCTAACATAATAACATTTCTTTAGGTAGTTTCTTCTAACTGTACACATTGTTATTGCAATATACCAGTAGTGTGCATATAGTTTTAGTTCAACAAATTAATGTTTACCAATATACCAATATTTTACGTTTTTATAAAAATGCACACAATACACTGTAAATAATGTTATTGCAATATACTATTAGTATGCTTATAGTTTTATGGGTTTGAGGTTTATCGATCGGGGATAGTATTACTTGTTGGGTCATCTTAATCCGTTTACATCAAAAACAGTGTTGACATTCCTATGTTCTCGATCTTTTCTTTATGGTCGTGGATTTCGTGAATTTTCATGGACGGTGTCAATCTATACTGTATGAAAAAGTAAGAGCGCTGAATAGGCACTGTCGCGCGATTTATGTCCGAGTTAGGTGCTTGGCAAGGGAAGTTCTAACCAGTACTGGAATTTGTCCTGTTAAACTTTGTGGACCATTTCGTTCACGTCACGGTAGAAGATGTTTCCATTACGTGTCCATGTCGACGTTACAATTTCTTTCTGCTTTTTTCTTACACATGCAAATCCTTGCGCATTCAACTTTGTGAGGTGGTCGTTAACGTAAATAGGGTCCTTCTGTTTTCTTAGTGTTTTCGCATTGCGCATAATAGATGTCTTTCTCATTCTCGAGATCATTTTTACTATAATCGGTATATTCTTCTTAGAATCAAAAAGTATTATTTAGACATGCAAAACGAAAAAATGCGCATCCATCTTACGAAATCAATGTTTTATATGCCGACGTGTGAAAAGGCTTACACGAGAATGCGCCAGAAAGACAACAATGGCGACAAATGTTCCAATGTGCCGTTTTTCGTTCTTTCGTATTGGGTAATTGGCGACCATCTACGCTGCCAACGCGCCAACACAAAATAACGAGACAAATTTATCCGCCTAAACGATAAAATGCCAACATATATAATGTTATTATAAACGTCCCATTGTGTGTCATAATGGTTGTCACTGTTAATATAACACAATATTTTAAAATCTAATATCATAAACTAACGTTTTCGAGCAAGATTTAATGTTAAAAAAATCATTATAAATTACATCATAACCTGCTGTGCTAGTTTATATACATTTAACACTGCGTAATCTGGACTGTTTACACCCTGGATTGTCGTTTTGTTGCTGTTCTTTATGGTGCTTCCTTTTTCAAATCTTTCAATAAAAGGAATTTACTTGCAATTTGTATTTATTTCATTCCATCATGCCTCATAATGGTGTTTTCCTGTTGCTCTTGTGCATATTAAAACTTGAGTCATTAATTTATTTAATAATCTCGAATTTAAATTCTTTAGAATAGAACTTGTATGAGATTAATTTTTATTAACACCTGTATGTAATTGATTAATTTCTTGGCTATGTGTGATGTTTGACTCGTCATTCAAATGGTTTACAGCTCAATGTTTTGCAATGATAGTACTTGGTGATGTTTGACTCGTCATTCAAATGATTTACAACTAAATGTTTTGCAATGGAAGTACTTAGTGATGTTTGAATCGTCATTCTTATTGTTTTCAACAAAAATGTTTTGCAAAGACAGTGGTTTACAACTTTATGCTTTGCAATGACAATGGCTTACAACACAATATTTTGTAATGACAGTGGTTTGCAACCCAATGTTTTGCAATGACAGTGGTTTACAACTCATATTTTGCAATAGCAGTGGTTTACAACACAATGTTTTGCAATGACGTTACTTAGTGATATTTGACTCGTCATTCAATTGGTTTACAACTCAATGTGTTGCAATGACAGTTCTAAGACGACGACCCCAGCTTTAAACATTTTAATGTTTTGCGTCGTGAAATTCGCCATTAATAAAAGAACTGCGTGTTTTATTCAGAATTTCCCTCCTGTTGATTTTTCTGGAGTGTTAATAACACGTTATAATGGCAATGACTTTATGTATTTATCATATTAAAAAGGTTACTTTGCATGATTTCGTGCAATTGGTCCACAATTCTTGAGGGAGGTATCCTGTTTAACGATGTTCAAATCTTTAGCAAAATGTAAACAAACAGCATTTATAATAAACGTTTAAATGGAGATTATAAGATTTGTATATGTGTTTAAGTGTAATATATTGATTAAAATATGTTACAATAACACAAAATAGGCGAAGACAAATTAGCGCACCGAGCCGATTGTGACGAAAATATTTCGTACACATTTTCCTGCAATAACCGAAGCATTCGTCTTTTTTTAAGGCTCGGAGTTAGTGTTTGTGTGTCGTATGAATAGATATCGTTGCAGGAAATTAAACTGATCCGTAAAACTAAATTTAGATTCACATCGTACATGCATGATATGCATGCTGGCGAATTCGACTGTACAGACATGTTCGCTTTCAGAATTAAATATCTGGCTTATTTCGTATTTTTTGACACATTTTCTTTTTAACTTTTATTTGAATTTATATTGAAATATGTGTATAATAAGTGTTTTTTTACACATTATGCACACAAGATCAGAAATTGCAATGCTCGGGGTTGTTCCAAATTAACAAGTTTAATTCCTGAACAAACTTCTTGCATTTGTTACTGTCAGGATGACATTGAGTCGATCCCTGCCCAGTTTCATGAAGCCTGTGAGCAGACTATTCAATGATGTTAAATATATATATATCATATATAAATACATCAATAAGTAAATATATAAATATATATATATATATATATATATATATATATATATATATATATATATATATATATATATATATATATATATATATTTGATAGTGATTTTTTTCAGAAAAGTTTCGTTATAATATTATTGTTTATTTATAATTCAAAATGAAATGATGTTTTTACTAATTAATAGCATAGCCACACGCTAACCACCTGTACAATGATGAATATTCAACATATTACACATGTTATATAAATTCATAACTATTTGACAAAATCGTATAACCTCCCTTTAAATAAATTGGCGTGTATTCACGTATCTTTAGATAAAATGCCTGGTATTAATCCACCTGAAAGTAAGATATTTTGATGTATTTAAAAACACAAAAATTTGTCAGATATCGTTAAATGGCTGAACGCCGATTGTCAATTTAAGGCACATATATATGCCTATATATTTTAATTGATACTAAATGTGCTAAGTTTTGAAGCTGTTTTGGACAGACAAAGATGGTTGGTACCTGAACAAAGCACTTTTTACTGAATTAAAAACTAAGTTGATATTTGACGACATCTACATCTAGAATGAAATACTTCTAATGTCCCAGGCATAAGTGATTAAGTGTAAGGGGCATACAATATACTTAACTGGTGATTTAGAGAGGGTTTTTATTTGTGAAACGGAGGAAACATAACTGGAAAACATAAAAATATGCACTTGAGCACTGAAATCATACTCATAATGTTCACATAACGTATTTAATGAGTGTCCGTAAACTGCGGTAAGATACGTTTACAAATTTTGGTATGAAATAATGTAAATATAGTGTGAATTATATGCATATGACATTGGAAGTGATCACATAATATGTTTATAATAGTGATAAGACGTATTATTTGAGAATTAAAACAGCATATATTGACGAAATTCGCATTTTTAATTGTTGCGTACATTTTGTGTAAGATACGTTAACACTCTATCGACTAAATAATCTAAATGAACACAACTTTCATATTCCAGGCTATGATTCCTTAATCGCCTACTCTATAATGACAAGATATAGCACGAGTGTTGTAATTATAACCACAAACCTTATGATGGTAATAAAAACTAAAAATGTTGGTAACATACGTTATGGTAAGATACGTTAATGTGCTTTCATGTAATCAGTTTCCTATTTGTCAAAATCCTATATTAAGATTCTTTAAACCAAACATGTTTATAACTAACATTAGATAGACTCGACAGAACCATGTTCTTGGGTAATTACCATAGTTTTGCAGGCAGGTTGATTTTAACTTGATATAAAGTTTGATACTGGACCAGTGGTTAATTTAATGTGTTATAACTGGGATAAGTTACCGTTTTCGAATCATTATTTTTGTGTTTTACAAATTTTATACTTTAAACTTAATTTTCAAAGGTATTGTTAATGAATAGGTGTGCTTTTTAGGGCATAAAACCTAACAAACAAGCTTAACGTATACATAAAGTTAATGTATATTACACGCTCTATGTTATGTTTAGGGCACAACTTTTAAAAGATGGATTTTATTCTGTCAGTAAATGTGTGCTTGGTTGATATTGCAAAGGTCAAAATTACATTACAATGTAGTTATGTGTATAGTTAGAAGGAGTATTAGGCCTTGTGTTTTTGATATTGTATTTAACGTATCTTACAATTTTGCTAACGTATTTTACATTTCTAACCGAACTTCACCATGGTTTATAAGAAAGAATACAGTGAAAGGGAAATAATTTGAATGTGAATTACCTGCAGGAACATTTTACTGTTGGTAAATGAACATGTTACAGTAGTAGATGAGCTTCATTGTGTATATACCTTCATGAAATGCACGATGACCTTAAGCAGTTTGTTTACAATAATCTGCACAGTCAGTGTTTCATGGAGAATGTAGACTTTAACAAAGATATATAATCCTGTTAATGAAGATCGCTGTCTTTTTTAATTAAAAAAATTTACCATATCTACTAGCTGTCACTTTGTTAGTAAATGATTTTTTCTTGACACTGCATACAGTTTAGATGATAAAAATAATCACACAAATTATAATGCTCCTTATGTTAGATTTCATACGATTTTTATAAATATCACATTTATCTAAAACGCAGTGTGATCTTACTTGATTTATATATGGCAACAAATGCGTTACTTATAATGTTAGACTTTTGGCACACAAAGATTGATCATGATCTAGCTGGATTCTTTAACAGAATAAACAATGAACTAAAGTGATTTGTTTAGAAGTGCAGCAATTTGCAAAACCTCTTTTTTGTTCAGAATGTAGACTGTGTATTTTTATTAATGGAATCTTATAGATAAAGCCACTGCAATAATAAAGCATCGACTAATTTAACGTTTAAACATATATTGAGCAACAGACTAGGCACGAAGTTGTGCTCTAAGAAAGATTCACACTGTAAGATACGTTAACATATGTAGTGGCATACAATTTCAAAATATCGTTCCAGTATGATTTACGTGGGATGATTTGAAAAAGAGTTTAGTTGCCACTTAGCTTAAATGTAAGATACGTTAACAATTTCATGTTTTTTGCATTTATTCCAGCAAGTGGTCTTGTTTAGACTTTTAAAACGTTTTTTCTACTGAAGAAAGGCAAGTCAGTCATTTTTTGATAGGTTTTTGTTCTATAAATCGCTTTTTTCAATGCATGATATACCTATGTAAGATACGTTAAAAAGCAGTACAATTCCTATTATCAAAATATTAACCATTCTATGCACACATGAACTGCAAATTATTTCACTGTAAATGAGATACAAATAGACTTGTGTTATGACAGCGATGATTTGGAAGAATATGTTTATCATACAAGCACACCATACATGACAGCATTCCTTCCTTGAGCTCGTTTGCTTTATTTATATTTATTTTAACTTTGATGATAAATTATTCCTTGAAAGTCATATTGAAAAACTTTTTATAATTATTATAATATATCATTCCTTCACTCCAAGTAATATTTCTTTGGATAGTTGTCAATTTTATAGTTTTCATTTCAAATGATATAATATATAACGTATCTTAAAGCGTATATTATATACGATCCTGTAGTGACTGTCATGTTTTATTGATATCACACACAAAATACCCATATCCGATTTTTCATTATTCAAAGTCTAATGTTTCAATAGGTTGAATCAAAATTTTAGTAACTACAAGTTGGTTTTCAACTACTTTTAAACATGAAAATGTCCCTTAAATTGCCAATGGGCGTCAAACATCAGAACCTTCATTTGTAATTAAAGATCAATGCGTTAATTGCATAAACAATTTACGTTTTTAACAGTTTTTGAACATATATCCATAACAGTTTCATTGTTATGAAACCTTCATATTTTTGTAGAATGTAACAGAATATTTATCCGTCATCGATGTATATATATTTATTTTTTATAAAAGTCTCTTCCTATATAATACAATATTCATAATGTTCAATGCAAATTAAAAGCATAATCAAAATATTGGTCATTCAATTTATGAATTATAAGAGACATTTTACTTTACAAAACTATCATTTTTACATTAAAAAAGTTATTAAAGTTAGATTACCACCCTTAACCTTATCTAAAAAATACCATTAGTTTTTCAATTAAAAAACAAACAAAACAAACAAAAAACAAACTGAAATTTGTATATATTGGCACTAGCGCGTAAGATAATAAATGTCTAAAAGAGCCTTTATCAGCCATGGTCATTCAGACCATGAGTGAACTGGATAATGGTGATCTTGGATAAAATGTAACAATAACCTTCAAAATCAGATTTCACTTTTGAACTATAAAACTCTTATTTCTATTTAAAATCTCACTGTTCCATGATAATCAGATGTTATCACTGATCATAATGTCAATTAACCGTGCATATTTACACTATAGTGTGAGTATTTATCAATAGATATGAGTATTATTCAACAGATTCACATACATGTATTTCCAACAGGGTCAGCCAACATTATTGAACAGATGGACAATTTTGATTTATTATTGGATTTGGCCCCAATAATATAAGTGTGTTATGTCTTACCGATATATTTGACTCTAAGCAAACTTAACCTACACTCTGATGTATGTTAGCACCAACGAGATCAGATATTCATTTGCCAGAAATAAACATTGCTGCGTTTAAAAGGAGGCAAAAAAATAGAATTACAATAAAACAAGGATCCATTTGTAAAGTAAAGTAAGCACAACATCCCCCATCCACCCCCCCCCCCCCCCATAAATAAATAAATAATAATACATTATTGCATTTGTGTAAATAAATAAATTGGTGGAATACAAACAAATGTACGTCAAAAGCAATGTGTCAAACAATAACTACTTCAACACGGATCCATTTTTAACCATTTTAAGCATTTATCCAATACTGCATATTATATAGCAGAATATTTAATGCGTATGGCACTTGTGATTTTAATTCGCCGATTCCGTTTAAACGCATGGTTGTGCTTATACTGCAGTCAGAAAAAGATCATAGGCTTGAAGCGTTTTAAAAGGCTTTGACATGTTCCACCACGTATCAAGTTATTTTTTATTTCAAACGATTTTATGTCACCATATCATACTAAGATTTTTTTATTTCATGTTTGATTGTTTAAATCATCCAGAATCTTGGTGTAAAAAAGCAATTAAACCAATATGTAAAAGAAGATGACAAGAAGGATCCTTCCAATTATAAAGAATCGCCATTGTTAACCCATTTATGCCTAGTGGACTCTCCCATCCTTCTAAATTGGATCAATTCATATCCAAAATTGGGGATGTCTAGTATTTTTATTTCTATATTTAGAATATTTCTTCCAGAGATTCCTTTTAGCAAACAGCGCAGACCCTGATGAGACGCCGCATCATGCGGCGTCTCATCTGGGTCTACGCTGTTTGCCAAGGCCTTTTTTCAAGACGCTAGGCACAAATGTGTTAATACTATTTCAGACAGATTTTCGTTTGCGAAACAGAGTTAACAGCTTGTGTGAGGAAGAAAATGTATTTAATCCACTCCAGTTCGTTTAAAACACAACGTACAACAACCGTTCGTATATACTACTTTACACAGCATTATACAAAATGTACTTTTTCACAAACATGCCGGTAAGTTAGACCGTCAGAAGAATTGCTGAATGTACTATTCGAAATAGTGGGCATTCCTTCCCATGGGTGAATTACGCTCAGCAGCACACAACAGACCGGAGGGCAGGCTGGAATAAATATCAATGCACCATTTAGGTTGTTGTTTACCATGTTTACTTACCAAGGCAAATGTTGCCAAAGTATCCACGTTTGATACTGAACTGCTACCCGTACTGTTCGCCGGCTTTTCCCCGTATACACAGTTTGGATAGAATAAAGCTTTCGTTTCCGGATCATTGGCATTATGTTAATTAAGACTGATCACTTTAATATCCATAACTATGTTATTCTAAAGCAATCGTTTCTCCCGCGAACGCCGGTACGTCTTGTCTTGTCGTGGATTTTCCTCCCTTTTGCATAGGAGCACTCCCCTGTAGAGGATGAATTTTCCAATTTTTCAGTTCACACGCAATGTTCAACTGTTTTAACCACTTAACTTTTATATACAGACTAGTATTTACGAATACTTCGATACGCGGTCAGCCATCAATTTAGTTAACTAGGTCTAGTACATAGTATCAAACACGAACGCGAGAGGACCATTTTAGTTTATTTAGTTTATTTGATATATTTTGAGGGATAAAATGTACAATTTGGATACCCATTAATTGCTACTTATTATTTTAGCTCTATGCGTGACGAGTCTTTCGCAGGACCATCTTTCTATGTTTGTCTCTTGTGCTGGTGACAGTACAATGATGTCCTTTAGTGATGAATGGGTACAGTCAAGAATCATCTGAATCAGCATATCAAAGTCTTGTGTGATGGTTGTAAATGTGTTGTCATCGGATAGAATTGCTCTCAGTCGTGTGAAGTTTTCTTCTCTGAGTTGGCTAAGTGCCGAACATCTCCCCAGTAGGTGTTTCCTTGTTTCGTAATCTACGCCACATAATTTGCAACTTGCAGACACTTCACTCTTGTTGTACTTCATAGCATTACTTTGAAGGATGAAGGTATCCGTGATTAGCCTAGCTTTAATTTCAGCACGTTGCACTTCATGTTGCCTTGGGCGAATTGATTTCCATAAGTTGTGTGGGTTGTCAACCACTGGGTGTTGAACCTGTAGGTACTTCAAAGTGGATTGAGTGGCCAATTCTTGTCTCCAAATGTTTTCCCAGTAATCATTCGAAGCATTTTTGAACATTTTATTCAATATAACTTTTGTTGGTACCTCCTCTAAAAGTTCTTCGGGAGTTGGTAAATTATATTTTTCCAGTATTTTCCTGACTTTTGATGTGAACGTCTTACTATCTGGATCTGCCATGAATAGCTGACGTGTGAGGATTTTATATTCAACAGATTCTGGTAGACGTGCAATATTCATGAACAGTGCTAAATAATTCCTGTCTAATAGAAGTTAGATTGGTTTTCCACCGATGAGTGTGTATAAGGCTGATGTTGATGTTCGTTCTGGTAGGCCTTGTACCTGTTTTAATACTTTCCTCTGATAACGCTTTAACTTAAGGAGGTTTGAGTGTGTAAGGTTTTGGACTTCAATCTCATATAGAAATCTTGGAGTTACATAAGTATTCCAAATCTTGTGCGCAACAATAGGTGAGAACCCACGTCTTGCATGCAAACCCGGACCTAATAGGGAATAAACAGTCCTCTGTGCAGTTCCTAACCTTTCTTCTATGTTGATTGAATTTTTTTCCATTTCTATCAATACCAAGATGTTTCACGGTTGACACATTGGGTATTTACTGGCCATTCATAGTTGCTTTTACAGTATCTTTATATTTGACAGTAAGTATTTCTGATTTATCCGGGTTGATGTTGATTATCAGACGATTGACTCTATAAGCGCCTTTCAAAAAGGTTCAATTTGCGGCTAGATAAGACTTGAAGTAAAGCTGATGCGCAATCGAAACACACGAATAGCTTTTAAACGCTTATCACTGCGCAGACAAATGTAATAAAAAACAATATCATTAATAAAAAAAAAACAGCGATATCTCGAAAAAGATTATTCATAATACTACATACCAGGAAACTATACTGTATATTTAATATACAATGCATATAGTTATTTTAAAAGTAGCACTAAACAGAATTCTCGTCACTAGTAAAAGTGCTTTAATCGTGTGATCTGTTAAAATTTATTGAAACCCAACATCCAGAGTTCATATTCGCTAGTGCATTTTAAAGGCAGAAAATACAATCAGCTATGCAATAACGGCATAATTCCCTACAAGTGGCACACCATTGTCCGCCAAATGAACAAGCACTGTTTAGCGACAGCATCTTTTATTAGTGTTGGCAGTACTAATAAAAGTTTACCGCGGTAGGAAAGGCATCTTTTATTATTAGTAGTAGTAGGCTAAAAAGTCTAATAAGTTTCTACTAGTAGTCTTATAAAACGGGATGGGTGAATCAGCAATATCGAGGTCAAATGTATATAGCGTAACAAACAAACCAAAACGTAATGTGGATACTCATTACGATCGACATATAGCTTGCACGACACTGACTTTCTTTCAATGCTGATTTAGGCGTGCTTGTCTAAAGGCTCATGTAGTACTAGTGTTAGTGAAAGATTGGTATCGCTGTTACTCGTACATACGTACACGTGCGTGTGAAGTAACAGATTCGCGGTACCGCAACCTTGGGCGCTGTGTCAAAATCACATTGTTACGTTCAACCATGTGCAGGCCTTTTGAATACTTAAGTTACCTTTCCCAGTTTGTTTAATTTAAGTAACATAATCATATAACGAAGCAATAACTGAAATCAAATACGAACAACTTTAAAGGATATGAACAGCAATATGTATTGTTGCTCAAACACCAGTATTGTTTGCTAAATGTTCATGGTGGACTTTTATTTACTATTTAAGAGGAATATCGGCGGTTAATACAGAATAACAAATTGAAAAAAAAAGTATTATATTTTATAAAGTACGTATTCCACATTTTTACTTGGCACGTATGTCTTTTATGCTAACGGCAAAATAATACTTATTTTGATACCAAGTAAACATTTCCACTTATAGCGAGCACGGGGAAATGGAGTACTGGTGTAAATTGTTATGACTGTGATTTGCTTGAAGTACCGCTATACGTGTGCGTATTATCAATAGCGGGACGAAGGAGTATTTAATGTGTTTATTAAAGTATGCTATGTACATGTAAGGAGGCGTGCGTTCGAGTCCAACTGGAGACGCGTAACAAAAAAATATATGAATTGTATATTATTTCTTTATTTTTTTCTTGATGATTTTATCAATTTAATATTATGACAAGATATATAACTGCTTGATAAGAGGAAATATGCATTTGTATACATGTTACTGTTTTTTTGTTTTATTTTCAGCTTATTGTAAAACTATGGTTCAATGTTTTATATAACCCCGATTGTATCTCTTTTACCAGGTTTATACTTGGTTTATTATTTATATATTGCTTAACGTGTTTTATTTTCAGCTTATTGTAAAACTATGGTTCAATGTTTTATATAACCCCGATTGCATCTCTTTTACCAGGTTTATAATTGATCTATTATTTATATATTGTTTAACTTATTTTATTTTCAGCTTATTGTAAAACGCCATTGAATATGTATTTTCATAGTAATTGGCGTTTAAGCAAATAAACAAGTTTCAAGTTTACTGCATAGATTTTGGGCGAAATACCGTTCATATTCCCCCACACCAAATATTGTTAGTTTATTAAAAAAACACAGATACAACCCACTATTGATTTACAAGTTCTTATTACGGAAAAAACGATAGTCACTTGTTCGTAAAGTAATTCCAAAGCACAAAATAGCATGTCATAGCGAGCGCCACACGTTTGGCCTATTATTTAAAGTTCATATCCCGGTAGTATACAAAGGGATACATATTCAATATTTTCGCATACATGTTAATCTTGAAGCGATAAAACATTGAATAAAAATATATAAAATTCTAAAAGATTGTGTGCGATTTACGGTCATTATTCCAGTGAGATGTGTACACCTAAAGCTACACACAACGAAGTCCTGATTTTTTTAACAAATGCAGGCATTTTGAGTAAACGCTTTACCCATCAGTAACAGCTAGCTCATAACTACATGTAGCTTTGTTATATCATACACAAACGCGCTCATGTCAGACCTTACACAAATTATTTAATATTCATTTATCATAATTATTTCCACTGCGGTGAAAGGTAGAACATGTTGTTAACTTTATGTAATTGCGATGATGATGTCCGATTCATGTGTGTGAGGTAGTCACTGTACAAAATAAACGAAATTCCGCATCTTTTGCATTATAGATAATGCACTATTGTGGAGTGTACACTTTGGAAAATATAGATCTTCAAAAACATAGTTGGACGATTTTCTTTCTTCCCACATACAAACATAAATTCGTTCATTCCGGTCAATAACAGTGTGTGGTCATCTGAGATTCGTTCTTATTTCATATTTATAAAAAATAATGTATGGAAAACTTACTTCTTTATTATAGTTAAATATTATATTTGTACGACAATATACGCTCTCTTGTAAATTAAAATAAATTTTTAACAAAGATTGAACTATATAATTTAAATTTCTTTGCACTAAACACTTATCTGAGCTTAATCCTAACTATACAAATATCAATGTAACAATTGTGTAGGCAAAAACAACGGTGTTTTATAATCCGCAAACTATCACATCATAGAGCTCATCAACCGTAAGTCAACTAATGTTTTATTGTGCAAGTAAAAGCAATACATCTGCATCTAAATAACTACCTGTTTTTCTTCTACATACTTTTCCTTATGAGGAACGTGAACAGACAGCATGCAGATTCCGTTTACTTAAAGGGGCCTTTTCACAGATTTTGGCATTTTTTTAACTTATTCATTAAATGCTTTATATTGATAAATGTAAACATTGGATCATAAAAGCTCCAGTAAAAAATCAAGAAAAAAATTAAAAAAAGGAAAAGAACATTGCCCGGAGCTGGTTTCGAACCAGTGACCCCTGGAGTCCTGCCAGAGTCCTGAAGTAAAAACGCTTTAACCTACTGAGCTATTCCGCCGTGTACACATTCTTGACGTATTTTATACCTTATATTAGCAATCTTCGTAGTTTCACAAAATTTAACGACAAAAACAAAACTCTCCAAATTATTCAATCGTTTCGCGTTGCAACGCTTTATAATTTTTAGGTTTTAAAATCGTCAAAAGATGCATATAATGGCTATATTAGAGCATGGTTAATGTTCAGTATTACTGTTTCCTCACAAATATCATAACTAAAACGAAAACTTACGAATCTGAAACAACTTTTTTCAATTTTGTCAATTTACCAAAGCGTGAAAAGATCCCTTTAAGTCCTATGCGGACAACTAATGCAGAAGACCATTTTATGCCTCGGTCACACTGTCACGAATCAGAGCTACGAAAGAGCTACGATTGAATTGCCAACTTCAAATCTGGATTGATGGACTGTCTGAACCAGGTGTGGTTCTTCGTGATCCTGGGACCAACGACCTGTAATAGCTCATGGAACATATCAGGCCCGATTCTGGTGAAGTTTCTAAATGCCGCCGGATCTTCAGCCATCAGTAAGGCCATCAAAGTATCGTGTTGGACGAGAGCGGGTCGTCTTAAAAGCCAGTCTCTTATCCACCACCTCCTTTTTCTTCTCTAATCTGATAAAGTATGTAATTATTGATGTAGAAATATAGATAATGCTTAGGAAAGTATGATTAATTTTGTATTTTATTATGTCGGCTATTAATTTTATAAGTATTACATCACGTAAAAATTAGAGCAAGATTCAAAAGGGATATGAGGCAGACACTTACCGGCAAATTAAAAAAATGTATTACTTGTAAGTTCAAATTCTAATATTTTCTAAATACGTAACTTTAGCACAAAGCTATACTAGTTATACGATATTGAATCATTATTACCTCTGCGCATATCGTCAAGCAGCTCGACTACGGCCTTTGCATTTTGTGCCATATCAATATCCAAGTGTAACAAATTTATCGCAAACGCAATTTACTGGCGGTTCATGATTGTTAACTCAACAAATGCAAGTACGGTTGTTTTAATTTCAATGATGTATTTCATAATTTCAATGATGTATTTCAGAAGCAATTTATTGTAGTGGACCGTACATGTCCGAACTGTTTAGTGCTGAAATGAAGTACATCGTACAAGAACTTGCAAATTCCTGTATATCCGTAGTACAACGTACTAGAACCGTGGCTTTCAGTAGTATATCCGTGGAATAATCGTAGCTAATACGTAGCCTAATCGTACCGCTCCGTAGTTCTTCGTATCAATCCGTAGAAGTCCTTGAAAATCTTTGGGCCTACGAAAAGGTACGGACGACGTTACGAACTAGTACGGATCAGTACGGTTTAGTACGGACTGCTACGGATACGCTACGGTCGATAAATTCGTAGCAATTTTTTGAAAATGTTTAAAATTTGTCAAGAGTCGCTACGGACATCCAAAAACTACTACGACTGATCACGGATCAAGTACGGAGAGCCACGGTCCAGTAAGGATAGCTACGAACTGTGCCGAAACGTATTCGTAGCTCGTTCGTAGCTCTGATTCGTGACAGTGTGACCGAGGCCTTAACGATATCGCTGATGTACGCGGACGTTCAAAAACGAAAGTAAACGTAATCGCTCTTTATCACCATATCGAGAGCGAATATATATAGTTACTCATATTATCTCCCTTGTGAAATCACAGATAATTAAACTCTATAAAATAATAAATTTAACGACCTAATGCATAACCATTTTAGACAATAAACTAAACGGAGAGTACTAAACAAGATTATGAGTAAATACATTACCTTAAAAAAGGTATGTCGGGGGGGGGGGGGGCGTGTATGTCATTTATAGACCGTGTATGAAACACATGGTTCCGTTCAATCATTTATAGACCTTTTTGTATATTTAGTAACATAAAACTTCATGTTTAATTTAGAAATATATTTTTCATACAACGTCGTTGTAACATTACTGAAATCAATACGAACCTATATACATGACATAGCCGTACGGCAATATGTATCCATATTCAAACTCCATAATTTCACAAACAACCAGTTCTTTCTTTTGATACTCTCTAAGGGGGATAATATAATCTTTGAAAAAGTACGTACGTAGTTTATAGTTGTTTGACAGATATGTCTTGAATTGTCTTGTTTTTTTATAAACGCACATCAAAAAAATTAAACGCCCGTTTATAGCGGGCACGGAAAAATTAATAGCATTATGAAATCGTTATGAATATCAATATACATTATAATTATGCGAACTATCGATAGCATGATGCAGGTGTAATACACTGTTCATTTAAGTATGCAATTCAAGAAGGTCTGAGTTATTCCCCTGGAATCATGTAACAAGATGTTAGCAATGTTTGACGATTTCACGAATATAAAATTGTTAATATATACCTAACTGTTTGAAAAGAGCGAATATGAATTGTTTTATACATTTTACTGTATACATTTCGGAACAAATACCCTTCAACAAATATTATCTTTTTAATGACACGTTGTACCACCCAAGCTGCAAAGAGTGAGACTTGTAGATGTACATCCCCTTATTCTGCCAGACACATACAAGCCGGATATGATTTAATTTCTTTGTTATCAAATATATATATATTGTTCATTTTAACCTTTCCTTCTAGCCTATACCCCCAAAATGAGCATTTTTTCCTTTGCTTGGTTTGACCAGATTGCCACCATAAAAATAGTCAAAGTACTTATTTTGTGCCCAAAATATGAAATGTTGTATTCTCTTGAACCTCTTAATGAGAGCTGCCAATGTATATTGACCTTCTGCTTCAGTTTAAAGGCACCCATGACTTTATATGCTAGAATATATCATTGGACGCTGGTAAATAAATGGGCTCCGACTTACAAGGCGCTTTCAAGAGTTCACACTTTTATTGGTGTGAAATAACTAGATATTGGAAACTTATTTATTTCTACACTTCCAAGTATCTTTGATCTCTCATTTTAACAAATTTGTTTATTGTCTTTGATGAAATTGGAATTTTTTTGCTTCGAAATTGACATTTTTGGGGTGATTTAAAAAAAACACACACACACAAAAGACATTATCAAAATCGCTTAGAGTAAATATATCTAACAAATTCATTCTTTCCCCACCCGCATAAGCCCCACGTGCATGTCTATTTGGTTTGTTTTGGTATTTTGTTGCAAATATTGAACACAACAGCTTTAAATCTTTAAGGGGCATTTAAGCTTTAACAGGCCTGAAATTGCCTTCTTCGAACCGAAAACACCCGCATGTGAAAATATGATATAAAATTGCCAGATAATGGACAAATAATCCAAAAAAACTTAATATATTGGTGAAATATGCATAGGAAGATAGTAATATGCAAGAAAAACACATTTTAAACAGAATAAATTTCTCCGTTAGGGTACAATATACTAAATAATTATGGAGTGTAATGCTATACTCTTTCTTTCTGCATGTGGTAGAGAAAACAGATATACACTCTTTTGCTTGAAGGTTGGAGACTACATGAGACTTTGACATATGGCGGGAAACCCTCATCCACTGGAACGAAGCCGGTAAATAGATGGCAATACAACAGTGACCATTGATTCACGTCGAGTTCTTTCTTGCATAGCGCATGACATATATTTTTATTGTTTAAATCATTGCGGCTTTGAATGCTCTATAAGAAAAGGTATGGTTATGGGGGTCTCAATTTGCAAAAGTTTGACTTAATTTTGTGTTAAAGTCATTGCTTTTACATTGAATTTGTGTAGGAAATCTTTGAGTTTATTGTGATCTTAAGACATTCCATATTTTCCCCAAAATGAGGCGTTTTGACCGATTTTTCCCCCCTCAAAAAAGGCCAAGCCATTTCCCCAAAATCAGATAAAAAACCTGCTGATGTTGATAATTTAAGAACAACAAATAATGTTGGAAGCAATATGTGTAATCGTCATTAACTTACAGAATCTGTAAGTTTCTGAAATATAAAGCCTTTAATTCAAACCACTGTTTAAAGCTTAAGACTTCCGAAAGGTGCTGATTTACTTGTTATATTACAAAAATTTATATCACAAAATAAGGTTTTTATTAGCCTTAAAATTCACCTCGCAAAGTGCCAAATTAAAAAAAAATGGGAGGGAAAACCCCCACACCTACACTGTCCCCGGTTTGCCCCCCCCCCCCCCCTCCCCCTCCCCAGTAGTCAAAAATTCTGCGTACAGCCCTGATCAACACTTAGAGCTATTATCTCTTTTGTTTGTACACTATGTATGTTCAACATACAAAAGATTTCATTTCATAGTTCACTTATTACTGTATTTGTTTCAGACTTCAGTGCCCTCACATGTGACTTTGAAGTTGGAGATAGACAGCTAGGACAATTTCCTCTAAACAGAGACAGTCTCTAAATCGGGAGAAGTGGAATGGTTTAACTCTTTCAGTGCTGGTACCGAATTTTTAAGGCCTTTGCAAACAGTTTTGATCCAGATGAGACGCCACAGAACAATTTTAGAAATTCAGCAGACGACATGTTAGCAGACAACAATAAGAAACTAGTCCCACTAAAAGAACTATCAAATGATTGCTCTATAAAATAAATATACACATTATTCTAACAAATTGAACAGCTAGAAATACATATATGTTAAGGAAAAAATGGTAAAAGACACATCTAAGTATCAAATGGCACAAAATGCTATACAAAAGATCTAATTGATGTTGAATTATAATAAAACACCTGTGATTTTTCTTTAAACTCTGTGTTACCTGCAGACGCATAAATTAGCCTTTTGCAGCAGCTGACATTTGAAAACCTTGTGCCCAAAGGAGAAATTTGCCAGGTCAGTGCAATACTACGCAGAAGTGCTGTTAACCCTTTGCATGCTGGGAAATTTGTCGTCTGCTAAAATGTTGCCTGCTGAATTTCTAAAATCAGCATTTTCTTTGATTTTGTTTTTCAAAAAATACAATCAGAATAGCAAATAGTTTGGATCCTGATGAGACGCCACGTTCTGTGGCGTCTCATCTGGATCCAAACTGTTGGCAAAGGCCTTCAAAATTTGGTTCTAGCGCTAAAAGAGTTAAATTTACCATAGCATTGCACTGATGTGGAAAATTGCTCAAGATGAGCAATTTAGCCTTTATTCACTAGGTTTTCAATGGCTATAATTGCATTATTCCTATTATTTTTTTAATGGAAACACTTTTTGAACAATTGAAAACAGCTAGCTAGAGTAGATCCTTATCAGAAAGATCTTTAACCCTTTGCATGCTGGGATATTTTTCGTCTGCTTAAATGTTGTCTGCTGAATTTCTAAAATTAGCATGTTCTTCGATTTTGTTTTCAACGAATATTTTCAGAATAGCAAACAGTTTGGATCCTGATGAGACGCCACTGTTTGCAAAGGTCTTTGAAAATTCGGTTCCAGCTATAAGGGTTAAGGAGCTGACTGTTTCAGAGCAGTCTGACTAGGGTCTTCTCTTTTTACTGCAAAAAGTGGACTCATGATCATAGGGTTCTGATCAGGATCAACAATTTTAGTAGATCTAAATACAATAAAAATATGTGTTGTGTTCTGAGAAAACTGGGCATAATGCTTGTGCGTAAGTTGTCATCCCAGATTAGCCTGTACAGTCCGCACATGCTAATCAGGGACGACAATTTCCGCTTTTTTGGAATTTTTAGTTTAAATGATGTCACTTCTTAGCGAAAATCCAGTTTAGGCGGAAAGAGTCGTCCCTGATTAGCCTGAGCAGATTGCACAGGCTAATCTGGGACGACACTTTACGCACATGCATTTTGCCCAGTTTTCTCAGAACACGACACATATATACTCGATTACAACTAGCAAAATATTCCTTATTTTTGTCATGGTCAATAATAAAGGTCAATGAAAATGGACACATAAACTTGAACTCTTACTTACAAAAAGCTCATAGAGAGGATGAGCCTAAATCCGAACAGCTCCGTATTCCGAAAACAATTTATTTATCCGTAGGGTCAATCCGGGTAAACTCGGAAACTTTTCAGCTGTCATCAATAGCCATGTTTTCAAATGACCAAAACAACTGTATATTTCGGACTATTAAAGGCTACCGAAAGCATCAAACGGTACTCTTCGGATTTTATAGTTATGTGCAGACGTATCATATGCGGATTTATTGTACATTTTAAGCAACTGTCGTAACCGCGGAACCGGGTAATCTCGGACGAGGAAGGTAAAACTCGGACACGACGTGGAAAATTTCGGACACGGGAAAAATCGGACACATGTATGATTACAAAAATAATAATACAAATGTATAGGCTATCTCTAGTAATCACTTATTGTATAAGGTGGTATACAGGAAGCTAATGGATACATATACTGAAGTTAATGTCTCTAGCAGATCTATACTCGAAATGATAATCCAACAAAACATTCTTGGTGGTGGTAAGTTTTACTAGATCTAACATCTTACTAGCCCAACAAAAATATTTACGGGATAAAAATTAACAACAGTTTACTGTTTTGAAATCTTTATTTTAGTTGATTTGTACACAACATTTCCAGGTTGTTGTTAACTTTAGAATCCGACAAAAACAAACGTACAACTTTTTTTCTATTTAACTTTGAAAACTGTTATCGGTGTTGTCCTGCGTTATTTCTTGTCGGCCACGGGACTGATTTAGATAATTATATTAGACCAATGGGCCCGTATTCATCAACGTTTTAAGTCTAAAATATAGACTCAGATTTAAGACAGGAATCGAAATAGTGTTATACCAAAAATTCTAATCACACAACAATCGCATTCAACGGAAAGATAACTAAACAAGGATTGCTTTTCACATGATTTGCTTTCTCTAGAAAATTGATCTTGTAACAGTCTTTCACATTAAAACCCACACTGCATCGTTGCATCGGACCCTTACGACCAAACTTTGACGGGCGGTCTTTCGCCTTAAAATAAAAGGCGCCGTCTACGAACCTGAAGACATTCCCAAGCTTAATTGCATCTTCTTTTCTGACATAGCACAGTTGCCTGGGTAATGCTGCATCGCTGTAGACTTATTACATTTTTGTAAACGGGGTTTTGAAGCTACCGGCAACAAAAGAACGGTGTTCCGATTTCCAACTCGCTAGAAGCCCAGCGGTGCATATGGCCCTATTCCACTACGAAAACAAGCCCACGATTCGCTACGATTTATCACATTTATTGAATCGGGAATACTCGTGACGGTCTACGATTCAGTTACGACATTGAAACGATTGAGTTACGACGATTCGTGGGGTTCGGTTGAAGTCAATCGAATAGAGTCGCGACTTCACTACAATGTGAAAGAATCTACTGCGATTGTACTACGAACGATGCAGATCGGTCACAACTAAGCAAGGACTTCAACGAACGCAGCCATGAATTAGGCGCCAATATCTATTGATATTGATCTAAATCGCGAGAATCATAGCGGGCTCACTCGGGGTGAACTCGTGTCGGTGAGAGTCTTGAAAAAGTAGTAGCTGATTCGTAGACATATCATGTGATCACCGATGTCCCGATTGAGTAACGATATCATTACAACACCCAAGAATGCACTACGACGCTGTTACGATTAAACTGCGATTAAATTTAGTCTTGCAGGTCCTGGCCGAATTTTAAACAGGTCTGGCCACGATTTTTCGGGAGAGCACGAGTTACAGGAATCACTTACGACCGGCCCACGACTAGCTACAAGTTTGTAAGGACCTTCGCCGATAGAGCTACGATTGTGCCCGATCGCAAAATATTGGAAATCGGGACAAATCTTGGGGAATCGGGTCGTAGTGGAATACCACTAATACAGAAAACGTATACCCCACACACGATTACGTTCTTCGTTCTATGAAAAGTAATAATCCTATCATAAAAAATATTGGCTAAAACATATGCACACTTATTTGCGATGAAAAATATCGATTAAAATTAACTTATTGTAGCTAAAGGTATAATGGCAAAGTAGAGATAGGAAAAGGGAAACAACTCGCATATGAATGAAAACACCAAGTATAGTTGTCTGCAGCCTTAAGACTCTTCTAGAAAAGAGATTGTGCGAGGCAACAAACTTTATTAATCGGGAAAAATTGACTGTCCGACATTTTCCTGAGCGATTTTTCAACAGGGAAAACTCGGACAGTGCATTTTTTTCTTATTTAATGTTAATAACATTCAGTTATCCATGGATATTTATAACATAAATGCTCTCTATTGAATAAGGATCACTTTTAATACAAAATTTGGTATTAAAGTGTTAATTTACCTTTAGGAAGTAAAGTTTTTCCTTGAACGGATTTTGAAGGTTTGGATGGCGTTGTTTTGGTTTTGAAAGGAAGTTCGCAGAATATCCCAGAAGAGGAATTCCCGATGACGTAGTATTCTTTTTTAATATCAGTTCTAAGAATAACTTTCTTCTTCATAAGATCCAAAAATAACTGTTGTTGATGAACTTTATGTCCCAGAATAAGATATACACTCTGGATCAGCAGACGATTTATTTCATAAATCAATCTCTGGGTTAATGGTCGCCATCTTTCGAACTACTTTCAAAAGGACAACAACAACAATAACAGTAGAAGACAAGTTTAATTGCGAAAAGTTGAAAAATTGAGTACATGTGTCACGGTTGTTGAGTGAAATAGTGTTATTTTCAACTGTGTATGAAGCATGTGAACTGGTAGTGGAATAACCGAATTGTTGGTGGAAATGGAATTTAGAAATATATAAAAAAATTCATCATCGTGTAGAATTATCATCAGCATCATTTCTGTGGAACATTGCACTATTCAAAATACAAGTGTTTCATAGATATGGTGCTTTTGACATAGTTCACTAACCATCAAGACTGAAATGATTCATGCACACAGGTAAAGTAAATAATTGAATTTGTGCAGAATGTTTATTTTTTACAAATTATTATTTAATTTGACCAATTTATTTTAGATTGATTGCACTGAAACTCAAAGTCTAAAGCTTAGTAAGACACTTAAGCCAGTTTTCTGAGAAGAAACAATACTTGTTCAGAGTATAGCAGGCTCATGCGGCCTCTGGTTTATTTATTTGGCCTCGGACTTTAACCTGGGTCGCTTTGATTTCAGGTGTTTAGCCCCCATATCAACAAGGCTCTTGACCTTATATGTAGTTATTCATATTGTTTAAAGATTTTGAGAACCCTCACTCGGTGCCAGTGGGGATAAAACAGGGACCTTCTTATAGCTAGATGAATGCATCAAATATGCCAGCAACACTTTATAATCAATAACTTCATAATTGATGATTCTGTTCTTTTAACTACATTACTAATTTACCAAAACAATGTGAAACACATTTTTATGCCCCCAAAGGAGGGCATATAGTGATCGCACTGTCCGTCTGTCTATCCATCACACTTTGCATTTAGGATTCGAAAAAATGCTCATAACTTCTATGTCGCTTCAGATGTAACATTCATATTTGGTATGCATGTGTATATGGACAAGGCCTTCCCATACACACACACAAATTTTGACCCCTTTGACCTTGAACTTAGGGTCGGCGTTTAGGTTTTGAAAAATGCTCATAACTTCTATTAAAGCGTTTATCGGGGGCATATGTCATCCTACGGAGACAGCTCTTGTTTTTGCTACTGTCCTCTGCACAAACCATGATATATATGAATATATGCATCCAACCAAATCAGTAAAACTATTTGTCACTTAATTTCAGTAAACTTATTGCATGTTAACTTTTCAACAATATATATATACATGTATATATAATTATACATAACAGATCTTGAAAAAAACACACATCAAACTTCAAATTGTTTTAGTAAATTATAGGCTTTAATTGGTATTGTGACATTGACACCACTCATGCATGCGACTATACAATTATACAACTATGGAACACATTATTTATGAGAAATTCCAATACATCAACATATCGTCTCAGATTTAAGGCAGATAATCTAGTGCTTTTTTGCTGCCATTTTTACTATTACACATATTTTCATTTTATGTTATGATGCATTGATCTTGTTTCTAAATTAACCAAGCAATCATGTTTAACTTTTGAAGAAAGATGTTGTCTGATAAATATAGAAAATATAATCACTACAAAGTGAACAAAATTCATTTGAATACTGTGACCAACAAAGATTAGCCAAAGACCAATTCAGATCATGATTTAAATTAAATACAAGTAATATGAAAGTCTGCCTATTGGATCGTAGTTAAGACTTATTTGTCAAATCTGCACATTAATTTTCCCTTAGCCATGTAGAATTGGGGACTAAATACCATCAAGTCATGTAAAAAGGAGCAGGGTATAGCACGCTGCTATTGATCTCTTGAGCTTTCACATGAATTTTACGGGCAATTTTCATACAACAAATGATATTATATAGTGTAATGATAAAGCATTATGAGCACAAATTATACCTCTTACTAGTGGTGCAAAAATCATGTAAGTGTCACATTTCAAAAGAAAATTTATATAAAAAGGTATTATTAATTGTTAAAACGTTATAAAAGGTTATTTCAATTCACTAAAGCATTTAATTACAAGAACAAGTGCATTTTATGTCCATTACAATACATGTAACAGTATTGGCATTGTATTTATCTGCATTTGATGTGCATTTAATACACTTAAAAATGCAGACAAGATACACTTCTAACAGAAACAAATGTATTTTTTTCTGCATTTTTCCAGCATTAATACTCTTCAAGTGTATTTTTTATCATCCCAAATACACTTTACCAGGAAAAAGGTATGTTAAAATGCATTTTTAGTTTGTTTTAAGTATATTTTCAAATGCATTAAGACACTCTTTTCTTTTGCAAAAAATGTTGAACAAAAACTTGAAAATATTTAATATACTAAAGTGTAGTAATAATTAAAGTTTTGTATGAGCATCAAAAACCTTGTCAAATTCATACCAGTGCCTATTTAGTAGCAGTAGGCCTTATATGGTCTACTTGTGGTAGAAATAATGCATTTTGTATAATACAACATACATAAATTAAACAAGAGCGCCGCATGACGGAGCAATATACGCCCGATTCGTGTGCCATTGGAGATGATACACTGATGATTGATGTATTTGTTTTGGAAATAAGCAAAAAAAAATTTCAAAAATCGCGAAAAAAATAAACCCGATGAAAATATCGCAAAATAAAACTGGATACAAATATTGCATAAAAATATTGCATGTGTTAATCGGTTGCATGTCTCCAATCAGACCTGACTGATATATAATCTATATACTACCTCTGACCAAGTTTGGTGAATTCAACTTGAACTAGAGCTTTGTCACTGAATGTGACTTATACCCCCATACCACTTTGACGCAGGATAAAAAGTTGTTTAAAAGTTTCGGATGAATACAATTTGAATTAGAGTCCGGACAAAGTGGCGCCGTTGAAAATGCACTAATTGACCCTATGACCTAGTTCTTGACCCGACATGACCCATATTCGAACTTGACCTAGATATCAACTAGATGCAACTACTGACCAAGTTTGGTAAAGATTGGATGAATACAATTTGAATAAGAGTCCGGACAAAGTGGCGCTGTTGAAAATGGACTAATTGACCCTATGACCTAGTTTTTTACCTGGCATGACCCATATTCGAACTTGGCCTAGATATCAACTAGATGCAACTACTGACCAAGTTTGGTGAAGATAAGATTTATACAATTTGAATTAGAGTCCGGACAAAGTAAAATGCACTAATTGACCCTTTGACCTAGTTTTTGACCCAGCATGACCCATATTCGGACTTGACCTAGATATCAACTAGATGCAACTACTGACCAAGTTTGGTGAAGATCGGATGAATACAATTTGAATTAGAGTCCGGACAAAGTGGCGCCGTTGAAAATGCACTAATTGACCCTATGACCTAGTTTTTGACCCGGCATGACCCATATTCGAACTTGGCCTATATATCAACTAGATGCAACTGCTGACCAAGTTTGGTGAAGATCGGATGAATACAATTTGAAATAGAGTCCGGACAAAGTGGCCCCTTTGAAAATGCACTTATTGACCCTATGACCTAGTTTTTGACCCGGCATGACCCATATTCGAACTTGGCCTAGATATCAACTAGATGCAACTGCTGACCAAGTTTGGTGAAGATCGGATGAATACAATTTGAATTAGAGTCCGGACAAAGTGATGCCTTCCGCCCGCCGCCCGCCTGCCGCCCGCCCGCCCGCCAAGGGGTTTCACATAATACGTCCCGTATTTTATACGGGCGTATAAAAATATAGCTGCCCATACAGTTCAATACAATGTTCAATTAACTACACTATGCAAAGTTGAAATATGACATCAAGCTTGGAATAATATTTTCAATAATGAATAATATGCTGTTTTAATTTATAAGTGAAATAGACACTTGCATATAAAAACTGATTTTACATCAAAACTAAATGTTTAATTTGATTTTTAGCTCCACTGGCCAAAGGTCCTGTGTCCATCGTGCATCCATGCATAAACTTTTCCTTTAAACATCTTCTCCTAAACTACTGGTCCAATTCTGATGAAATTTCTTAGGAATGTTCCTGGTGTGAACCTCTTTCAAATTTGTTCAAAATATGCCCCTGGGGTCAAATTTGACTCTGCCCTGGGGGTCACAAAATTGAAAATTTGCTTAAATAAGGCCTATTTTGTGAAAACTTTCAAAATCTCCCGTCCATAACCATTGGGCCTAGGGCTATCAAATTTGGTATGTAGAGACATCTAATAGTCCTCTACCAAATTTGTTCAAATTATACCCCTGGGGTCAAATTTGACCCTGCCCGGGGGGTCACAAAATTGAACATATGCTTATATAGGGTATATTTTGTGAAAACTTTACAAATCTTCTCGTCCATAACCATTGGGCCTAGGGCTACCGAATTTGGTATGTAGTGGCATCTTATAGTCCTCTACCAAGTTTGTTCAAATTATGCCCCTGGGGTCAAGTTTGACCCTGCCCCGAGGGTCACAAAATTGAACATATGCTTATATAAGGCCTATTTTGTGAAAACTTCAAAAAAATTCTTGTCCATAACAATCCGGCCTAGGGCTATCAAATTTGGTATATAGTGACATCTAATAGTCCTCTACCAAATTTGTTCAAATTTAATCCCTTGGGTCAAATTTGACCCTGCCCCGGGGGTCACAAAATTGAACATATGCTTATATAATGCCTATTTTGTGATAACTTAAAAAATATCTTGTCCATAACCATTAGGCCTAGGGCTACACAATTTGGTATGTAGTGACATTGTATAGTCCTCTACTTAGTTTGTTCAAATTATGCCCCAGGGGTCAAATTTGACCCTGCCCCGGGGGCCACAAAATCAATTATATGCTTATATAGTGCCTATTTTGTGAAAATTTTAAAACTCTTCTTGTCCTTAACCATAAGGCATAGGGCTACCAAATTTGGTATGTAGTGACATGTTATAGTTCTCTACCAAGTTTGTTCAAATTATGCCCCTTGGGTCAAATTTGACCCTGCCCAGGGTCACAAAACTGAACATACACTTATATGGGGCCTATTTTGTGAAAACTTTAAAAATCTTGTTGTCCATAACCATTGGGCCTAGGGCTACCAAATTTGGTATGTAGTGACATCTAATAAACCTCTACCAAATTTGTTCAAATAATGCCTCTGGGGTCAATTTTAACCCTGCCCGTGGAGGTCACAAAATTGAATAAACGCTTTTAAAGCGCCTATTTTGTGAAATCTTTAAAAATCTTCTTGTCGAAAACCATTTGGACTATGGCTTCCAAATTTGGTATGCAGTAACATCTTATAGTCCTCTACCAAGTTTGTTCAAATTATGCCCTTTGGGTCAAATTTGATCCTGACCCGCATGTCACAAAATTGAACATTATATACGCTTATATCTTGCTTATTTTGTGAAAACTTTAAAAAAAAAATTGTCCTTAACTCTAGGACCTAGGGCTACCACATTTTGTATGTAGTGAGATATAGTAGTCCTGTACAAAATTTGCTCAAATTATGCCCCAGGGGTTAAATTTGACCCAGCCCAGAAGGTCACAAAAGTGTACATGTGCATAAATAGGGCCTATATTTAAGTATTTGCACATGCAGAGAAATTTGTTTCAGCCTTTTTTCAGCAGTGGAGCGATACAGGGCCATCATGGCCCTCTTGTTTAAATACTCAAAAAATTAAACCGGTTTCATGCTTGCATGAACACAGTTTATAAATGCTGTCAGAATTATAAAATATGCAATTTCTATAAATACAAATGCCAGGGAAAAGTGCTTTTTGTACTAAAAAATTCGAATGAATATTACAATAATACATTCTGAATACTTGAGTATGTAATTAACAGTTTTGTCTGAGAAAATCACTAAATTTTATATATTTATTCAAATTCACATCAATCATATTTCAAAAACACATAATTACTTCAAATCCTTTCACACAATACTGAAAAAAATGCACAGTTTCTGATTGTTATTGATTCTTTATTAATTTATACATGTACCATTTTTTAATCTTGATGCATCCTCAATTGTATAATGCACATCTTAATCTGTTTTAACAATTATAATATAAAGATTAAGGCTGACTCAGTAAAATAATAATCCATGATTTCTGCAGTACTTGCAGACAAACTAGGAATACTGCTGTGATATTATCTATCTATCTAATAGGATATAAATTTGGCTTCAATAGAAAAAAAATCAAAGCATACACATGTATAAAATGTACAATGTATATATTAGTTAAACTTAAATTGATTGACCATCGATAAAAAGATATTATAATATATGTATATATATATATATATATATATATATATATATATATATATATATATATATATATATATATATATATCCTTGTAAAACTAAAAATTAAATATGTATGTTTCTATTACATCATTTAGGACTTTTATTTTCAGACAAAGTAGAGTGAAGCTTAAAACAGTATCCAATTGTAACAGTCAATTTTGAGAAAATCAACCTTATAATTATTTTCTGTGTTGGCCAATGTCATAATTGGTATAAAATGTATATTGAACTGGAAGTTTTCTTTATTTTAAATGATAACATTTGCTTGGTCAGCCATAACTGTCACAATCAAGTGGTCTTTTTACACTGTAGTTTTCTCACTGACTATGGGTTTGTCCGAGAATGAGCCACAAAAAGTATCGTTGGGGAGATGAGTTGTCAATTTTATGTTTATCAGTCTTTCATAATCCAGTATACCTGTAAAAAGGGAATTTGTAACTAATAATCACACAATATACACAATTAAAATTGTATGCATTTAGATTTATTTAGTACTGCACATTAAGCATTTTCCAAAAATATGTAGCAACATTACATTATATAATGCTGCAATACTAAAGTAATTTACTAATTAAAGGTCGCTGATGTGTAATGGATGTGGTGTCCACCTAATTATCTGGAGATCACTGGTTTGATCCCCAGTGTGGGAGCATTCTTAAGAAATCTGCAAGAGACACCCAAGTACTGGTTCTAGGCCCAGGAAACGAACTCAAGAGCATTTCACATACATGTACCTAGTTAGTACTTTAAAAATCGAACTAAAAATGGGTTAAAACTAACAACTGAAACCCTTATAAATACATTTTATTTTGAATCAAGCAAATGTGCAAATTCATTAAAAACAATGAGTAAAATTTAAAAATTCTACTTTAAAGTAATCATGATAATTTAGATCATTTTCAGAATATTTAATGATGATAATGATACAATTATATATTCCCTAAATGATAAAAATAAAAAAATGTAATGTTAATTTATGAAAAAACGTTTTAGTTTTATCAATATCATGTTAATTACAACTAGATACAGGCAATTAGATCAGAAACGTGCATTAATTATATTAACCCATTCATGCCTAGCGTCCTGAAAAAAGGACATTGCAAACAGCGTAGACCCAGATGAGACGCTGCATAATGCAGCGTCTCATCTGGGTCTGCGCTGTTTGCTTAAAGAAATTTCTGCAAGAAATATTCGAAATATAGAAATAAATATACCAGACACCCCTACTTTTGGAAATAAATTGATCCAATTTAGAAGGATGGGAGAGTCCACTGGGCATAAATGGGTTAATGAACAACCCAGACATTTGTAGTGATTTATGGTCACTATTTGATTAACGTTCTATACATAACCTGTCATAAAGGGTATTTTTTAGCCAGTACTACAATCGGCAATATAGTCTGTATTGCATACATATTCCAACGTCTATTATCGATTCGCTTCCTCAAACTGAACAAATATTTAATGTTTACATCGCGAAACGTAATGCATCCAGTTTCACTTTCGGTTTGGTTGGTTTTGTAAACACCGTAATTTCATCTTAAAAATTGGATGATAGGGTGATTAAATAATAATGGAAAAGTAAATCACTTGGATAATAGGTCAAAATGCAACACAAATGAACGTTAATAGTGCTCTTAATATCAAAGTTTCGGTAAAAAGTTTGGCGCTAGTTCAACGCGCATCGTATACAGCCTCATAACAATAGACTGACAACCTTTTGGGTAGTAAAGTAGTAATACAAGGCAATATGGCGACCGTTAGCCACGAGGCCTATCTTACGGAGGAATCCGAGATAGCCGATGTATCACGATTGTAAGATATATTATGAAGTGTCCGATTTTTACCCCTGTCCGATTTTACCCGGATTGACCCTATTATTAATAAATCGTGATGGGTGCTGGGATTATGACATAAGTATCATGACGTCACAACTACGCTCTATCTTTACCTCAATATTTTGTTTTCGTGTAATGTTTGGAAGTTGGGAGACATTTAATCGATAAAATCCTGTCCATTTCTTGATAAAGCTTGCATTTTTGGGAAACGATTTTCTTAAAACTGGCCTGCCCTCTGACACAGCGGCCTGCAGAGGGTATAACAGGCACATTGACGGTTCTAGTTACTACTTTTGTTATCATTAAAAACATGCCATAGACTACGAGTGTTATGAAATTCACTACAAAATGTGGTACTCAGTATATTTTGTTGTACTAAAGGGTAATCATATCTGTGAATTGTAATAGAATTTTTACTCACATATGGTTACATAAGCCCACCCATAATTACACTCTGGTTAGTTTAAGAAATACCCGGTTATTATTGTGAATGATTTTTACGGAATAATAAATAGTGATGACCACCCACTGTTTGATTGTGACAACGCAGTTATAATGGAAGGAAAATTAAGGCTTTATAGTTATTTGCTAGCATATTTATTTATTTAATGCAATTATTTGCCACATTTTAACACTGGCATCCTTCAAATGTCTAACAAAAAATGATTTATCTCAATTTTACCATGAGCAACATTAATACAAGTCCCAGCATAAATACAAGTCCCAACATTAATAGCAACTAAGGTTTTCAAAACAAACTAATTTTTTTTCTTGCACATTTTATTAGTACAGAGGTGATCTAACAACTATAGATAAAAGACAGCATGAATAGAAAAGCTTCCTTACATTAACAAGTACAACGTAACTCCATAAGAAGGTACAAGCATAGTTAATTATCTTGAGTAGTTTATGTTTATATAACTTAATATAATGTTATAAATTAAAACATGGCCTATATGGTCTACATATCTACAAGAAACCAACAACAGTATCTACACAACAAAAATAAAACACATATCATTGTATTGGTAGAGGCTATGTGAAAAGCTAAATGTAGAAGGGCACTTTATTGTTATTCTAAAGAGTTATTATAACTGCTTATTGAAGCTGAAAAAATGGCTTGCTTATATGCCATAAGTTATTGAAACCTCTTGTTTTTTTTACTAAGTCTCATAAACAAGTAGCGATCTGTGAATTTGAACTGCAACTTTTATAATGTTTACTCCCTTCACAAATAGAAATCTTTGATTTTGAACTGCAACTTTATAGTGATTACTCCTTATACAAGAAGCAATCTTCGACTTTGAACTGCAACTTTATAGTGATTATTTCCTTTTTAAGTCGTAAAAGCCCAAGTCTTTAAATTATGAATAAAAAAATCCCTAAAACATGTTTCGAAATTGATTAAATAATAATTACTTTGGGACTTCATCTGTATGGTTTCTGAACATTATTTTTTTATTAATCAGTAGTAAATTGGCAAGTATATAGTATAGTGATCAACCTAGTCCTAAACACAAGGTTGCCAAATGCCATCTCGGACGCCTGTGATGCCCTTTTAATGTGACCGTTGATCTTTCATCATTATTATACAGCAATGTTTAAATATCAAGAAATTAAGAACATTGTATCAGTATAAATATTTAAATGAAAATACATATAACACGAAATACATAATTGTGTATAACTGTTATATAACTATATGTTTTAACTCTGTTCATACATAGAATCTTACAAGTATTTTTTTTAATCAAACATTTTTTTAACATAAACTTGTAAAAAGTTTGTAAGTAACAATTAGCTGTACAGGCAACGAACATCATTTAGGTGTGTAAGAACTGAAACCTTTTAAAAAACAAACACATACAGTTCATTTCTGTGAACTGGAGCTGTATGCATTAATTGAATAATCAGAAAATTTTCATCTTTTTACTGGAAAGAGAACAAGAAACAAATACTGGTCAAACAAAATCTGTATATTCCCAACTATTATGTCAATTAACATTTAAATTGAGAAAACATGTTGACACATGTATTTATGTGACATTCATGACTAAAGCCTACAATTTCAAGACTAAAGATGCCTACAACAAAGTGCTTACATTTAACTTGTGATGTTTTTTAGCATAATAATACCTGAAAAGTAAAAGACAACACCATAGGTAATATTGGTCACAAAAATATACAAAGCACCAGTGTTACGCTAAGGGGGGAATCATAAACAAATGAAAATGTATTGAAACAAGGGCTGTTTGTAAAACATGCATGCCCCCCATATGGGCTGTCAGTTGTAGTGGCAGCCATTGTGTGAATACATTTTTTGTCACTGTGACCTCGACCTTTGACCTAGTGACCTGAAAATCGATAGGGGTCATCTGCCAGTCATGATCAATGTACCTATGAAGTTTCATGATCCTAGGCCTAATTATTCTTGAGTTATCATCAGGAAACCATTTTACTGTTTCGAGTCACTGTGACCTTGACCTTTGACCTAGTGACCTGAAAATCAATAGGGGTCATCTGCCAGTCATGATCAATGTACCTATGAAGTTTCATGATCCTAGGCGTAAGCATTCTTGAGTTATCATCCGGAAACCATTTTACTGTTTCGAGTCACTGTGACCTTGACCTTTGACCTAGCGACCTGAAAATCAATAGGGGTCATCTGCCAGTCATGATCAATGTACCTATGAAGTTTCATGATCATAGGCGTAAGCATTCTTGAGTTATCATCCAGGAACCATTTTACTATTTCGAGTCACTGTGACCTTGACCTTTGGCCTAGTGACCTGAAAATAGGGGTCATCTGCCAGTCATGATCAATGTACCTATGAAGTTTCATGATCCTAGGCCTAAGCGTTCTTGAGTTATCATCCAGAAACCATCTGGTGGACGGACCGACAGACCGACATGTGCAAAACAATATACCCCCTCTTCTTCGAAGTGGGGCATAACAACACAATTCACAATGGGTATACAGCGTATGATAAAAGATTGGTAAAATAATGTCATGTTACATTAATAAATATTGAACAAGATCGCATATTACATTTATGTTTAGTGCCTCAATATATTGGCAACAAGTAATTTGTCTTCCAAAGAACAATTGAATTCTTCATACTCGGCAAAAACGCAGAAGAAAATAATTTTATGAGAATTGCACCAAGCTTTGCAAAAATAATTCTCAATTATCTGAATAGGAAGAAAGTAACTGGACTGGACTGTAAAATGAAAGCAAGTAACTTATTTTGATGTATTGAAGTCCTTTTCTAACCAAAAATCAGTGCCTGCAATTATATGAAAAAGACACTGAAAACACTCATCAAATAGATGTTGGATTTGGGACTAAACGCTACACAGTTATACACTTACTTTTTTCAAATTATTCATAATTTTACTGATTTTGAATGTAACCATTGATGACCCAATAGTTTTATCATTTTTATTAATCAGGAGTGTTGTTACGCTTGTTTAAACATAATGTTTTCATTCCTTTTTGAATGAATGACCAACAATTTTGAATCTGTGATCAATGCCCTTTAATGTAGTGTTTTGTTGTATTTATATTGTCCAGTGGGAAAGGGGTCATTGCCTTAAATAAAACAATAACGGATATATTTCATTTTTCATATTTAATAAAATAATATTGCCACAATTTCAAGACACATATTCATTTTTTGTTAACTACCTTGTATTCCAAAAAGAAAACAGAAAGAATACATGGTCAGTTGATATCATAAAAATATGATTCCTGAAATGTTATCACTCATTGTCATCTATTCTATCGATGCCACATCACCTCATATATTTGCTGTAATAAAGTCATGATTGTAACATTAACATGAGGACCAATATGTGACACAATATTTTATCATCCATCGGACAAGTTTGACAACACCCAACATTAAACAACATTATATGAAATATCCACATGTTTATTGAGAACACCTGTTATGTACACCCACAGGCTTAACTATTTAACTGTAAAAATACAGCACTGAATATCTAGTTATGCAATAGTATACATATTCTTACATATAGAAATTAAACATACAAAAATCACAAGAGAAAACCTTCATTTTAATATGTGCTAGTTCTTCTTTCAAGTCTCATTGTGTTTTTTGAAACTATGTGAATCTGTAAAATGTACATGATCAACGTAGCACAATCTTTGTAAGTTTTATCTTAAAGCCAGATCATCGTGAATTATTATGCTCAAAACAAAAGAAAATATTAACAGATATTGTTTTCAAAATATAATTATTTCAACATTTAATCACATAGTAAATATTATACAATATACACATACACATCTTTTAAATATTTCTTTTTTAAACACTGCTTTGTTTTAACAACATAAACAACAACAAAAATGAAAAAATGTGAAAGTTTTAGCCCAAAAAGACACCACCAATTTCTGCTTCTGCCTCAATGTTTTCTTTGACCACCAACTGTTCTTTGACAGTGCTCCATCTGCGCTTTTTGCTAAATACAGCACAACAAAATGTAATTAGTAATGAGAAAACTTTAAAACATGTAGCACATGTGTAAGGTGTAAGGCTGTTTTGACTGTTAATACAATCGTAACATGCCAAACAATCATCATGTTATCTGTAAGTTGAATACAACAGGTTAATCTGCATTTGCAACTTAAAAATTAAACTTCAAACATTTTTATTCTGTTCCATGAATTTGTGCCATCAGTTACTTTTTTGCCAGACCACTGAGGATTATTAAAATTGAACTGTTTTATCTTTATTTCATGTTTCTCTGAACTTTGAAACAATACAAGTTTAAAACAGATTAGATCATTATACCATATATTGTAGCAACTGTGGTGTGTATTTGAGTCGTGTTCTGAGAAAACTGGGCATAATGCATGTGCGTAGTGTCATCCCAGGTTAGCCTGTGCAGTCCGCACAAGCTAATCAGGGACGACACTTTCCACCTAAACTTGATTTTGGGTAAGGAGGGACTTCCTTAAAACTAAAAATACCATATAAGCGGAAAGTATAGTCCCTGATTAGCCTGTGCAGACTGCACCGGCTAATCTGGGATGACACTTTACGCACATGCATTATACCCCGCTTTCTAAGAACGCGACTCATTAAAAATTTTATGAGGTCCTTCTGAGCTCGATTTGCACAAATAGTGTCCACCCAGTGTTTATCTTTGCATACTTCAGTAAATTAGATTCACAAAATGTTTACTGGACAGTAATGAAAATCTTGACATGGGAACCTCAAAATGTGCTGGTTTTCTTTTTCTTTCTTTTTTTCTTTTAGAAAGTTATATTATAAAGCATAAAGTTGATTTAAGATTGAAGTAACAGTGACATCATTTGTAACATATGACTATACTAATGAGAACCATGCTATGAAATTTTCAAAGTTCTCTACACACCCTTTAGATTTACCATGAGACCCTAGGAAAATAAACATGTAATACTGTACATACCGGTACATATATATAAATAAACAACTATATGTTAAATAAAAAACTCAATGATTAACATCAACATCAGACTCTCATGTTGGGCCCGGCCCAGGCAGTTGTTTCTGTAGTACCCATACAAACATAGTGGCCTTAATTGCAGTAACCCTTGGGGCGATCATGAAGGTCAAGGTCATGAAGGTGTGATGATTGGGTTGTGACTTTTGACCTATGCCTCAGTATCATCCCCATCATGACCTTTGAGACGGAGTCGGGCAAAATCCTCGAATATGAAATCATCGTCACGATGCTCATAACCCTCATCACTGGAAAAAAGATCAGACATGGTTAATGTAAATGATAATCTTCCCACTTCAAAGATAATAAACAATAAATTATGCATCAATGCAATTGATACTAAAGCTAGCCAAATCCTGTGTATCTAACACACTGAAAACCTTTTACCTCAGCTCATATATATAGATTCAGCAAAATGAAATACCTTTATTTGTTTGCATTACATTTACACACGACTTAATATTCAATATTAATATTCAATGTCACTTTTCTAATTTAAATATTTCAGTTGTTAAAACAGATTAAAACTCACAGCCACTGTCAAATAGGAATTACTAGTATAAGACCAAAATTGTGCTATAGATATTCTTGGGAACAATAGGTGTGTGTGTGACTCTCAAATTGTGTGGAAAATACATCTATATGAGGGTGGACAGGGTCTATTCTATAGTCTATCATAGGGACGAATCATTACATAGTACAACATATTTGGCTATAGTTCTCGGAACAAGGGTAATTGCATTTTAATACCAAAGATGTTGATCTCCTAAAATATTGACTTTCATTGATGAACATATAACAACCAATTTATATTCAACAGACTCATATTGTTACATAGATAGAGTAACAAACACTATGGACACTTATTTATAGTTTAACACTTTACCACTTAGATATGTATTTCGAAGCATTTGTAGTCCCATAAAAAGTTAAGTTTAATTAAAGACCTTTCTTACTAAATTTAAGTTTTAAAGGCTTCATTTCCAACTCTTAGTTACTGATGAGCAGCAAACAGCATAAAACTTGAACAGACTGCGAGTTACTCGCAGTGTGTTCTGGTTTTATGCAGGTTGCAAAAGCCATTTTCACTTTGCTTCTTATGAGGGAAAATGTAAACATGGTTCTAACAATTGACCAGTCGCCAAATACGAGATCGCTCCGCCCACTAAGTTGTGTTTTCATAAAACGCTTTATCCATTACTCCGACATTCTTTGTTTGTCGGACCATGTGGCCGCAATAAACGAAATCTGATTGATTATTTCGTGAGTTTGATTGACAGCTGGCGACTGGTCAATTACAATAGGTGAACCAATTTTATTCTGCAAGTCAACTGTGACGATTGTATAGGAAACATGTTTTTCAATTTCAATTGAACAATTTGCGAGGAACATTGGTATATATTTGTTAAATAATATGGAAAGTCTTGCAGTCTAGCTCAGTTGGTTAAGCGATGGTCTACAAATTAAAGGATCGCAAGTTTGATTCCAAGCTTGGCCACATTGGTATATAATTGGTAGATAATATGGAAGTCGTGCAGGCTAGCTCAGTTGGTAAAGCGATGGTCTAAAAGTCAGAGGATCGCAAGTTTGATTCCAAGCTTGGCCACATTGGAATATAATTGGTAAATATATATGGAAAGTCATGCAGACTAGCTCAGTTGGTAGAGCAATAGTCTACAAAGGATCACAAGTTTGATTCCAAGCTTGGTGACACATGTTGTGTTATGATTGGTCATTAAATCCCTTGTATGGTCAATCTCCCTCTTTAAGTCATTAAATAAGGGCAGCATTCAATTACTTGCATATGAATGTGTAATAAGTACTGGTAAACCCAGGAAAAGTGCGCCAATATAATGACTGAAATATTGTTGAAAACGGCAAAAATCCAACAAAACCAACAAATAATTAGGAGCATACATTTTTGTTTGCATCCTCCAATTGCAGTGTTATTGTATAAGCCACAACATAAAATATGTATACATATAATAATTCTAAGCATTATATACAGCATATACATTGCATATGAATCATCTTGTATATTGAATATGGTTTACCTTGGTTATAAACAGGACATAAAATACCTTCCCCAGTGTGTTTGTATATGGAGAAAAAATCATAATTACAGACATTCGTAAGACACACAAAGAACCTGTATCCAATGGCAGTAATGGATAAACTTGGTTACCATTTTGTTAACAAACTTAACATAACCATGTTGAAAGGGCTCAAAGAAAAACTTAAATAATATGCATTTGCATCACGATGCCATCATTTGCATCAAGCAGTACAAACGTACTAACCTAGTATCCAGCTTACTTTGTATCCACCTGTTTACTTACCTAGCATCAAGCTTACTTTGTATCCCCCTGTATAAGTTTACTAACCTAGTATCCAGCTTGCTTTGTATCCACCTTTATAAGTTTACTTTGTATCCCCCTGTATAAGTTTACTAACCTAGTATCCAGCTTACTTTGCATCCACCTGTATCAGTTTACTTTGTATCCGCCTTTATAAGTTTAATTACCTAGTATCCAGTTTACTTTGTATCCATTTGTTTCAGTTAACTAACCTAGTATCCAGCTTACTTTGTATCCCCCTGTATAAGTTTACTTACCTAGCATCAAGCTTACTTTGTATCCACCTGTATCAGATTACTTACCTAGTATCCAGCTGTATCAGTTTCATAACCTAGTTCCCAACTGTACTCAGTCCACTTTGAAATGTTCAAGCTCTACCCTGTATACTTACTTTGTATTCTGCTGTACCCAGTTTACTTACTTTGTATCAAGCTGTATCAAGTTTGTGTCCACGGGCTGTTCGTTGCCCTCTGCCGATGGCTTGCTAATGCTCAGTGACCTTGAAGGGGGTGGGCTCTCAGGGGGCTTGGGGTGGGTCAAGGTGAACGGCAGCTCTAACGCCAGGTCCCTGTGGTAGGAAAATGGCCAACACATTTATGAAAAGAATTAGGATCTTCTATGATCATTCTTTTTTTCACAAGGCCATGCCTCCCCCTTGCTCCTATTATTCTTGAGCGAAATGAGTTGTGTTCTGAGAAAACTTGGCATAATGCATGTGCATAAAGTGTTGTCCCAGATTAGCCTGTACAGTCCGCACAGGCTAATCAGGGACGACACTCTCCGCCTTAATTGGATTTTTGCTAAGAAGATACTTCATTTAAAGAAAAATGTCATAAAAGCGGAAAGTGTCGTCCCTGATTAGCCTGTGCGGACATCAACATTAAAACACTACATTCCCTGTATACAGTTAATTAAAACTTCAACAACAACAATTTGGCGATGCAATAATTAATGTAAATGAAATAATTATAAATTTTAACTTTTCAGCTTTATCTAAATCAAATGTGATACAAAAATAATGTTTTAATGCTTTTGAAGAAAGTTGCTATTCATATTCATTTTATTGACAAAATGTAAATAAGCTTGTTTGACAGTACAATTGACTTATCCCAGATTGCAGTAGACTTTGGAAAAAACAATATATCCATAGGCCCAAACAAAACTGGCCTTTGTTATCCACCAATGGTAATTTCATTTAAAATTAAATAATAAGGGTTGACATGGCATGCGTGTTTGAAAGGAATAGAAACAGGTCAGCTTTGTTTGCACCAGCAGATTTGTGGAGTTCTACAAAATCTAGCTTATTCCTGAAATGCATATATTGGTAAAGATTGTTAACAACTTTCAAATGCTATCACTTTGACCCTTAACCACTTAGATATGTAGTTTGATGCATTTGTGGTGCCTTAGAAAGTTACATTTAACCCTTTGCATGTTGGGAAATTTGTCTTCTGCTTTAATGTCGTCTGCTGAATTGCTAAAATTAGCATTTTCTTCGATTTTTTTTTCAAAGAATACTATCAGAATAGCAAACAGTTTGGATTCTGATGGGACGCCAGGTTCTGTGGCGTCTCATCTGGATCCAAACTGTTTGCAAAGGCCTTCAACACTCGGTTCCCGCACTGAAAAGATTAATTAAATACCTTCCTTACTAAATTCAAGTTTTAAAGGCTTCATTTCCAACCCTTAGTTACTGATGAACAGCAAACAGTTACTGGAAGGCTGTTCTGGTTTTATGCTGGTTGCAAAAGCTATTTCCACTTAGCTATTTCTCATGGGGGAAGGGTTGACTTACCCTGACCCAAAGCCAAGTATCAGTCTGACCTTGACCTTGTAGGAGACCACAATACCAAGGTTCTCCTTGGGCACATTGTCCTGTACGCTGAAAATATCCAGAAACAACTATCATTTAAAAGACATTTGTAACATTTTTATGAGGTGGATATACAGATAAATGAATGTGTAATAAAATGTTCTTTGTTTATTTATTTGGATTGTTCGTTTTATTCAATAGTATTTAGGTTATATGAGTCGTGTTCTGAGAAAACTGGGCATAATGCATGTGCGTAAAGTGTCGTCCCAGATTCAGAGATGACACTTTTCCGCCTAAATTTGATTTTTGCTAAGAAGAGACTTAATCTAAACAAAAAATGTCATAAAAGCGGAAAGTGTGGTCTCTGATTAGCCTGTGCAGACTGCACAGGCTAATCTGGGATGCCACTTGACGCACATGCATTATGTCCAGTTTTCTCAGAACACAACTCATATCATGGCTGGCAGTTACCCTCCTCAGTCTGTTTCTGGGTATTTGGGTAACTAGTATCGAGTACACACTCTTGCGCCATTAACTGACAACTTCCCTACTAGAATCAGAGGCCGTAGAAATTATTTCATTAATAAACCACACAATCGTCAAACTGCTAGGCTGGAATGTGCTACCTGGAGGAATTTTAATCTACTATTACTTTATATACATATAAGCATATTCTACTTATGGTGGTGGAAAAACATTTTATTAATTATTTCTATCCAAACAGTGTTGTTGATGATATATAGGCATATAATAAATATTTTGACCTTACATTAACTTCAATAAACTTCACTTTTCTAAATGAGCGTTATTGATAAGCATCCTGTTCATAGTTGTCCATGTATTGACATTACATTCTAACTAAATTTATATCTTAAAATTTTAAAAGATCTATCTATGAAGACCGAACCCACTCACATATGTAACAAATCAGGTTTAGATATTCTAAATAAGCTACTTTGCTACAGGTCCCTGCCACTTATGTAGTTCATGATATATTTGTTAATTTTCTCCCAAATTGTATGAGTGGGTATTTATGTCAATCATTTGAAACAATTTATGCAATTTCTTCTTCTTTTTTCATATATTTGGAGAGTTGGGCTTTAAATATGGGCCACTCTCTGGGAAAATGGGCTTCATGCATGTTCAACACGTGCCGTCCCGGATTAGCCAGTGCAGTCCACAATCAGGGAGGACACTTTCCACTTTCATGGAAATCCAAATTAAGCAGATAGCATCTTCCTGATTAGCCTTTGTGTACTGCACAGGCTAATTTGGGACGACACTTTTAGCCGAGCATTTAGCCCCATTTTTCCAAAGCCTGGGACATATTTAGGGTCCACCTTAAGGTGCTTCAAGAAAACGGGGGCCCTTGCCATGTTACTTAAGATTTTCCTAAGAAGAATTATTTATAAGGCCCCAGGCCACTTACATCGTTGAAGATGCCAGGTTGGTATCTTCATGCTTCAGTTTCCCGTCAAGGGCCAGGCCCCGCTTGTCCCGGTTGTTGGACAACAGCGGGGTAAGGTGAAATACTTTGCAAAATCCGGTCTGACTAGGCTGAATGGGGAAACCCTCTCTGTATCAGAAACAGGAAATAATTGAAAACCCGAGCAAACATCCATGACAAATAACAGGGGAAAACGGTATTAAAATTACTCTCATTTGACATTATATCTTGTGAAAATAGTTGATATCATCACAGAGTTAGCAAACCTTTTTTCCAACAGTGTGGTTTACATTTCGTATTTTAATTTTGAATTTGCTTTAGTTTTACATAGCATAACTTACACTAAATTGTCTCCTTACAATACCTCAATAGTCAATACATATATCAATACAAACATTTGTGCAAAATCAACTAATATTCCGAAAGAAATTTTCAATAATTGACTATTTTTGTTTATATACATGCATGTGGATTCAAACAGACAAATCTTGTATCATAATGGGTAACCTTGAGTTATCTAGAAGAAACTTTAGGCAGTTAAGAATTGTCTAATGAAGCTACTTAACAAAATTAATGTCCCAGATTGTTTTAAATAACAATTATTGAGAAAACTTGCCTGAAAACCTAGTTAAAATGTTAAAATCAATGGAATAGGAAGTTCTGTAGCTAGTACAATTAAATAAGTGTCTGCTGAGGCTCCACAACACAATTAAAGACACAGTCAAAGATTTGTATCGTATAATGATTTTTTTCAGCATGCCAAAACAACTTGTGTTTTCCAGTGTAAGTTAATTTTGAATTATAACTGATGCAAGATTTATATTAAAATTTGTGGAAACATTTGGCTTTTTGATGCAGTAGGAATTACGTACCTGAATCCTGGCCTTTAGTTTACAGATACATTTAACACAAGAAAACACACAGAGTAATCAACATAGAAAAATAGTTTAAACTTTGTAATCTGTTGGCTTAAATTAATGTAAATTTGAATATAATTTAGGCTGATCTTAGTACAAATACAATTATATTATTTAATGTTATGAAAGTATATAATATTGATCAACCATTAAATATGAACGTCTCGTGTTTCTTCACAATCATGACAGTTGTAGATGTTAACAATTCAATATAAACAATAATTCAAAGAAAGAATGCATTTTGAAAGCTGCCCATTTCAATTTTATTATAGTATTTTCTTATTTACTTGAATGTTTAGGGGAAAATTCTATGTTACATCTAAAAACAAGGGACAAAATTGTCACAAAACCAGGTTTTTCATTGTGAAAAAAAATCTGATAAAGGGAGACAACTCAAACTGAACTTTTTAAATGAACAAACAAAATTAACACCCTTTGTAAGTTTGTTTTAAAATAAATCTATTTTTAGTCGTGGCGACCTTGACATTGGAGATATTGACGTGATTCTTTTGTGCAACACACCGTCCCATGATGGTGAACAAATGTGCCAAATGATTTTAAAATATCATAATGAATGACATAGTTATAGCCCAGACAAGCTCATTTATGGCTATTTTTTACCTTTGAACTCAAAGTGTGACCTTGACCTTGGAGATATCGAGTAATTATTTCGCCCGACACACCGTCCAATGATGGTGAACAAATGTGCCAAATGATTTTAAAATCTGAAAATGAACGACATAGTTATGGCTCGGACAAGCTCATTTATGGCCAATTTTGACCTTTGAACTCAAAGTGTGACCTTGACCTTGGAGATATAGACGTAATTATTTCGCGCGACACACCGTCCAATGATGGTGAACAAATGTGCCAAATGATTTTAAAATCTGACAATGAACGACATAGTTATGGCCCGGACAAGCTTGTTCCGCCAGCCCGCCAGCCCACCAGCCAGCCCGCCAGCCAGCCAGCCCGCCCGCATTCGCCAATCTAATAACCAGTTTTTTCCTTCGGAAAACCTGGTTAAAAACATTTAAAAAAGAGATTGAACATATTATGTGTGATATTGTTTCATACTTGATTGTTGTTAATATATTCAATATATTGACCGGGAATGCCACCCACACCATAGTGGCAATTTGGTTGCATATTGTATCAATTATAACAATTTTTACTAAAAGTGAAGACCAAAATCTTCAACACATTAAACACTTACTTTATGACTTGCAATTGCCTTAGATAAATATATAGTTTATACTGGACGCCTGTCAGCAACTTGATGAACCCATTGTCAATAATACTTTTAATTATTTTACAAGCTGAACCATGGATATGTTTGCCCTTTGAACTTGCCCTTTGAATAATGAGTGACAGACCTTTGCCATGTGATTCACATACTGTATTGAATGATGAATGATGTTTTGATGGACATCTATTTTATGGTAAAATTTAAACTTTGACCTTCATATGTGACCTTGACCTTCATGGTGGGGAGACAGATTCTACACATGACACATGGTCTTCATGGTTGACATTTGTGGAAAGTTATTTAGAAGTGCATGATGAATACAAAGTAACAGTCCAGACTAGCTGGTTTATGGTCAAATTTAAAGTAATTTTCCTTAAGTTTGAAATTGACCTTTGACATAGGGAGACGTAGGTAAACATGACACATGGTCTTATCATGGCCAACATTAGTGGTAGCATTTGTTTAAAATTACAAATTAAATAAAAAAGTAACAAGCTGTTTAACCACAATATGTGACCTCAGACATATTAGTGTGACCGTATTTTTTTAGATATGGAGACCAGTAAGGCAACATGCTGTTTCATCAAGGTACCGTACATCTACGAATATAATACGCACTTTTTTACCTGCCGATTTTTTCTTCAAGTAGGGGGTGCATATAATATAAGAGTTTAGAGCAGAACACAATTTTTCCTGTGCAAATTTTCAACTTAATCGCTGTAATTTGCTTCGCTGCAGCCATTTTGAACTACACCATTACATCAAAGGGGTGCAACAGGGCTCGCGTTGTCGTTCGTCATTTGCGAAAATATTGAGAATTTGGCTCAATAAAAATCTTATTTGTGAAAATGCGAAAAATCTAGTAAAATTTCATAGAAAACATCCGCCATTAATATCGGACTGGTTTTCTATATTTGTCTCTTTGTTTTAATGAAAGTTTTCGCAATTCGAACAGTAAACGCATACATGCCATACGTCCCGGATTGTCGGGGACAGTCCCGGAAATGAAGAACGTGTCCCGCTGTCCCGGAAATCTGTCAAATGTCCCGGAATTTACAAAATCCATACATACATGTACCTTATCTTAGGCTTAACTGCACCTCGAATCTGTGTATATCTGCAGCGTCTCCATGACAATGCCTACCCGAATAGGCAGACTACGCTACGTGTCAAAATCGATCAATTAACAGGGGTCCTGTTATCATATCGATTGTCTCACGTTCACGGTCAAACCGAAAAGGCGGCATTGTTAAATGTGGTTGTTAATTGACTTTAATCTACTACGTCATTATTTCCCGCTGCATAAGGGCAAAGGATAGTTGTTCACACATCTGAAGTCCAACATCGCTGAGTAAAAAATGAAAAGTAATTTATGGTCGCACGTTTAACTGACAAAGAAGTTGAGTAAAAAAGTAAGCATATAAAAACGTCATCCTCAATAGGTTTATTATTGTCTTGTTCTAAACCCCCTGTACATAACGTTAAAAATAATAATGTCTTGTTGTATTTGTTTTATTGTGATTGGTTGTATGTATTGTGAATTGATTTGAGTTGACGATCTAACGGTACTGTATTGTATTTTTTATTATATAAATGTTATAAATGAATAAAGGCGTATCAACAACTACGCGTTACACACTGGTCTTAATAACAATAACGCAGTGACGTCACCAACTATGTTTAGAACGTTTACACTGAAAACACGTAGCTTGTATCTAGTAACAGAAGTAGTAATGTTTAATTTGACGTTAATAGATCAAGTGTATTTGGGATAGGCTTTCGAACTTTTGCAATTAACGCTGCAAAACAAAAAAAAACGTACCAAAAATGCATATGTTTATAAATATCGCTACATTTTATACATGTCCCGGAAAATCGGCAAAAGTCCCGGACAATTTAACTCAATGTCCCGGAATTGGTCTGAAAAATTATGGCATGTATGGTAAACGAAACCCGGTCTGTACCCGATTATGAGACATCGCTTGACCTTATTGTTATTGAAGTGCGCCTGGAAGCTGGCCAATCAACATTGAGCTCGCTTACACATGAAATGAGAACGGGAGGAGCTATCAGATAATATTGGGTCATTCATGCGCAGACACTGTATACTTTGAATACACAGTTAATATCGTCGTCTGTCTACAAAATAGCGACTGGACGCTAAGTCGTATAAAGAGATTAGCAAATGAAAAACAACAACTGACAATACCCTTAAATAAATATTTCTTGGCTGACCACTATTTATCTTTCTACCGCATATTTACCATATCTGAAGTAAAGAGTGGTAATTAAATAATTAGTTTTATGATGCTAATAGAGTCTACCGGTGTTACACCTGTCTGCCGATTGCCGAATTAAATTAAAAGGTGACAATAAATTAATTTGTTTTTTACTCCCAAACTAGCCTTAATGACGGCAGCGTATTTTAATTTAAGAGATCATGAAAAACACGAGCGGTTTAATTGTATTTTAAGTTATATTAAAGTATCGAGTTTGTAAAACTTCAGAAAAGTAATTCATCTAGACAACTATAAAAACGGAAGTAACCATTTTGTCTTTTTATAACTTTATTATTATTTTAATCATTTTCGTCCCGAATATTGTCAAATTGAATTAAATGTGAAAACAAAAAACAGCGTCTCTGCTTCTTTCTTTTGTTATTGATACTGCTTGACCCTGATGTCAGCAAAGGGCCAGTGTGTTATCAGTAACAATCAATGGTAATATAAACAATAGACAGAGATATTTATTATGCAACTGTCATAACAACATTACTATAACAAATCCCGATCAATATACCGGGGTATTACTGTGAAACAGATAGTTGACAACACCAAATTGATTTGCTATTTTCATAACACAAAAATATATTGACACATATTTTCAGATATGGCCGATTTCGGACACTGATTTTTTTAGTGCGTATTTTACTCGGATTTTCAATTTTTACCAATAAATTTTGACCAAACTCGGGGGTGCGTACATGTATTATGCACGAGGGCGTATTATATTCGTGGATTTACGGTAAATAGCATTAAGAGTGACAAAGGGTCCAGACAAGCTGGTTTATGGCCTAAAGTGACTTGTCACCTCTAAGTGAAACCTTGTATTTTGAGGCAGGGAGAAGGGTGTTAAACGGGACATGCTGCACCTTCATGGTGGTCATTTGTAGTAAGTCATTATAAAATTGCATGATGAATAAAAAAATTACAGTCAGAAAAATCTGTTTTATTGCCAGATTTGACCTTTGATCTCTGAGTGTAACATTGACCTTTGACATACTGTGACCAGTGTTCCATGCAACATGTTGACTCATGATGGTGAAAGTTTGTGGTGAGCAGTGTTATGACCAAATCAAAATTGTATTCTTTAAGATTGACCTTGACATTTGAGGTAGGGAGACATATTAACACGTGACATGACCTCTCTTAGTAGACATTTGAGTTAACTTATTTTTAAATTGCATGCAGCATGCAAAAGTTACAATACTGAAAAGCTGTTTATGGCCAAATTTGACTTTTGGTTTAAACATTTTTATTTATTCCAAAATGTGTTTACAAAATAAGTTTCAAACATCTTAATTGTATAAAGGATGGAAATTTGACTTACATTGACCTTGACCTTTGAGGTAGGGACCCTGGTGCTACACGCGACACGTCGTCTCATGATGGTGAACATTTGTGGCAATTGATTTTACAATTTCACAATTAATGACACAGTTATAGTTTTAACAAGCTCGGATGCAAACACCCACACAAGTAGGTAAGAAACAAGAGCTGTCAGAGGACAGCGCGCTCGACTATTCGAGTGCTTGACAGTATAACATAAGCCATCATGGGGAAATTGTTCATATGCAATAATTTATTAGACGATCTTTCAAAAATAAAAAAAGGAAAAAAAAAAAAAAAAATTGGGGGGGGGGGGGGGGGGGGGGGTTGAGAGGGGGTATAATGTGGGGTGTGGTCATTTATTAGACGATCTTTCAAAAATAATAAAGGAAAAAATTAATTTTTTTTTTTTGAGGGGGGGGGGGGGGGGGGGGGCTGAGTGGGGGGTTATAATGTGGGGTGGGGTAATTTATTAGATGTTTAAAAAAAAAATTGGGGGGGGGGTAGGGGTGGGGAGGGGTGAAATGGGGGTATAATGTGGGGTGTGGTAATTTGTTAGATGATGTTTAAAAAAAAATGGGGGGGAGGTTGGGGGGGGGGGGAGGGATTCTGGGTAGGGGCGTGGGCTATTGTTTGGGTGGAATCCATTGTGGTATTCAGGTAAGTGTTGTTTTGTCAAAGTAATAATAAAATGTGATCATAAATAAAGAAGTTATGGCAATATGACAAAATGCTTGATAGAGTTGTCTGCTCTTATTTATAGGTTGGGGTGATGTTGGTAAACAAGTATGCAAAATATGAAAGCAATATGTCAAGGGACAATGAAAATAAATGGGGTAGTACGAAAACTTTAACATTTGCTGCATATTCTAACTGGAAAAGGGGCCATAATTATGACAAAATGCTTGATAGAGTTGTCTGCTCTTGTTTATAGGTTGGGGTCATGTTGGTAAACAAGTATGCAAAATATGACAGCAATATGTCAAGGGACAATGAAAATAATTGGGGTAGTACGCAAACTTTAACATTTGCACGCTAACGGAACGGCACGGAAACGCCGAAGCCGGGGTGAGTAGGATAGCTCCACTATATATATATTTCATATATAATAGTCGAGCTAAAAAGTAGAGGAAAATGGGCAGCTTTGTAAACATGACTTAAGACATAAACGTGATAACTTGCATGTTATTTCAACAACACATAACACTGTGGTCCACTATAGTAATATTTATATCATAAAAATAAAAATAAACTTACTCGCTTTCTAAATCTGCTACTGTGCATTTGTACTGGGCAGTCGAAAACAAACAAATATCGGCAAACTGTCTCACTGTGAGGGGGATAGAAATACATTGCAGGTTGGTTACAGTAGAACAATATAACACTCATGTGGTTTCAATAATCAAACAAAGTACTGTAGGGAAAGATCTACTATCTGAAAGGGTTCAGAATGCTGCTAAAATGGGGCAAACTATAAAGCCTAACAAATTTGATGATTTCTTAGACAATCACTTATAGAGATTTGTTTGAATTCTTTAGCTGTTACCAAATAAATACTACATCCCTTAATACATTTTCTTTAAATGCATGCAATGATCCCCGAAAATGAAACTTACACATGGAAATTTCATTCCCCTATAAGTTACTTCGGGCAAATATTATCACAAAATTTGGTTTTCAAATGCTATTTTTTCCCCATATTTGAAGGCTTAGACAGCTCTCCCTTTAAATAACCTGTCTTGCATTTCAGGTTTTAAACCTTTTTTTTCCTTTTTCATGGAAAATTTGCTAAATTATAATACATTTATAAAATGTTCTAACGTTTTGCATAGACGAGTTCGGAGGGGAAAAAAAAGAGCATGTTCAAGCACTGTTCTCTAGATCTTTCCCTAAATACTGAGTGCACTTGTGATAAATTAGGGTTATAAATGTAGCAAAATATTTCTGAATTATACCTTCAAGTAATGGATACTTTCGAATACTGTTTGGAATGTAATTTTTAAAAGATAAAAATAATAATAAAATAAAACAATTATAACGATAATCATATAATAATAATAATAATAGCAGTAGTAATAATACTAACAATAATTACTACAACAATGTATTGAATGAGCTTAAATGGGAAATATGTACACACTTAAATAACTACCAACTTAACCCTTTCAGTGCGGGAACCGAATTTTGAAGGCCTTTGAAAACAGTTTGGATCCAGACGAGACGCCACAGGATCCAAACTGTTTGCTATTCTGACAATATTCTTTGAAAAAAAATCAAAGAAAATGCTAATTTTAGAAATTCAGCAGACAACATTTTAGCAGACGACAAATTTCCCAGCATGCAAAGGGTTAACCAAATATCATATATATCGTTTACATGTATGATATAATAAACAACATGGATCATATTAGCTGTCAAAATGTGCAGGCGTCATACTATATTTCTGTGCTGCAAATACAACTATAACATACCGGTTAACATAATATTCTTTTACAATCGATTGCCATACATTTGTCTAATATCAACTAACTGCTATGTTTGGAAGAGGAGTTTCTATTGTTTCAACAGTAATGTGATGCCCAACATCCATGCCCCTAATATCCAAATTATATACCCCACATATCTGCCTTAAACTGAACTATAATTAAAACCATGTTTTGCCATTGATACGTCATCAGTGAGATATATTGAGAGAAAAAGATCTTTTTTTGAAACTAGAGAACTGAAGCCGAGTTATGAGAAGATTATACAGTCCCAAATGAACTATTTGAGAATTTCATCTAAATTAGTCGATATCACTGACGTCAAATCAGACTTTTGAACCTGAGAAGCTTATGAACATTACAAAACACAAACTTGTGTTACTGTGTCACTAAAGGAAGTAATACCAAGTCTATTTTGAGGGCTGTGCATGGAACTATTGAATTTTTAGTTTATCTTTAATAGAAACAGGATTGTCATTTATCAATTAGTTGCACTGGCATGTTCCTTCACTATACAAAAACCTCAAGAGACTTCAAGGATCTATAGATCCTTGAAGTCTCTTGAGGTTTTTGTATAGTACATGCTGCAATAACTATTTTGCTTCTATTGGTCTTTAGTGATCTTATAAAGCTTTTGAAAAAGGTTTGATTGAAAAAAAATATTTTTTAAGCAAAAACACTGAAGCACTTTTTTTAGATTGAAGGGAAACTGTTGTATATACAGAACATTTCATTCACAGATACAACAGTCCAATTTACATTCACTATAAAACAAGAGCACCGCATAGCGGGTGCCAACGCTTGGCTGCGGGTGCAGCTTTAATTTTTATTTTATTTTTAGAAGTCACAGTGACAATTTGACCTTTGACCTAGTGACCCAAACATGGGTGTGGCGTGTAGAACTTCCCAAGGTGCAGCTACATATGAAGTGTTTGTAGGTTGAAGCAATATGATTTTAGAGCCAATATTAAGGTTTTAGCACGACGCGAACGACAAACGAGCTGGCTATGACAATACCTCAGGTTTTCTCCCAAAACAGCCGAGCTAAAAATACAGACACATGAATCTTTATTTAACCAATGGACATAAGATAATGTAGAATGTTTCATTCAGCAGATGACCACATGAATACCTTTTTTTCATCAATTTTATATCTTAGTATGAATTTTTAATATTAAACCAATGGGAATCAAATGTTCAGATGTTACAAGCATTCTAATTGGTCTACAGGCCCCTTTTGTATAAAATATTGAGATTGAGAAAAAGCCCACGCCTATCAAAAATCTTATCATAAAGTCAAATATATGGATGAATTTGTGTAGCCTAAAAATTCATGTTTCTGAAAAATAAGTTCCTAAAATGATGAACAAAGATGATGATAAAGATACCAAGAATTGAACAGAACTACAGTAATCATAGATGCTCAAATGAAGAAGTTATGCATCTCGCAAAAAGCATCATGAGATATATTTGTCATAAGATGCTTATTAATACAATGTCCAAGTGTTAGTAATTGGACAGCAATGTCTTGTTAGTGTTCATACACTGAAACAATTTCTATGGTAGATGGCTTGATTGTAAACTTCTTAAGCTAGAAAAATCCCCCTTAATTTGTTTAGCAATAGAGAACTGTTGAAACCTAACTACTCCTCTTCGGCAACGAGCACAGGAATTAATTGTTTCTTACGTTGTCTCTAATGAGCACACTTCAAGCTCCGAAATATTCGTCTCGTGCAAATTTATCTTTTGCACCTGATGGACTGAGGGTCAATATTCAATTAATTGAGTTAATCCATGGACTCTTGCTTCAAGTCTGTATGTGTTTTATAAACTAGTCTTTTTTTCAGACTTATACTTTATTCACAATAATTTCTACTAACTTTTAAATCACTGTTACAACAAATGGAAAATGTTTGAAGGTTCTTCAGAGACTTTTTGTCACACAATCAGATTTTTATTTAGTGAAAAGTATTCTTTTAAATAAACAACTACAAAACGGCACTGACACAGATGTCTCCAATTAATTTTTTTTTTTTTAAACATATGAGAATTGTTTACAAATAATGTTTCGCATCAATATGTATACAAATATTGTCCAGATCTGTTTATGGCATACATTTACCTGATAGCTTTACTTTCTTCACTGTCTTTGATGTATTGTTATCAACTAGCACATTCACGGCTATACTTTCGCCATGGTAGTATTTCTGAAAAAAGAAAACATCTATGTTATGTTTGCAACATGCACCATTATTATTGTCACTTTGATAAATCATCACCATCATCAATAGCAGCAGCGACAATGTTCAAACATGAGACGCCAACGATAATTTTCATACAAATGAGACCATAAAATGTGCCTGCTGATAGTTTTGATACAGAACATTCATCCACATTTTTTATTTTTCAAATTTTAACATCCTCTATTTGCCACATTTACCTGTTTACTTCATGTTATACTTTTTACATGGAACAATTTGTGATCCATAGGGTAACATGCATTTTGAATTAAATCACAATAATTTAACTGTTTTACAATAGGCACATTTCCCTGGTGACATATCTATTTTCTCTGCAGGCAGATCTTCTATTTTCCAACATATTCACACTGCATTTCAACAGATCTAAAACCTAAACCAATGTGGTTTTTAAACTTTAAATTGCATGCAAAAATCAATGTTCAAGTTCTAGCAACCAAAAATGTAATTCTTTGATTGAACAAATTATTCCAAATATAATTTCCAATACATTTTGGTTGATAGTCATAATCAGCTTTGACATCAAATAGTAAACATTCCCATCAACTGAATGAAAACCATTGGAATAAACACACGAGTCTCTCTAGGAAAACATTCCCATCAACTGAATGAAAACCATTGGAATAAATACACGAGTCTCTCTAGGAAAACATTCCCATCAACTGAATGAAAACCATTGGAATAAACACACGAGTCTCTCTAGGAAAACATTCCCATCAACTGAATGAAAACCATTGGAATAAACACACGAGTCTCTCTAGGAAAACATTCCCATCAACTGAATGAAAACCATTGGAATAAACACACGAGTCTCTCTAGGAAAACATTCCCATCAACTGAATGAAAACCATTGGAATAAATACACGAGTCTCTCTAGGAAAACATTCCCATCAACTGAATGAAAACCATTGGAATAAACACACGAGTCTCTCTAGGAAAACATTCCCATCAACTGAATGAAAACCATTGGAATAAACACACGAGTCTCTCTAGGAAAACATTCCCATCAACTGAATGAAAACCATTGGAATAAATACACGAGTCTCTCTAGGAAAACATTCCCATCAACTGAATGAAAACCATTGGAATAAATACACGAGTCTCTCTAGGAAAACATTCCCATCAACTGAATGAAAACCATTGGAATAAATACACGAGTCTCTCTAGGAAAACATTCCCATCAACTGAATGAAAACCATTGGAATAAACACACGAGTCTCTCTAGGAAAACATTCCCATCAACTGAATGAAAACCATTGGAATAAATACACGAGTCTCTCTAGGAAAACATTCCCATCAACTGAATGAAAACCATTGGAATAAACACACGAGTCTCTCTAGGAAAACATTCCCATCAACTGAATGAAAACCATTGGAATAAATACACGAGTCTCTCTAGGAAAACATTCCAATCAACTGAATGAAAACCATTGGAATAAATACACGAGTCTCTCTAGCAAAAACAGGGTTTAATGCATATGTGCGTTAACCCTTTGCATGCTGGGAAATTTGTCTTCTGCTAAAATGTCGTCTGCTGAATGTCTAAAATTAACATTTTCTTCGATTTTTTTTTAAAGAATACTATCACAATAGCAAACAGTTTGGATCCTGATGAGACACCACGTTCTGTGGCGTCTCATCTGGATCCAAACTGTTTGCAAAGGCCTTTAAAATTCGGTTCCAGCGCTTAAAGGGTTAAGTGTTATCCCAGTCTATACAGGCTAATCAGGAATGACACTTTCCGCCTGATCTGGATTTTCGTCCCTGATTAGCCTGTGGGGACTGCACATGCTTATATGGGACGACACTTAATTCACATTCATTAGACCCCATTTTCAAATTCTCAGCTAATATTTAGTTTGGTGAAGATTGAAAGAACTGTGCTGGACTAACTCCATCAAGTTTGGCTGAGACTGAATGCAAAAGCACAGGACTGATGAATTCAGAATCAAATGAACAACTCATTTTATACTAATCATGGGCTATAACTCAAACAATCATTTACGGATTTTAGGTGGGAATACCTTACATTCCAGTTAAGATCTAGAATATTTAACATCACAAATTTAATTTGAGTACTGAAGCTCCACCTTTGTGTTTCTTATACAACAAGAATATAGCATATCACAGTTAAGCCTTTGCATGCTGGGAAATTTGTCATCTGCTAAAATGTCGTCTGCTGAATTTCTAAAATCATCATTTTCTTCACTTTTTTTCAAAGAACACTATCAGAATAGCAAACAGTTTGGATCCTGATGAGACGCCACGTTCTGTGGCGTCTCATCTGGATCCAAACTGTTTGCAAAGGCCTTCAAAATCCGGTTCCAGCGCTCAAAGGGTTAAGCCTTTCCCCATAAGATGCAAGAGAAAATGGCTACATGCAACCAGCATAAAACCAGAACAGCCTGCGAGCAACTCACAGTCTGTTCAGGTTTTATGCTGTTTGCTGCTCATCAGTATTTTAAGTACAGAAATGAAAGCTTGATTCTAGTAAAGAAGATCTTAAATTTAATTAGATTTTCTAAGGGACTACAACTGTAACAAAGTATGTTCCTAAAGGGTAAAGAGTCAATCAGATTTCAGCTATCAACCATTCTCATCAACATCAATCAAGGACACACCCATAATCCAGTTCCACTTACAATCCCTGAAATGTCACATACCATGATATGCCTTATGCATGCTAGACCTCAAAGATCTTAAAGGGAAATATGTCAATCGATTTACGAAGCATCGCCTTAATAGTATTAAGTTTACCTTACATTTTGATTTTAATATCGTTTTCTTTTTCTTCATGAATGCTGCAGTAGTCAAATCAGTACAAATGTATTGATCAATGGGTCAGAAATATTGATAAGAATCAATTAACCAAGAAACACACAAAATCTTATAAACTGCAGACATTCACTTTCAACTTTCATTATGTAAAAGGCTTCTAAAAGAGGTGATGTTTATGGTCAATTAATGAGCTACATGTTATCACATTTTGTAGGAAAAAATTTAATACAATATTGTTGTATAACAAGTAACTAATATCCCCCATGATACCTCATATTTAAACTGTAAAAAGTTGGAACAATTGTGATACAGTAAGTTATAAAAAGGGCACAACTTTAACAAATTTTAATGTAGGATAGTACAAACTGCAAATGAAAAACTTCATTATTTCAAATGAATTAACATGTGTGCGAAGTTTAATGCTTATGTCTAAAGGCAGGACAGACAGTTCCTCCTAGTTTTCCAGTAACCACCCCCACCCTTGTTGTGGGGATAACAAACTGCACACCTTTGAAGTTTTACACAACATAAACACGCAAGTCCCCCAACATTTTTCACAATTATTTATCATTATGAAATGAATCAGTGAACACATAAAAAATCTATACATCGTGTTCATTCAGTCATTGAAAGCCCATCAATGACAATGAATGATAAATGTCTAGATCACACGAAGATGTGCTGATATGCTGACAAGTCTTTTCAATGACGGTTTGATTCCAGTTAGATATTTGTTGTTTGTTTTGCATTAAATTTTGATTTCAGGCTGTGTAATTAGTCAGCCTGTCAGACATTGTAACTTTAACACAGGATGTTATGCCATATAACACCCCCATGTTGCAAAAAGGTACCATGTGACATTGAAATTAAACCAATGGGGAAGTAAGATTAGGCTTTAAGGACCGGAAGGTAATAGTTTTGTGGGAGCTTACTTTTGATGTCCCCCTCAGACACCAAGCACTGGTTCTACCCAAGAAATGGACTCGAGAGCGGCTCAATAAGCCTTGGGTCTTCATGAAATCAAATTCAAATAAATAGGTTAAACTAAATAAGGTTTCTCTCCTGCAGGTGAAACTGAAGATTCCCTGTGATTATACATTTATTGTACAAAGCAACAATTTATATTTTATATTTTAAAACATAATCTTTAAGATTTTTATGGCAGCGGAAACTGCTTTCAGCCACTCAATGTCAAACATGGTCATCATAACAGGCCTGCATTCCTTATACATGACTTCCAATCTCCTATTGATCAGCAGTCAACCATCAGCCTTGCTTCCGACTGTGTTCTGGCTACATAAACTGATTGCCAGCTAACTGCTTAATTAATTAGCAGGAAAGGCAAATTGCGTGTCACACGGTTTAAAACTGAAAAGACGTTCTAATTTTCTGAGTATTATTAGGTGCGGACACGTTCAATTCTTATACCAGATTTATTCCAGATAAATGAGGACATGGCATGCAATGCTTCATGACGAAGACAAATCACTTTCTCTGTAGGACATTTGTACTTGACTATTGAGAATTACCTTAGAAAGGAATTGCATGATGCATCTGACCTTTTGACATTTTTAATTATAATGAGTCTGGGGCAGTCTTTGAAATTACATGACTCAGTGTATAGTGTTCAGACTTCTACATGACTCAGTGTATAGTGTTCAGACTTCTACACATGACTCAGTGTATAGTGTTCAGACTTCTACATGACTCAGTGTATAGTGTTCAGACTTCTACATGACTCAGTGTATAGTGTTCAGACTTCTACACATGACTCAGTGTATAGTGTTCAGACTTCTACATGACTCAGTGTATAGTGTTCAGACTTCTGCATGACTCAGTGTATAGTGTTCAGACTTCTACATGACTCAGTGTATAGTGTTCAGACTTCTACATGACTCAGTGTATAGTGTTCAGACTTCTACATGACTCAGTGTATAGTGTTCAGACTTCTACATGACTCAGTGTATAGTGTTCAGACTTCTGCATGACTCAGTGTATAGTGTTCAGACTTCTGCATGACTCAGTGTATAGTATTCAGACTTCTACATGTGGTGACCATGGTACAATAAAAAAATATATCACGCATAAGACAGTATTCTTGTCTAAATTTCATAACATAGTTTTTGTTCTCCACAAATACAATTATTGAACAAACACAATATAATTCATTAATTGATACTTATCATTGCTTAAAAACAGATTATAAAACAGATGGTCATAATTCAAAAATATTGTATTTGACCATGTACATTTTTACCCTAAAATTGAATCATGTAAAAGTGGTGTGTTACATAGAACTGACCGTCATAAACAGCTGCTCAAATTGTTTTAAGTTGTTTTTAACTCTAATCAATCACTATGTGTAACCATGGTAACCTCTTTGTCCAAGGACGCCTCCAGCTTGATATTTCCCGGGCTGATCATGAAATCTTTTGACGTCTCCGCGCTAGGCTGGGGCGCAGGCTCCTCTGGTGCGTAGGTAAGCTTTCTGATGGCCAGGCGAACAGAGTTCCTGAAAATATAAGCAGTTACCATAGCAACAAAAAAGTCACAGAATGTTATCAGTTAGTTTATTGAAACCTCCTTCTGTAATTGATAAAAAAAGTTTTTCTATGTTGAGACTTGATTATTCTTCATCTTACGTGATTTCCATTGTGTGTTTCTTATTGTACAATATCTTACTTAAAATACTTTGATATAACCTATAAAGATTAATAGAAAGTGAATGGAAAGACTATTGGTCCTTCTATCTGGATAACATTTGTCCTTTACTACCTGAATTAAAAACAAGATGTGTTTGTGAAACACAATGTCCCCCTATATGATGTTTGACCTTGAAGGATGACCTTGACCCCTAAATGATGTTTGACCTTGAAGGATGACCTTGACCTTGACCCTTCACCACTCAAAATGTGTAGCTCCATGAGGTACACATGCATTTCAAATATAAAATTGCTAGCTTCAATATTGCAGAAGTGACATTACATGAGCAATTTGGACCCATATATTTGACCTTGAAGGATGACCTTGACCTTGACCTTTCACCACTCAAAATGTGCAGCTCCATAAGATACACATGCATGTCAAATATCAAGTTGCTATCTTCAATATTGCAGAAGTATTCATAAAATAAGCAATTTGGGCCACATATATTTGACCTCTGACCTTGAAGGATGACCTTGACCTTGACCTTTCACCACTCTAAATGTGCAGCTCCATGAGATACACATGCATGCCAAATATCAAGTTGCTATCTTCAATATTGCAAAAGTACTCATAAAATGAGCGATTTTGGCCACATATATTTGACATCTGACCTTGAAGGATGACCTTGACCTTGACCTTTCACCACTCAAAATGTGAAGCTCCTTGAGATACACATGCATGCCAAATATCAAGTTGCTATCTTGAATATTGAAATACTGCAAAAGTGTACATTAAATGAGCGATTTTGACCCATATATTTGACCTTTGACCTTGAAGGATGACCTTGACCTTTCACCACTCAAAATGTGCAGCTCCATGAGATACATATGCATGCCAAATATCAAGTTGCTATCTTCAATATTGCAAAAGTTATTGCAAATGTTAAAGTTGGCGCAAACCAACCAACCAACCAACCAACCAACCAACAGACCAACAGACCAACCAACAGACAGGGCAAAAACAATATGTCCCCCACTACTATAGTGGGGGACATAAAAACTAATTACATTTTTTTAAAGACAAATCTCCCAGCTTACAAACCAGATTTTAAGCTTCAGCTACCTAACAATATAAACAAGTAACATTCTGCAGAATTTTGGAATTAATAATTCATATTATCTATGATTTAAATTGACTGTTTATAAATGACTGTATAATATGGTTTCACCAAAATATTCCCCAGTTTTGCATATGTTTATATTTTACAAATCTGTTATTAAAACACATTACAATTTCACAATTTTGAGAAAACAAACAAAATAATGTTCACACAATATTCCTTGACCTTCCATACAATTACATGTGCATCTACCAATGGTAGTTTCATGGAAATAATATGGCTTAATATGGCATGTGATTTTAAAAGGATTTTAAATGGGTCAGGTTTGCTTATAAAAGCAGAGGAGTGGATTTTTTTCTTTAAAAGCTAGATCACTTGATACACATCTATTTATCAACAACTTTGTACTGGTTGTCATTAGCATTGAATAAAAGGTAACAAGTACAAAAGAACAAGAGCACCGCATAGCACGAGCCAACGATGGGTTGTGGGTGCAGTTTTGAATAAATGAAAGCTTGTCAGAAGAAAAGCACTTTGATTTTAGAGCCTATGTTAAAGTTTTATATAAGAGGTCACATCGACCTTAACCTTTGACCTATTGACCCAAAAATGGGTGTGGCATGTAGAACTGATGAAGTTGCATCTACATATGAAGTTTCAAAAATGTAGGTGGAAGCTATTTGATTTTAGAGCCCATGTTAAAGTTTTATATTAGAGGTCACAGTGACCTTGACCTTTAACCTAGTGACCTAAAAATGTGTGTGGCATGTAGAACTTATCAAGGTGAATCTACATATTAAGTTTCAAAGTTGTAGGTGGAAGCACTTTGATTTTAGAGCCTAGGTTAAAGTTTTATATTTGAGGTAACAGTGACCTTGACCTTTGACCTAGAGACCCAAAAATGGGTGTGGCGTGTAGAACTCATCAAGGTGCAGCAACATATTAAGTTTACAAGTTGTAGGTGGAAGCACTTTGATTTTAGAGCCATTGTTAAGGTTTTAGCACGACGCGGACGGCGGACAAGCTGGCTATGACAATACCTCGGGTTTTCTTTGAAAACAACCGAGCTAAAAAGTGGGTAAATCAGGAATTTGAGTTTTTTGAATGAGTCTAACAAATGAACCGACAGGTCGATTGCTTTAATCTTCCAGGCAGCTGTAGATGCTGCAGGGCCTAACATTATTATTTTAGATTGCCTAAAACTTTTAATCAAATTTGTGTGCATTATCAGTTTAAACACTGGTAATACATCTTAATTCAACAGTTTAAATAATACATCTTATTTTAACAGTTTAAATAATACATCTTAATTTAACAGTTTAAATAATGCAAGTTAATTTTACAGTTTAAATAATACATGATAATTTAACACAACTCGTGCTTAAACAATGCAATTATCAAATAATCACCATGCAGAACTCTTTAACTTTCCTTCAAGGAGTATTTTTTTATAGGTCAAGGAAATCAGATTTTCACCAGTGAAGAAGGATTTGAAGCTTACTGTCAGCGTAAATATTAAAGTTTGCATGACTTGAAACATGAAAGAGCAGGCAATATCCTGAAAAAACGGCATTTCATTTATGATTGTCTTCAGAAAATACAATCATGTTAAGATTTATGTTTTAATTACTTTTTGCTGCATAAAAAGATTTAAAATTCAGAGAACTAATAACTGTCAACAAGAACAAAAATATTTACATGGACTAATTGGGATCTTGAAAAGCATGAAGCAGCACAAGCATGAATGGACACACGAGGGATAACAGCATAAACAATTATTTCAAACACCTGATTTAGATTTATATTATAGATTTATTTTAAGTTCAATTTTACCAATTTAATGATTCAGTTTGAAATAATCAACAAACATTTTATTGAAAACAATCTTCCGGAATTTATCTTTAACCCTTTCCCACTCAGAGGCAAAGTGAAAATGGCTATGTGCAAACACCATAAAACCAGAACAGCCGGCGAGTAACTCGCAGTCTGTTAAGGTTTTATGCTGTTTGCTGTTCATCAGTGTTTTGTTCCTTACATTGAACTTTGTAGTTTCATTACTTTAATGGTTTTAAATTGGAATGTGTCAACTTAAAAAAATGGCCCCATACCAATAGAACACAATAGAACATAGCTGAAAATATATAGGACTAAGACATGGTATAACATCCTTGATTTTCAAAAACTGACGATGCATTAGAGAAATGTTTGTAACTATTTTTTTTAATTGAGAAAAAAAAATCAGTGAAAACTTGATTTGCTGAAGCAGCTGATAATTTGGACTTTTTGGATACAAACTTTTAATGTAATTTTGAATTATATTAATCTAAAACATATATATAATTATCTTGTATCATTTTAAACATAACAACTTATGTAGTCCTTCATCAACATCATCGTCATATAATAATTACATACAGTAATGTGTAATTATTTAATGCACGTCTTTTTTGTTTTTCTAGAATTATTTCAATAACAGGTTACAAATGTTTGAAAAGCATTAATTATATGCGCATTTTGTATTAAATATGATTTAAATTAAAACCAGTTTGACCGATACTCAAAAATAAGTAGTGAATATTATACCTTAATGCACACATCAACAAAACTTAATTCTTCATAAAAAAAGCATTTCATTTGTTTAATCTTAATCATTAGAAAATATTCAAGAAACAAAACAAATGAATCTTTCAGTTTTACCTTATGACATGCACTATTGACTCAGGTATTGTTTTTTTTTTAATCAAATCAAATATACCCTTTTTACTCACCTGGCAATTAGGCCTTCATTTAAGTTGAGCCCAATGGCCCTCAGACTTTTTAGATAAAACACTGGAAATGGTGATCACCGACCAACAACACTCTTGAGTAAGCAAAGGAAACCCAGCCCATACTGTAATGGTTACCACAAACCAAACTCACATGCACTTTTGGTTTTTAATTTACCTTTTATGAGGTTTCTCATCCAGACTCTCTGCTACATATGTCTTCAGTTCATAGTCAACACCACACGGCTGAAAATGTAAGATCGTGCAGTAAATATACCAGTATTTTATCGCCAAATGCATGGTAAATATTCTACTATTACATCGCTAACATGTAGCTTAAATCAATTTTCAACTCTTTAAAATTACTTTTTAAAACTCTGCTTTGCCAAATATTTGTATATGCTTTTATTTGTTTTTAAACTATACAGAAATATTTATATGTTTAAATTAGTAAATATATCTTAAACAAGATATGTGTTTGTCAGAAACACTATGACCCTTTTTGCGCTGCTTTGAAGCTATATAATTGACCTTTGACCTTGAAGGATGACCTTGACCTTGACCTTTCACCACTCAAAATGTGCAGCTCCATGAGATACATATGCATGCCAAATATCAAGTTGCTATCTTCAATATTGCAAAAGTTATTGCAAATGTTAAAGTTGGCGCAAACCAACCAACAGACCAACAGACCAACCAACCAACAGACAGGGCAAAAACAATATGTCCCCCACTATAGTGGTGGGGGACATAAAAATACTATACAAAGTTTTCTGTTTTTAAGGTAGCGCACCCCTAATGATTTCCTGCGATTTCTTCGAAGGTTGAGAGCCTAATATAAGGTGCCGTAGCCTAGTGGTTAAGGCGATAGACTTGAAATCTTTTGGGATATTCCCGCGCAGGTTCGAATCCTGCCGACGATGTGTACTTTTTTGCGACGCGTTTTATTTCTTTTCTAACGTAATTTGATTTAATATGGCATATAAGCTATGTTTATTGTTAAATATGTTGCAATTATTATGCACATTCTTCAATTTTTAACATTAAAACAACGTTATGGCTAAATTGGGTGATTTACTGCTGAAAATGCGAACCATGCATGTTGCATTTTTATTTTTATTTAAAAAAGTAAACGGTAAATCTGTCTATTTCTTGGTATTTTTGCTGTATATTGTGTATCTATTTAAACTAAGTTCAAAATATTACTTAAATGATACTAGTTTGAATTTTATGACACTTTGTTTTTAACCAACCCAATTTCTACTTGCCTGAAACCACTTACATATTATGGCGCTCTTCCATAGATAACAAGTTATAAAAAATAAATGTCTGTAAAAGAAAACTTTTTTCATCTTGTTTAAAATTTAAACACCTTTACTGCATCTGTTCACACCAACTGTATGCCTATATTTGGAAATCTGGATGAATTATGGAACTTTCATATACCCCAGGGGTGCACATAAACTGGACGAAAGCCGAGTGTGGGGGTGGTTTTGAAAAAATCAGTATATTTTTTTTTAAAGCATGGAAAGACAACCTAAAAAATTGCATGTAGTTCAGTGACATGATGCTGATTAAGAAAATAATAGTTTGGATTATATTTGGATAGGTGCCCATTACGGGTGCGCTACCTTAAAGCTAGTTATTGAAATTATACACCAGGATGTATTACTATTTATTACAGATGTTCGCATAAAAACAATGTATCAATCATATGTAAAATATGAGTATATAACATTAACATACTGCCATTACCATTTTTTCACTTAAAGGAGGTAATTGGGCAAATATAGCCCTTACCTAATTTACCTTATTTTGACATCTACCATACATGTATGAAGATAAAACACAAGTTACTAAAATGTGTGGAAATGTGTGTTTCAATTAATTAATTTACTTTCTAGAATTCTTAACACATTTGCGAACAACCTCAAAAGTAATACAGTAATATTTAAAACAGATTATCATCAAATGTAACAAAATATTATCACTGCACACATTTCAGTAGAATTTTTCCTAGATTGATCTGAAAAATGTGCATTAGGAAAACACTTTCTTCAGACCGGCATTTTATTTACACACCTCTGCAATGCTGTGTGGTCTAAGAATATGAACCACATTCTAGATCAATTGACCTGTACAGTCCCCTTTAGCTAATCACCAACAACGCTTTCTTCCTAAACTAGATTTTTGCTAGGAAAATACTTCCTGTAAACAAAAGATACCATACAAGCTGAGAATGTCTGCCCTGATTAGCCTGTGCAGACTGCATATGCTTATCTCTGATGACACATTACGCACATGCATTAAGCCCCGATTTCCCAGAAGCTACAATGTTTGGCCCAGATGTGTACCTTTCCTGTGTCCCCTGGAGCAGGCTGCAGGGTGACGGATGCAGGGGCATTGGGAGGTAACTGGAACACAAATGCAAGAACAACGTAGTTTCACAGCGATGACAAAGAAATCAAATAATATTTACTCTTTTTTTTTTTAATCTCAAGACATTGTGAAACATGGCAAGGTTAAGGTGGCTGGTAAGAGGTTGTTTCTTGCACAGGGTTTATGCTTACATTTAGTTTACATAATTGTTTCAAGATGAACTTTATTTCCATATTAATTATCACATACTCATTGTATGCATACTATGTAACTTACTGCTTCATGAACCAATATAGTAACTCAAAGATGAATGGGTCAGCATTGTGTCCAGGTTTCAATATTATGTTATACACTGCTTCATAATACAGTCTATTACTCCAAAGATAAGGGTTAGAGTTTTCCTAGTATATACCTAAAACACTTGTATTTGCAGTCAGAGAAAATATATATGATACTTGAGTGTATATACAAGACAAACAAAAAAAACAGAAAGGGTTAAGAGTTTGATTCAAGTTTTACTACTATGTTACATACTGCTTAATGAATAAGTCGGCATTGGGTCCAAGTTTCACTACTTTTTCTACACAGAATTACATTAATAAGTCCATTCTCTCATAAAGAAGGGGTAAGCATTTTGTCCAAGTTTTACTGCTATGTTACATACTGCTACATCTTCCAACCTATTACTTCAAAGAAGAATGGGTAAGCGTTGGGTCCAAGTTTTATTGCTATGTTACATACTGCTACATGGACCAGCCTATTACCTCAAAGAAGAATGGGTAAGCGTTGGGTCCAAGTTTCTTGATGAGGCGTTCTTGTAGTCTTGTCAGTGGTTTATGTTGGTCTTTCACTGCAGGGTACACCTGTGACACAGTAGTTATATGTTAGGGAGTAATTCAAATACATGTATTTCATATGTGAAGTTATGTCAGAGCAAATAATTATCGGTATATGAACTTCATTTGTTTTTTTGTTTTTTGCCGAGTTCATGAGTATTTCAGTCAAAATACTGCGGTTAAGTTTTCATTTTAAAGAAACTCGCTCAGTTTCAAATTGGCAAAATGACAATTTGCTAAATTTTGTCATAGATTTAAAAATGAATTAATGCATACTTTCAAGCAACAAACATAGGACTCATGACTTACAATCAAAATTGTAACAAATTATAAAATGATGGTTAGGCTTTTCATCAATAATTTAGCAAACAAACATGAACTTCCGACAGAGGGTTCTTACTACATTAAAAGCCAACATGGTGTTGTGGAAGGGAGTTCATTTTTGCTTCTAGAGGCACCCATCTTGATTACCTGGGCAGGCAGATTTTTGGTTTATTTTTGTTTCCTTATCGTTATTATTTTTTTGTATATTATTTTTTTTAGTCCAAATATGAAAATTGTGTCAGTACCTTAATTTAATCTATGAACAAGTCCCTAAAAACTGGTTCATATTTAAGCTTAAAGCATAAAACTAAATAAACGGTTTATGATAAATTGAGAGGAAAAAAAGTAAATTAAAGAGGACCATAAGTTAGATCTGTTCTCTGTAGTGCTCTGTGCCAATGATCGTTTTTCAGTAAGATGTGTACTGGTTTGGTAGAGTCTCACTATTATAACCACTTCTTTTACTTTCACATAAACACTGTATTCTGATACGAGGAATAATTTACCATAATTAAAATATGAATCAAATCCTGATATATCCAGATTTGTACCTGCATCGAGGCAAGAAATAGATCTTTGCGAAAAGTGAGACCAAGGACATCCAAATCCTCACGTCCATATCTGAACGCTGCCAACACGTGTGCGTAGACCTTGCGTTCCTTCAAGTACTCTGGGTCCACCAGCACAACGCCATCTGGGATCAGAAAATATATAAGTGTCAATGAAACACTTAACCCTTTACCACTTAGATACGTATTTTCACACATTTGTAGACCATTAGAAAGTTGAATTTAATTTAAGACCTTTCTTACTAGATTCAAATTGTAAAGGCTTCATTTCCAACCCTAAGATACTGATGAGCAGCAAACAGTATAAAACCTGAACAGACTGCGAGTTACCCCCAGGCTGTCCTGGTTTTGTGCTGGTTGCAAAAGCCATTTTCACTTTTGTTCTGAGTGAGAAAGGGTTAACCCTTTGCATGCTGGGAAATTTGTCGTCTGCTAAAATGTCGTCTGCTGAATTTCTAAAATTAGCATTTTCTTCGATTTTTTTTTAAAGAATACTATCAGAATAGCAAACAGTTTGGATCCAGATGAGACGCCACGTTCTGTGGCGTCTCATCTGGATCCAAACTGTTTGCAAAGGCCTTCACAACTCGGTTCCCGCACTGTAAGGGTTAAACCCATTTCATTCAGAACGTGGCTTTATACCTATTGCCTGGATATCTAGTTGCATAGAATTATTTCTGTGTGAGAAGTTAACCTTTTGCATGCTGGGTAATTTGTCTTCTGCTAAAATGTCGTCTGCTGAATTTATAAAATTAGCATTTTCTTTGATCTTTTTCAAAGAATACTATCAGAATAGCAAACAGTTTGGATCCAGATGAGACGCCACGTTCTGTGGCGTCTCATCTGGATCCAAACTGTTTGCAAAGGCCTTTAAAATTCAGCTCCAGCGCTTTAAGGGTTAATCCCCACAAGATTGTTCAAATGATGAACTTTGTAAAAAAATACTAAAGACTGTACAGTGCCTCAACAACAATCTCATTTTGAACATAATCAACATTCCATAAATTGGTTTTAAGTAAAGCTCACCAATATTAACATGGCAACAACCTTCATGCATGAATATTTAAAATACTGTTGTGGTGAAATAATTTAATTTTCCATATTTGATGCAATTAGATTCTATCAATTTGTACCTTACTGTTATATGTCCTCATAAAACTTGTGCAAAATGTGCATGAACCAAATTAATGAAAAACGATCCAACCTCATAATTTAAGCTGATGAAGTTCTACAAAGAAAGGTTAATGTTGTCTAACTATTCAAACTAAATTATTGTTGCATTGACATAAATTGTCTGGCAATGTGTTTTTTTTTAACTTTTTCATTAAGTGAAATTGTACAACTTAATGAGAAAATATCAAAAACTACAAACAGTCCAATAGGAGAGATGATAAAGCTAAGTTCCATTCTTAATCTATGCCTAAAGGCCTTAAACACTTAAAAATGCCATCAACCATCCAAATACCATCAACACCTCAAAATGCCATCAACACCTCAAAATGCCATCAACACCTTTATATGCCATCAAACCTGAAACATAGCCTCACAGCACATACAAGTGCTTACACTATTCGGAAGTTAAAACTTGCAAACTGCATTGAATCTAATGCTCAGCAGATTTCTAAATTTGCAATCAACTCTCAATAAGGAATAATTCAGTAATAAAACAACAATCACAGAAATAACACTCAGACTTATGTGGTCAGTGTAAAGTCTGTTTATTCAATTCAGCAATTTTGAAAAGTGGTATTCCATGTAATAAACTCCATAATTGATCTTTTTTATGCGCTTATGATGAAAAACTAGGACCTTTGACCTAGTGACCTGAAAATCAATAGGGGTCATCTGCCAGTCATGATCAATGTACCTATGAAGTTTCATGATCCTAGCAATAAGCGTTCTTGAGTTATCATCCGGAAACCATTTTACTATTTCAGGTCACCGTAACCTTGACCTTTGACCTAGTGACCTGAAAATCAATAGGGGTCATCTGCAAGTCATGATCAATCTACCTATCAAGTTTCATGATCCTTGGAATAAGCGTTCTTCAGTTATCATCCGGAAACCATTTTACTATTTCGGGTCACCGTGAACATGACCTTTGACCTAGTGACCTCAAAATCGATAGGGGTCATCTGCGAGTCATGATCAATGTACCTATGAAGTTTCATGATCCTAGGCATAAGCGTTCTTGAGTTATCATCCGGAAACCATTTTACTATTTCGGGTCATCCTGACCTTGACCTTTGACCTAGTGACCTGAAAATCAATAGGGGTCATCTGCGAGTCATGATCAATGTACCTATGAAGTTTTAGATCCTAGGCATAAGCGTTCTTGAGTTATCATCCGGAAACCATTTTACTATTTCGGGTCATCCTGACCTTGACCTTTGACCTAGTGACCTGAAAATCAATAAGGGTCATCTGCGAGTCATGATCAATGTACCAATGAAGTTTCATGATCCTAGGCATAAGCGTTCTTGAGTTATCATCCGGAAACCATTTTACTATTTCGGGTCACCGTGACCTTGACCTTTGACCTAGTGACCTGAAAATCAATAGGGGTCATCTGCCAGTCATTATCAATCTACCTATGAAGTTTCATGATCCTAGGCATAAGCGTTCTTGAGTCATCATCCAGAAACCATTTTACTATTTCAGGTCACCGTGACCTTGACCTTTGACCTAGTGACCTCAAAATCAATAGGGGTCATCTTCGAGTCATGATCAATGTATCTATGAAGTTTCATGATCCTAGCCCCAAGTGTTCTTGAGTTATCATACGGAAACCACCTGGTGGACGGACCGACAGACCGACCGACAGACCGACATGTGCATAGCAATATACCCCCTCCTCTAGGGGGGCATAATAATGCTTATTGGTGTCATTTCTGGGGGTGGGGTGGAATTTTCTCATGATGTCTTTAATGTATCAATTATAATATATACAGCAAAAAACACATATTTTATTGTCGGTGGTTAAAATTTTTATTCAAACTTGGCTAAATAGTTAGAATTCCACAAGGCATTGCTGTTTTTTTTATATAATTGTTTGCATCATTTTATTTGGTTATATCAAATTCACTTCTCCATTATAAGTAAGTAAGTAAGTAAATTATATATTTCAGTTTAAGTTTATGCTGTGAACATGCACATAATTTTTAGTATTGTCTTGCCCATTTTGTAGACAACACTATAGTTACACTATGTATACTTTTGCAGCAGTTTTGAGCAGCCTCATCAACGTCAAATATGTCATGAAGTATGGGATAAAACAAATGAGCATACAAATATTCAATGGAGTAAAGTAGCAGGATTTTACTGGATTTTGTTTTCATCTTAGAATATGTTTTTGAAAAATAAGTAAGTCATTAAATTCAACTAATATCAATTTAATTACATCAGTTCAATACATTTTGTCAGACCTGTAAAAATAATTTGACACAGTGTAATACAAATGTTGAAGAATTACAGATGAGATTGACATTTCTCCATTCCCAAGACTGTCTGGGCTGGGAAAGTGTCACCAATCTGTACTGAGAATGACACAAAATATTAAACAAATGAGAGCATGCTTTATAAATGAGAAAGGTTTAAGAGCGCGAGTCGATCAAAACAGAAAAGACCAAATACATATATACTTGAACCACGCTATTTTGAATAAGTTGGGACCATAAAAAATAGTTTGGACAGGAAAGTCATAAATGCATTGTTTATGTTGTACTAATGTTAAAGTAAATGTATGTGTATGCTGTTATCCAACACCATAAGTAAAGTTGATTGTATGGATTATAGACGCCTTTTAAAAATTATTGCAGAACTTGAAAAATCTACTATGTGTTTTTTTGTTTTCGATATATTCAATAAATAAATCAAATAAAATGTAATATATTACTGAGCCCTATATGGATGACCACTGCCAAATGTATAAACAAGTATATCCAATTAATGCTGATGATTAACTCATAAACTAGTATATAAAATTAAAACTGATGATTCACTCAAAAACTAGTATATCCAATAAATACTGATTATTCACTTGAAAACTAGTATATCCAATAAATACTGATTATTCACTTGAAAACTAGTATATCCAATTAATACTAATGATTCACTTGAAAACTAGTATATCCAATTAACACTGATGATTCACTCAAAAACTAGTATATCCAATTAATACTGATGATTCACTTGAAAACTAGTATATCCAATTAACACTGATGATTCACTCAAAATCTAGTTTATCCAATTAATACTGATGATTCACTTGAAAACTAGTATATCCAATTAATACTGATGATTCACTTGAAAACTAGTATATCGAATAAAAGGGAATCTAACTCACACCTATTGGCTTCATATTTAACTAGACCTTTGTCACAGATGTGAACTATACCCCCACATGCTGCATTGACACAGAATATTTTGCATGCTGTTTTTACAAAACAAAAGAAGCTAATTTATGGCGATTTTTAAGAATTTTTATGCCATTAAAATTTTTGACCTTTGAACTCCTAAATTTTTTTGCATCCCACGCTGTCCAATGACTGTGAACAAAATTAATGCACAGAGTCATTTTAAAATCTCACAATGAATGACATAGTTATGGCCCGGATGAGGTCATTATGGCCATTTTTGACTTTTGAACTCCGAGTGTGAACCTGACCTTGGAGATCGACGTAATTCTTTTGCATGACACATCGTCCAATGATTGTGAACAAATCTACCAAGTAATTTTAAAATATGACAATGAATGACATAGTAATGGCCCAGACAAGATCATTTATGGCCATTTTTGACTTTTGAAATAAAAATGTGACCTTGACCTTGGAGATATTGACGTAAGTCTTTCGCATGACACACCATCTTATGATTGTAAACAAATGTACCCAAAAATTTTAAAATCTCACAATAAATGACATAGTTATGGCCCGGACAAGATCACTTATGGTAATTTTTTACCTTTCACCTCAAAGTGTAACCTTGACGTTGCAGATATTGACGTAATTCTTTCGCATGACATTCCGTCCAATGATGGCAAACAAATGTGTCCAATGATTTTAAAATCTCACAATGAACAACATAGTTATGGCCCGGACAAGCTTATTTATGGCCATTTTTTACCTTTGAACTTAAAGTGTGACCTTGACCTTGGAGATATCGACGTAATTCTTTGGCATTACACACTGTCAAATGATGATGATAATGTGCCAAATGATTTTAAAATCTCACAATGAACAACATATATATATGTGGCCAGGACAAGCTCATTTATGACCATTATTTACCTTTGCACTCAAAGTGTGACCTTGACCTTGGAGATATCGACGTAATTCTTTCACATGACACACTGCCCAATGATGGTGAACAAATGTGCCAAATTATTTTAAAGTCTCACAATGAATGACAAATTTTTGGCCCGGACAAGCTCATTTATGGGCAACTTTGAACTCAAAGTGTGACCTTGACCTTGACCTTGGAGATATCAACGTACTTCTTTCGCATGACACACCATCCCATGATGGTGAACTAATGTACCAAGTCATTTTAAAATCTAACATTAAATGACATAGTTATGGTCCGGACAAACTTTTGGTTTTAAACGCACTAAGTGACCCTTTGACCTAGTTTTTTACCAGGCATCACCCATATTCAAACTTGACCTATACATCATCTAGATACAACTTCTGACCAAGTTTGTGAAGATCTTATGAAATTTTGGGGACACACACACTGACCGACGGACAGACGGTGCTGACCAACAGACAAAGTGACTCCTATATAAACAGCTTACCTTATAATAGGGTCAATATGGGTCAGATGATCAGTCAAATCTTAAAGACAGCTTACCTATAGGGTCAATGTTGGACAGATGATCAGTGAAATCATAACTAGAAATGGCGCGGCAGAGGCCGACGCGTATCCCCACGCCGAATGTTTGACCTAGGTGTGCCCCAGGGTTGGTAATGGGGCCATGCATAGCTGAGATTGACCATATTGTCATAAGAGAAGTTCATCATCAATTAGAAGTGAACTGGTGTAGAAACGAAGAAGTTATAGTAAAAGGCAATTTTGGGTGGGTGTGACATATGTGGGCAGGGCGCCCCAAGGTTGGTAATTGTGCCATGCATAGTTGAGATTGACCGTATTGTCATAAGAGAAGTTCAGTATCAATTTGAAGTGAATCGGTGTAGAAATGAAGAAATTATAGTAAAGGGCAATTTTGGGCGGGTGTGGTCTACCGTAAATTTGCGGCCATAAGTCGACCTAAAAACGCTCCCAAAATTGACTTTAAAAGTCAACTCGACTTATGGATGAGGTACTAAATAAAATAAAAAATAAACATATTTCTGTGCCTTTTTTTTTAAAGTAATAAATCTCCAAAGCGGAAGAATAATGACTGTTTACGGTAAGGCCGACTCGTCTTTTACTTAAATGTCCGCCGATAATAAAATACTCATGTTTACATTGGTTTTTAATGCAATAATCTTCGTAATAATTCCAAATAAAAACATGTAAAAATAACTTCGAAAATATTAAACATTTGTGAAATACGGTAAAGTGGCGAAAAATAAAAATAGCAATTTGTCTATCGATACATCGTCCGTTGTCTTCTAAGAACAATAGAAAATCGACTGCTGACACTTGTAACCATTTAAAGTTAATCCGTGTAAATACAAACTGTCAACAGGTGCAGATGTCTTTATGCCACCAATTATCGCTTCTCGGCCTTTTGACTAAGATCAAAGTGTAAAGTGTAGTGTTGGCATCCTTTCGATCATTTGTCTATAATTGCGTCACGCCTAAAATAGTTATCCGTTAATGATATGCACAACGGTTCTGCTGCACACTACTTCTGACCAATCAAAAATAATTACTCGATTGTTGGATACGCCTTTAACCAATCGCTATTGTTCAACTTCACATTGTATATTTTTTGATTGGATGAAGGTGTGGTTTCGTTGATTTATTCACAACTGTCCCACAATTAATGCATAATCGTTTCGTAAATATATAGATCTTATCTGAGTGAAGATTTCATTCATTGTTTGATTATAATAATATTACGCACTCACCCTGGATTATTAAAAAGTGTAATTGGACATATAAAATACACAATTACTTTCGATTATCTGCTAAGTATTATTAGAAAAGACGTTTTTCCAGTATGCAGAAAATATTCCTCGGGTATCTCGTGATTTACGAATATGTAACAGTCGAATAGCGAGCGATGCGAGTGTTGGTAAATTCTCGTGTTTCACGCATAATGGCGAAAGCGTTGTTGATTATTTGTGAGCAAGTTACAATTATTTTGACCATATAATGAATTTCTGCGTTCAAGATTTTACCGAATTTTCACATCAATAGCACTAACATTTGAATACAAAAATATATGCTCATAATATAAACGCTGACAGTTATTACGTTAAATGGGATAATAATTTTGATTTGTGAAGTATATATTTAGTTCGAAATAATGAATGATATGTTATTATGATTTTGAACAATAAAATATATTTTTCGTGATAATAAATAATTGAAACGTTGAATGTTTCATTTTAAATATATTTTTATTATTAATATCCCAAAAAATGTCAACTGCCGGTACAAAAGCCCTCAGAACCATGACTAAAACGTCACTTAAACATGTCCGAGATATTGAAGAAACTTACCCCCCGACTTATGGCAGAGTCAAGGCAAAAAACCAAGTTTTTCTAGCCACATAATACCCCTCGACTTATGGCCGAGGTAGACTTATGGCCGCGAATGTACGGTATGTGGGCGGGGCCCCAGGGTTGGTAATGGGGCCATGCATAGTTGAGATTGACCGTATTGTCATAAGAGAGGTTCAGTATCAATTTGAAGTGAATCGGTGTAGAAATGAAGAAATTATAGTAAAAGGCAATTTTGGGTGGGTGTGGTCTATGTGGGCGGGGCGCCCCAGGGTTGGTAATGGGGCCATGCATAGTTGAGATTGACTGTATTGTCATAAGAGAAGTTCAATATCAATTTGAAGTGAATCGGTGTAGAAATGAAGAAATTATAGTAAAGGCAATTTTGGGTGGGTGTGGTCTATGTGGGCGGGGCCCCAGGGTTGGTTATGGGGCCATGCATAGTTGAGATTGACCCTAATGTCATAAGAGAAGTTCAGTATCAATTTGAAGTGAATCCGTGTAGAAATGAAAAAGTTATAGTAAATGGAATTTTTTGGTGGGTGTGGCCTATGTGGGCGGGCGCCCCCAGGGTTGGGATTGGGGCCATGCATAGTTTAGATTGACCCTAATGTCATAACAAAAGTTCAGTATCAATTTGAAGTGAATCCGTGTAGAAATGAAAAAATTATAGTAAATGGAAATTTTTGGTGGGTGTGGCCTATGTGGGCGGGGCGCCCCAGGGTTGGGAATGGGGCCGTGCATGGTTGAGATTGACCGTATTGTCATAAGAGAGGTCCAGTATCAATTTGAAGTGAATCGGTGTAGAAATAAAGAAGTAAATGTAAAATAACCTAAAAAAATGAGTGATAATTTCTGACGCGGCCCCACCCCAACCGCTATAACTTTTGACCCAGGGGTCAGATCAAAATTCCAAATAGTGCAGGGTCGCACATATGCTAATAGCTACCATGTGTGTAAGTTTCAAGGTTCTAGTGCTTTTAGTGTAGGAGGAGATAGTGGCCAGGACCGACGGACAGACAGACGGACGGACGGACGGCGGAGATAACCACAATATCCCCACCTTTTTTTCAAAAAGCGTGGGGATAAAAACAGCTTACATGTAAGTTCAATGTGGGTCAGATGATCAGTGAAATCATAAAGACAGCTTACCTATAGGGTCAATATGGGTCAGATAATCAGTGAAAGCATAAAGAGAACTTACCCATAGGGTCTATGTGGATCAGATGATCAGTGAAATCATAAAGACAGCTTACCTATAGGGTCAATGTGGGTCAGATGATCAGTGAAATCATAAAGAGAGCTTACCCATAGGGTCTATGTGAGTCAGATGATCAGTGAAATCATAAATACAGCTTACCTATAGGGTCAATATGGGTCAGATGATCAGTGAAATCATAAGGACAGCTTACCTATGGAGTCAATATGTGTCAAACGATAAGCGAAATCATTAATACAGCTTACCTAAAGGGCCAATATGGGTCAGATGATCAGTGAAATCATAAAGACAGCTTACCTATAGGGTCAATGTGGGTCAGATGATCAGTGAAATCATAAAGAGAGCTTACCCATAGGGTCTATGTGAGTCAGATGATCAGTGAAATCATAAAAACAGCTTACCTATTGGGTCAATGTGGGACAGATGATAAGTGAAATCATAAAAACAGCTTACCTATAGAGCCAATAAGAATCAGATGATCAGTGAAATCATAAAGACAGCTTGCCTATAGAGTCAATATTGGTCAGACGATAAGTTTAATCTTAAAGACAGCTTACCTATAGGGTCAGTGTGGATCAGATGATCAGTGAAATCTTAAAGACAGCTAACCTATAGGATCAATATGGGACAGATGATCAGTGAAATCTTAAAGAAAGCTTTCCTATAGGGTCAATATGGGTCATATGATCAGTGAAATCATAAAGACAGCTAACCTATAAAATCAATATGGGACAGATGATCAGTGAAATCTTAAAGACAGCTTACCTAAAGGGTCAATATGGGTCATATGATCAGTGAAATCATAAAGACAGCTAACCTATAGGATCAATATGGGACAGATGATCAGTGAAATCTTAAAGACAGCTTACCTATTGGGTCTATGTGGATTAGATGATTAGTGAAATCTTAAAGACAGCTTACCTAAAGGGTCAATATGCAGTGATTTTTTTGCTCAAATTTACAGCCAATTTTCGGCTGCTTCCCAATCGCAAAAATACACGTTTTTTCCCAAAAATCTGACCAAAATTCCCCCAAAAAAAGCCCAACTTTTTTTTTAGAAAGAAGTCTCATATAACTTAATTATGATTTCTTAAATCTAGGTCTCAACTTTATTTTTTAAACATCTTACAAAATATTTAACTTGAATCTAGTCATTTTTGTCCATAAATCATTCCCAAACTTGCCACTTTTATTGATTAAAAAAAATCCCAATTTGACCAGACTCCTTTTTCTAGATAACTCCCTGAACATGCTCTTAAAAACAATAACACTTCTGTTACTTATAATCCTATTTATAATGCTTAATTTTTCCCAATTTCATGGTTTATCGCTCTATTTTTCCCTATTTCACAGTTTATCGTGCTAATTTTCCCAATTCAAATGGCACAGGCTGTAACAAATTAAAGCAAAAAAAAAACACTGATATGGGTCATATGATCAGTGAAATCTTAAAGACAGCTTACCTATAGGGTCAATGTTGGTCAGATGTTCAGTGAAATCATAAAAACAGCTTACATGTAAGGTCAATGTGGGTCAGATGATCAGTGAAATCATAAAGACCGCTTACCTATAGAGTCAATATGTATCAGATGATCAGTCAAATCATAAGGACAGCTTACCTATAGAGTCAATATGGGTTGGATGATCAGTGAAATCATAAAGACAGCTTACCTATAGGGTCAATATGGGTCATATGATCAGTGAAATCATAAAGACAGCTAACCTATAGGATCAATATGGGACAGATGATCAGTGAAATCTTAAAGACAGCTTACCTATTGGGTCAATATGGGTCAGATAATCAGTGAAATCATAAAGAGAACTTACCCATAGGGTCTATGTGGATCAGATTATCAGTGAAATCTTAAAGACAGCTTACCTATGGGGTCAATATGGGTCAGATGATCAGTGAAATCTTAAAGAGAGCTTACCTATGGGGTCAATATGGGTCAGATGATCAGTGAAATCTTAAAGACAGCTTACCTATGGGGTCTATGTGGGTCAGATGATCAGTGAAATCTTAAAGACAGCTTACCTATGGGGTATATGTGAGTCAGATGATCAGTGAAATCTTATAGACAGCTTACCTATGGGGTCAATATGGGTCAGATGATCAGTGAAATCGTATAGACAGCTAACCTATAGGATCAATATGGGTCAGATTATCAGTGAAATCATAAAAACAGCTTACCTATGGGGTCAATATGGGTCAGATGATCAGTGAAATCATAAAGAGAGCTTACCTACAGGGTCAATATGGGTCAGATGATCAGTGAAATCATAAAGAGAGCTTACCTATGGGGTCAATATGGGTCAGATGATCAGTGAAATCTTAAAGACAGCTTACCTACAGGGTCAATATGTGTCAGATGATCAGTGAAATCTTAAAGACAGCTTACCTACAGGGTCAATATGGGTCAGATGATCAATGAAATCTTAAAGACAGCTTACCTATGGGGTCAATATGGGTCAGATGATCAGTGAAATCTTAAAGACAGCTTACCTACAGGGTCAATATGGGTCTGATGATCAGTGAAATCTTAAAAACAGCTTTCCAATAGAGTAAATATGGGTCAGATGATCAGTTAAATCTTAAAGACAGCTTACCTACAGGGTCAATATGGGTCAGATGATCAGTGAAATCTTAAAGACAGCTTACCTATGGGGTCAATATGGGTCAGATGATCAGTTAAATCATAAAGACAGCTAACCTATAGGATCAATATGGGTCAGATGATCAGTGAAATCTTAAAAACAGCTTTCCAATAGAGTAAATATGGGTCAGATGATCAGTCAAATCATAAAAACAGCTTACCTATAGAGTAAATATGGGTCAGATGATCAGTGAAATCATAAAAACAGCTTACCTATGGGGTCAATATGGGTCAGATGATCAGTGAAATCTTAGACAGCTTACCTACAGGGTCAATATGGGTCAGATGATCAGTGAAATCTTAAAAACAGCTTACCTATGGGGTCAATATGGGTCAGATGATCAGTGAAATCTTAAAAACAGCTTTCCAATAGAGTAAATATGGGTCAGATGATCAGTGAAATCATAAAAACAGCTTATCTATAGAGTAAATATGGGTAAGATGATCAGTGAAATCATAAAAACAGCTTACCTATAGAGTAAATATGGGTCAGATGATCAGTGAAATCATAAAAACAGCTTACCTATAGAGTAAATATGGGTCAGATGATCAGTGAAATCTTAAAGACAGCTTACCTATGGGGTCAATATGGGTCAGATGATCAGTGAAATCATAAAAACAGCTTACCTATAGAGTCAATATTGGTCAGATGATCAGTGAAATCTTAAAGACAGCTTACCTATGGGGTCAATATGGGTCAGATGATCAGTGAAATCATAAAGACAGCTTTCCAATAGAGTAAATATGGGTCAGATGATCAGTGAAATCTTAAAGACAGCTTACCTATGGGGTCAATAGGGGTCAGATGATCAGTGAAATCATAAAGACAGCTTACCTATAGAGTAAATATGGGTCAGATGATCAGTGAAATCTTAAAGACAGCTTACCTATGGGGTCAATATGGGTCAGATGATCAGTGAAATCTTAAAGACAGCTTACCTATAGAGTAAATATGGGTCAGATGATCAGTGAAATCTTAAAGACCGCTTACCTATGGGGTCAATATGGGTCAGATGATCAGTGAAATCTTAAAGACAGCTTACCTACAGGGTCAATATGGGTCAGATGATCAGTGAAATCATAAAGACAGCTTACCTATGGGGTCAATATGGGTCATATGATCAGTGAAATCTTAAAGACAGCTTACCTAAAGAGTAAATATGGGTCAGATGATCAGTGAAATCTTAAAGACAGCTTACCTATGGGGTCAATATGGGTCAGATGATCAGTGAAATCTTAAAGACAGCTTACCTACAGGGTCAATATGGGTCAGATGATCAGTGAAATCTTAAAGACAGCTTACCTATGGGGTCAATATGGGTCAGATGATCAGTGAAATCTTAAAGACAGCTTACCTACAGGGTCAATATGGGTCAGATGATCAGTGAAATCATAAAAACAGCTTACCTATGGGGTCAATATGGGTCAGATGATCAATAAAGTCTCGTTTTCCGAGGTAGACTGTGACTTTGCCATTGGGGCTGCTCTTCTTAAACACTCTGAAAAGACAAAATACACTGTAGGATTTAGACAAAATACACTGTAGGATTTAGTTTAGCTTTCATATCAAACCATTATAGAAATTATAAGAACTATATGATGAACATTGATTAACACAACCTTGACTATTATACATTACAGCAAGCGTATCCAATGCCAAATATAAGGAACAAATTGTTGAAGTTTACTATGAAATGCACAAGCCATTTTAACCATGTTATATAGCATTTACTAACTGTATATCAAATTTAGCATCAAAATCTAGAACAATAGCCCACACAAAATATATTGTCTTTTATATTAAGTGGAACAAACATTTGTTAGTAAATAGATCCACAATTTTTGCTCTTTACTGGATTTTCACTTATAAAAGATATACTTGTGTATTAAAATTGTTTATTTACAAAATCAATCATAACTAATTTTGTCAACATACCCAGTATGATATATTCCATTTATTACTCTGTATTTGTTTGCTGATCTCATTTGTTCAAAATCAAATAAAATCAAATCAATATTTATTTATTGTTGGTATGATATACAAACATTATAACACAAGCTATGAATATCTTTTGACCGTTTTGTTAACAAAACTATTATAATTATGTTTTAAAACAGTTTTATCTTTACCAGATCAGATTTACTTCATAATATTGGTCATATGTTAATATTTTTCCTGTCTATAAATATAACTTATATTGTTTAGTAAAAAATTGGCCATACAACAACTGCATAAATATGTTTAATTTTCCCATAAAAACAGGCAAGAATTAATAACAAATCCTTAGTGACTGACATTCAATAAACTATACAGCAGTCTTCCATGCGATGTTTTTCACGAGTTTCACAGGTAGTTCATCACGTGTTTAATTAATTAAAGCCTGCCACAGTGAAGAATACCCCCATCAAATAATTATGATGTATGTCATTATTATACCTCAATTGATAAAAATGTCCAAATACTTCTCCTGCTTTAATATGCCTTATTTTGGAATGAAAACATCCTGATTGGCAACATAATGCAATGATGAAATCCTCACAATAAGCGCAAAAAACTTGCAGATGTCATCATTTTGCAAAAATTACATGCAAAAGGTAAATGGAGATTTAACATGGGAAAGTTGCATGAGGTATAATAATATGCACTGCAGCACTTCAAGATAATTCCAAAAGTTTTTACTAAAAGAGCTTGCAAAATGTAGGTCAAATATTGTCCACAGATGCCTGTTTATGTTGTTTTAAAACAAAGGGCAATAACTCATTAAAAAATTATTCATCAAACCTTGACAATATGTACTGAAGCCCTTGGAGAAAATAAAACGTTAAATTTCAAGAAAAAATGTAGAAGTTGCGCTTATACGAATGTGACAGACACATGAAGACATGGATGCCTGCCATTGCTATATTTTTATGCAATTTGACAAGGGTTAATAAATAGGTAGAATTATGTGAAAAGAAAATGCTTGTTATAGAAGTTGAGTAAATTATCCTTTCAAAATTTAATGCAAATTCATAAAAAAAAGGGGGAATAATATTTTTGCGATTTAAAATATGCTACATGCCCAGTTCCCCCATTTTATTCATATTATTAAGTTTGTCAAGTAAATGTTGTTTTTTTTTAAAAGAAACTTGATATCCATTTCGTACTTATTTACATGTACATGTATCTTGCAGATTTATTTGCTAATGGTGGGAACTTTTATTATTGAAGTCATACAGTTTATGAAATGTAAATGGGCCGTGCTCCTTGAAAAATGGGTTTAATGCATGTGCATAAAGTGTCGTCCCAGTTTAGCCTGTGCAGTCTGCACAGGCTAATAAGGGACGACACTTCCCACAAAAACTTGATTTTTGCTAAGATGAGACTTTGTTCAAAAGAACAATTTCATAAAAGCTGAAAGTGTCATCCCAGACTGCACACAGGCTAATATGAAACGACACTTTACGCACATTCATTATACCCCCTTTCCACAGAGCACGGCTCAAATAACAACATTCATACGCTACTTACTCTGGTTTCTTACTTGAAGTCACCATTATTAATATTGCCTTAAATATCCAACAAAACGTGGAAATCTCTCAGAGATTATTTCTATAGGTCAGTTAAATGTTACCAATAATATTGTAAATAATATCGTTGCACTTCATTTTGCTGACTAACATTTACTCACACATTCAAGTAGACCTATAGATACTGTTTAATACAACAGTACACTGTCAAACATATTTTCACATTCATCTTGTGCTATTTAATTGCCTTTCATTCAATTGTGGAATGGTACGTTTACCTTATTTATAGTCAAACACAAAGAAATACAAATAATTCATTCAATATAAGATAGCAAACCAATGAAAGTTTCATGAAACCAATCCTTTTGTGAAACAAACATCTACTAACACAGCCAAACATTTGTGTTTACTACAAATGAATTTTGAATGCAACATGAAGATCACATGACTCCTTAGTAGAAGCTGCCTTCATCACAGAAGGGATGAAAACACCAGGCAAAGACACAGATAAACAATTTTTATACTCATTGTCAACTAGCCCATACCGTGTACCATACCATAAAGGATAATTAAGCAACACCCCATTAATTAGTGTAGCAATTAGTTGATTAAAAAAAACACAGCAGGAAATTCAAACAAAATCCAGACCAATCAAAGGCCAAAGTTTCATGAACAAACTAGAGCTTTGTCACAGACGTGACGTATACCCCCACGTGCCGCATTGACACAGACTATTTTGCATGCGGTCTTCACAAAACAAGAGAATCAAATTTAAGGTGATTTTTAAGAATTACAGGTTTTTTGGTCCACTTTTTGGGAAGATAGCCCACGGCTTTGGAATTGGGAATTTTATCGGCATTTTCATGAAATTGGGAAAATAAATTCATTAGCCTTTTTTTCCACACGAAAAGTCCACTGATTAGGGAAATACCAAATTTGATATAACTCTTTATAATTATTCAAATTAAAAGAACAAAATCATATAATACTTTATTAAAAAAAAAAAAAAAATAATATTTTTTTTTAAATGGAAATTGGGAATTTTTGGCCACATTTTGGGAAAAAAGTATACTTTTTGAGATAGTGAACATAGCCCAATTTCGGCTATAAAATTGGGCCAAAAAAAACCTGAATTATAATGCCATTATCATTTATGGCCATTTCGACCTTTGAACTCTTGAATTCTTTCGCATGACATACCGTCCAAATTTATGGCCATTTTTTTACTTTTGAACTCCAAGTGTGACCTAGACCTTGGAGTTATCGACATAATTCTTTCGCATGACACATAGTCCAATGATTGTGAACAAATGTTCCAGGTATTTTTAAAATCTCATTATAAATGACATAGTTATTGGCCCGGACAAGATCATTTATGGCCATTTTTGACCTTTGAAATCACATTGTGACCTTGACGTTACAGATATCGACGTAATTCTTTCGCGCGACACACCGTCCAATAATGGTGAACAAATGTGCCAAATGATCTTAAAATCTCACAATGAACAACATAGTTATGGCCCGGACAAGCTCATTTATGGCCATTTTTTACCTTTGAACTCAACGTGTGACCTTGACCATGGCGTTATCGACGTAATTCTTTCGCGCGACACACTGTCCAATGATGGTGAACAAATATGCAAAATGATTTTAAAATCTCACGATGAACGGCATAGTTATTGCCCAGACAAGCTCATTTATGGCCATTTTTAATCTTTGAACTCAAAGTTGGATCTTTACCTTTGAGATATTGACGTAATTCTTTCGCACGACACACCGTCCCATGATGGTGAACAAATTTGCCAAATGATTTTAAAATCTCACAATAAATGATAAAGTCATGGCCCGGACAAGCATTTGACCCTTGAACTCCAAGTGTGACCTTGACCTTGGAGATATCGACGTACTTTTTTCTTGCCACACGGTCCCATGATGGTGAACAAATGTTATTTAAAAATCTAATGATAAATGACATAGTTATGGTCCGGACAAACTTTCGGTTTAAAACTTTCTGTTTAAAACACACTAAGTGACCCCGTGACCTAGTTTTTGACCCGGCAAGACCCATATTCAAACTTGACTTATACATCATCAAGATACAACTTGTGACCATGTTTGGTGAAGATCGGATGAAATTTCAGGACAGACCGACAGACGGACAGACCGACCGACCGACAAAGTGACTCCTATATAGCCCCCATTACCAATGGTAATGGGGGTATAATAAATTACAATGGATGGAAGCACTAATGTAAGTGGTTAACTGAACATTTGATTTTTCAATGATAGATAGCATCTTGGAGAATGTAGCTTGCTTTGTTTGTAAAGTTGTGTTTTTTGCATGGTAACATATTTCAGTCATATCGTGGCGCTCATTGAACCAATTCACGCTTGTCCTGGGTAAGCTGTTTTAGCTGTATTAACCCATTTATGCCTAGTGGACTCGCCCATCCTTCTAAATTGGATCAATTTATTTCCAAAATTAGGGATGTCTAGTATATTTATTTCTACATTTAGAATATTTCTTACAGAAATTCTTTTAAGCAAACAGCGGGGTCTCATCTGCTACACTGTTTGCAAAGGCCTTTTTTCTAGACGCTAGGCATAAATGGGTTAAGCAGTAACTGATATTTGCCCTACTTCAATCCTATGCAGGTGATATATTGGCAAAGAAAGGATTTCATGGCCAATCATCACACATTTGTTATGTAGCTACAATGTATGTACAGTTTTGTAGAGTAATGTAGCTACAAGTTATGTAGCTACAAATTATGTAGCTGGGCAGCAGGGATCAAACCCACAGATATTTAGTCCAGCACTCTTACAAACTTAATGAGCTAGCTGGCCATAGTCATAATGTATAAATTAATGTATCAAATATAGAACGTTAGGCATATTACATTTTCAGTATTAAACACAATTCTTGTTAAATGTTCTAACACTTCAAAGCCACATTGAATTTGTTTGTCATTTTCTGTTCTGTTTGATTTGTGCATTCTCTGTTTTTTTTTCATCTGTAAATTGAGAACAATTAACTGCTCAAAAGTAATGTCTGAAAAACTAAACAAGTAACCATACCTTGAAATATAATACCCAATAATATGGAACAAATACTGCTGTGGAGACAGATCAGATCCAATCAGCAGGCAAGCTCATTTAATTACAAAGAAAGCCCATGCAAGCTTTCATCAGATGATGGCAATTATCACTATCAGATGAGGGACATTGTCAAGAATAGATTTCTAATTAAATTCTGCAGTTTGTCTTAGCGGCAAATAATATCAAACTTGGATGGCTATGCCCTATGGTGTTTATCTTTCATCATTATAATTATGAATATAATATCATGGTGAGACTCTACATTGAAGATTTGAACACATTAAACAGCCAGAAATAATTGTACATTAAATATATCCAAGACAAATCCTTTTTTCATTTAGAGATTTGAGTGTCATATCACAACATAACCCTTGACCACTTAGAGACATATTTTGACGCTTTTGTAGTCCCTTAGAAAGTTAAATTTAATTCTAGACTTTTCTTACTAGATTCAAGTTTCAAAGGCATCATTTATAACCCTTAGATACTGATGAGCAGAAACAGCTTAAAACCTGAACAGACTGCGAGTTACTCGCAGGCTGTTCTGGTTTCATACTATTTGCAAATAGCCATTTTCACTTTGCTTCTGAGTGGGAGAGGAATAACGAAGGGAACGTTAAATATAGCGGAGTTGACAAATATTTTCAGCCATAATATTCGAAAATGATATAATATATATATATATAGATGTTCTCCTACAATACCATTCTATACAAGTACAATTACAGAACTATCTTGTATGGCATCGGGTTACACCTTATGACCTTACTTTTATAAACATCCCCATCCATTGTTGGTCTTGGTATTCAGGGCTCAACTTTAACATAAGTCTTATTGTCAGGGACAACCAAAAAGCAATAATTAGATTGAAAAAAAGAGTTGTGTCAAAACTTATGAACAAGAAAACAACTGCAGTGCCTTCAGAGCTTTGATTTGTGAGTGCTATGATGTGAGGATGGACGTGTTCACATGACATCCCCATCGCCCCCTACCTCACAGTCAATCCAGATTTACTTAATCAAATAAATTGAATTCATGTCCAGAACATGAAATGGTCTGTTCAGGAGTCAGAATTATGTGTTTATTCAAGTAGTGTGAATTAGTTGGGTTGCAATTTTTCTGAAAATTAATGTGTAAAAGTGAATAGAACTGTTTCAATTCTATTTCATTCAATTACAATCATCGGTTATTCATATAGCTCATATTTTTAAATCAAGTAAGTTATTTTTTTCTTAAATGCACTATACTTTTTCAGGGGACAGTTTATGAGAAGGAGTTGAGAAAGTGTCTACGGTAAATTCTGTGCTATATGGACAATAAATACATTTTGACCAAATTTCAGGTATGTGTAATTAATTGCTTTTTCTTTAAATTATTGCAATTTCATTTTGATCTTTTATTTATTAAATTTTTTACATTGTTATATGTTGCAAATAAGTGGATTATTTTCCTGATATTCTGCATTTTAAAAAAGGCCGCCATAAAATAAGCCATGTGGTTCCAAGAATAATTGAACTGATTGAAGCTATAAATTTGCAACTCAATTTAATTTAACAGCTGAAACATTCTGTTAATTTGTTAAACTGGCGTCAGTTGGTTGTAAGAAAAGTGCTTTCAAAAATATACTTTAATGAATGCATTTCTTGCTCTAAAAAAGTGTTCAGGAAACAAGTCATGGCCTTTATTTGGAAATCCTGGAACTTTCATGACTGCTGTATAAGTTAACATCCACCGCTTCAATTTGGGATGACCTATGACCAAAACTGGGAGTAAATGTCACTCCCAAATATCCAGTCTTGCAAGTCTAATGATTCATAAGTGTTTAAAATGTAAAATGAGTCGTGTTCTGAGAAAACTGGGCTTAATGCATGTGCGAAAAGTGTCATCCCAGATTAGCCTGTGCAGTCCGCACAGGCTAATCAGGGACAACACTTTCTGCCTTACCTTGATTTTCGGTAAGGAGGGACTTTCTTGAAACTAAAAATACCATAAAAGCGGAAAGTGTAGTCCCTGATTAGCATGTGCGGACTGCACAAACGAAACTGGGACGACACTTTACGCACATGCAGTATGCCCAGTTTTCTCAGAACACTATACTCAACTGTTCTCATTATATCTTCATTTGACAATATAAAACATGTTTTAGCAAATTCTTATCATTTAACCGCTTTCAAATCATTTTTGCTTTAAAAATATTTTTTATTTAAATCAAAGTTCAAGTGTTACAGTCTGTGGGCATTCCATGGTTTTTAAAAAACTTAACGGCTCATAAAAGGTGACAAATCCAATTATTATGCAAATATAAACTGGTCTAATTTTTACCAGATTTCAGTTACTCTTGCATAAAAAATGATAATAACAGTCAGCTTAGGTGCAACGTTGTCGAGAATTATGGTAGATATACCCGTTTAATAATTTGAAGAAATATTTACAACTGTGCAATATCCGTACATTTTCGCTATCTCTGATGTTCCTTGGCTTCTTTTGTAAAGTATGCATGTATTGATGACGTAGTACAAACAACACAATATCCTCATAAACAAAGAAAGAGAACATGAGTTTGGTAAGATATTTTTGTGTTGTACAATATTTTGTTTTACATGGAATTGCCTTAGAACTTTATTTCCAATAGTAATGCGACCAAGATTATATGATGCGTTTGCCTCCTTTCTACATTTTGTTTTTTCTTCTAGCGAGTGTACATTTTCTCTTTGAACTTTACACCATTTTTGTTTTGAATATCTGGCCTCTTCACCCTTGACCTGCTCACGTGATACACAATGTCTTGTGCCGACCAATCAAAATTTGCTTGGCATGATTGAGTAAACAGCGATGTTAATAAACTGATTGTTTGTAAACACAATTGATTTGGAGGACACTGTATTAATTTTTTGGAGCTCAAAACAAGCTGTATTGATCATTTTTTTATGGTAATGTTTAATAGCATATAATTATATATTATTTTTTGATAACCTTAATAAATAATATATGCAAAAAAAATATTTTAAAATCAGTAATAATTACGGATCGTCACCTTTTACGGGCCTTTAACAGAAGCAAAACCAGATTTGAATCAGTAATAATTGTATCTACCTACTGTTTTGGTACCCTTGCAGGTGAATTTGGTGCTAAATTCTTCTTTGCAGCTTTATTATTCTTCCCCATGGTTTGAACAATAATTACACTGTTTCTTCTATAATATAAAATATTCCCTGTTTCCTATATTGCTTATAAAAGTTCCTTTGAGAAGTGTTTACAGTATTTCTGTTACTGTTAATAATGTTGTTAATGTAACTGTACATTCACAATCAGTAAGTTTATAAAGAATAATTCTTAATACCTTCTCTTATCATTCTTAATGCTGGCAAGACAAAAAAATTACTGTACATTTAATCAATTGCATATTCGAATTACAATACAATTTTTTATCAAACATTATTAAGAATTTCTGACATTATATGTTTCTGGAGTTTTTTAACCACTTCATTTACTTGTAAATAACATTATTTTACAAAAATATAAAATTAATTCCTATATCATTTTACTGTCATATGGTTTGCAAAAATAACAACAAAGATTTAACAATTGTAAATAAAATGTTAATAAGACAAACACAAAAAGTCAAGCTAAAAATATTTGAAAACTATTCCAGCAAATAGAATCGCTACAGCACAAGAAATCACTGATACAATGCTGAAACAATGGCATAACAGCCACTGTAGCCCACTATGATTTATAACCCTCCTATCACCAATATTCTACAGATTGAAGATTCTATTTCACAGTTTCTTTTATTCTCCTTCCCTTCCAACCAGTTTGTGCCTATTAATATCACCATGCACATGGTAAGCACATTGGTCTCTCGAAATCTTATTATTATGGTGTGGTATAATATGTTTTGATTCTATGCACTGAAAAAGACAACATTTTAAACAGTTTAATAAAAAAACAACATATTCACTTTTTTTCTTTAAAATTTCCATTGTCTTTATATTGACATTTTTTCTTAATCTGTTCATAATTTTCATACATGTATCATAAGAATGTAGTTTTCTGAATCCGATCAACTAATTATTCACTACTATAAGGCTTCAACATCTCCATATCACAGAAGAGAGACAACTTCAGAAGCATCTTAAAAGGGAAGGAACTCTTCAATTTATGAAAACAATTACGTTTTATAAGCCCATTTCTCTTACTCAAATAGATTTTAATGTGGTATTTTAGTTCCACAACTAGTGTAACAATGTGCATTAAAGAAGCAGGTTTCAATATTGCTTTAATTGAAGTACAGCCAATCAAAGTAAGTGCCACACAACGGTCACCAGAGTCAGGATCCCCCCCCCCCCCTGACAAAAATCCTTTTATTTTACACAAGTCAGTCGTTTTGAAGTTCGGAAATTCAACACTCAAATCAACCTACTGTCTGACATCTCGGATGCAGCCACAGTCATCAGTCATAACATGTGCCCATGATAAAATCAATAGATCTTATCACTCATTATTTGTCAACAACAACAATTAGCAAGCGAGTGTTATTAATAGATCTTATCACTCATTATTTGTCAACAACACCAATTAGCGAGCCAGTGTTGTTATTAGCAGGCAATACAAGGATAAGTGATCTTCTATTATGGTAAAACAGACTCCCAACTGCAACTTTTGCAACAATCTTTGGACATTCATGCAAGTTGATTTTTTTATGTAAAACTTCTATTCCAGTCCCAGGGGGGAAGGTAACACCACATGTTATTTGCAAGTCCGGAAACCCCAAGATACTTTTGTGGTTGTTTGAATGAAAATGCTGTTTGTGTGATGTTTGTGCACAAGTACAATTTTTTAAGCTTTTGGTGTCTATTTTTTGGAATGAGAACGATACTGTTATGCTGTACTTTCGTTTTATAGCAGCAATGCGCCTTTAATACTAGATCAGACATGACATCAATGACACATGGAAAATATTAGTTAAAACTTGAGCTTTGTCACAGACGAGACGTATACACCCACATGCTGCATTGACACAGAATATTTTGCAGCTGTCTTCACAAAACAAGAGAAGCTAATTTATGGCGATTTTAAAAAATTCTTATGCCAAGATCATTTTTGGCCTTTGAACTCCAAGTGTGACCTTGATCTTGGAGATATCGACGTAATTCTTAAGCATTACACACTGTCCAATGATTGTGAACAAATGTACAGAGTAACTTTTAAATCTCCCAATGAATGACATAGTTATGGCCCGGACAAGATCATTTATGGCCATTTTTGACCTTTGAACTCGAAGTGTGACCTTGACCTTGGAGATATTGATGTAATTCTTTCGCATGACACACCATCCAATGATTGTGAACAAATGTGCCAAATGATTTTAAAATCTCACGATGAACGACATAGTTATGGCCCTGACAATCTAATTCATGGCAATTTTTTTACTTTTGAACTCAAAGTGTGACCTTGACCTTGAAGATATCTACGTAATATATTCGCATGACACACTGTCCGATGATGGTGAATTAATGCGCCAAATGATTTAAAAATGTCATAATGAACGACATAGTTATGGCCCCGACAAGCTGACATTTATGGGCATTTTGACCTTTGGACTCCACGTGTGAACTTGACCTTGGAGATATCGACGCACTTCTTTCTAATGACAAACTGTCCCATGATGGTGAACAAATGTACCAAGTCATTAAAAAATATAACGATAAATGACATGGTTATGGTCTGGACAAACTTTCAGTTTAAAACGCACTAAGTGACCCCATGACCTAGTTTTTTACCCGGCATGACCCATAATCAAACTTGACCTAGACATCATCTAGATACAACTTCTGACCAAGTTTGGTGAAGATTGGATGAAATTTTCGGGGCAGACCGACCGTCAAAGTGACTCCTATATAGCTCCCATTACCAATGGTAATGGGGGTATAATGCCAATACAGTAGATTCCACTTAATTGAATATCCGATAATCAAATAATTCGGTTAATTGAATAGAAATTGAAAACACCAAACCATTTGCATCTCTTCGCGTTGTAAATATTCCACATATTCTGATAGAATATATGGCATAATTCGGTTAATTGCATAGCCCTGGCAGCCGATTTTTTTACCGATCTGAATAATTTTCAAACTCAACCGTCGTATCCAAGAAACAAATGTTCTGACCAAATTTCATGAAGATGTGGACCAAAAATGTGACTTCTAGAGTGTTCAAATATTTTCTAGTGTACACTATAATCCAGCACAGAATGTCATAAATCTCCAAGGATACGAATCGTATCGACGATTTTGACAGACGCGCTCAATTGACAGCCTTTGTTTTCATTTCACACCATGCATGTATGTAGCGTCTGTCAAGCATCACGTGACTAACAGGTGTCGTATGCGAGTATGTACAATGCAAACACTGGAGTCTCCGGTGTGCAGTCAGGCGTGAACATCGAATGCAAACTGTCGAGTAACACATTTCAACAGTTTGTTGTCGCTTAGAAACAATAAAAGAGTGTGTTGCCGAAAACAAACTGTTGACGTGTCTTGCTCGACAGTTTGCAAAAGATGATGGAATGTGACACTATATTCACAGTTCGTGTATATAAACCTACACAAATGCGTCACAGTAAATCATATCTAAACATAATGTCAAACAATCGAAAACGCACACATTTGTCAAAACATCGCAGTCTTAACACTGCTTATCATGTTTTCACAATAACCAAAATTAAATCCAGTATTGACCAGATTTTCCGGTAAATCAGTACACAGTACATTATCTGTTTCAATACTAAACTACCTGAAAGAGCGTAACGTCAAAGATACAGCATTCTCCTCGCTACAAAGTTTTCCTTCGACAGTGTATATACACCCAGGCTAATTTTAGCGCGCTTTTTACCAGGACAATACATGAGCAATATAGGTTGCTAGCGTAAGCGTTGGGTAAGCAATAAAATGAAAATAGGAAAAATCATTACACGCACCGTATGGCGTGACATTGTACATTGCTGCATAGTTTTTGCTAGCTTTTTGTTGGGGGCAAATAGATACATGTGGACGTTTTATTTAAAGCTAGAACGTGTGTTTTGGATTACAAAATTTGTATTCTCATTTGGGAATTCAACAAAACATTTATATTATATTTATAATGGATTCAATATTAAATTCCAATATTTTTTTTTTAAACGCTTTACGTGTCGAAACGATGTTTTGATTATTCATGAAAAGCACAATTTCCAGGAGGATTACACCCGGTTAGTGATTACATTTGAAAATATAACTGATTCCGTGTAATTGAATACTCCGGATAATTGAATATTTGGACGTGACAAATGGGCTATTCATTTATGGAAATCTACTGTACCTATAAATCTGTGGATTTAGAACAATTTATTTGAACCTGATGTAAATAAGCGGAAAACCCCGTATTTAGTGAGTTCTGAATAATAACTATTGGATGAAATACAGGACAGGTCTGCTCCAGCTGAAGACAGACATTTATTGACAGCAATTAACATGATATGCAAATTTAAATAGCTTGTCACACTCAACATGACACAATCATGTCAGTAAGGTTACGAGAAATTGAGTCTCAATTCTGAATATCAAATGAAAGCTTGCCCTCTTAATGTAATATCTTCTTCTATTTGGGAAAGTTTCATAGCAACCTGGGAAAAAACCAGATAAAAGATAAAAAGCAAATTAGATAAGGAATTGTAACGGATAAGGAATTTTAACGTTTTTCTCTACCATTTTCATATACATAAGAATTACACTATGAAAATAAACCACAAGTCTTCAAGTTTAAAATGTTCTCTGATGATCATATTATTTTCCCAGTAGTAATAAATACATCACAATAACAACAAAAAAAATCTTTGATATTAATTTCATTATATTAAATAAACATTCTGAAATAATTGGCTCTATATGAATCGATGTAAAGTGACATAATTAACAAATAAAACTCAGACAGTTCTATTAAATTTAATCTACAATTTATACAATTTGTGTAATTGAATCATTTAAGTTAAACATTGTGTAATTTTGGCTTCAATCACTTGCGTACTCTACTTCAAGTTAATACATTTTTAATAATATGAAGCATATTGTTAATTTTGTTACATTAAAAAGAATAAAATATCTGAATATCTGAAATACAGTAAATTAATGAAACTTGACTGTGGCAGCAAACATTGTACTTACCGGACTGTGTTGATAGATATCCATGTACCATTTGGATTCCCTTGAGCTAAAGACCATTTTTGTGGCATTTGCAGTAGCATTATACATATCAGGGTATAAATCCAAGTATTTTTTGTTTCAAAGCAGATGATTTTAAACCATCCTCTGTTCTTACAAATAATCCATGTACACCTTCATTGACTTCAGAGCCGTCACAATTTTAATATTTCACGATAATTTTAACACCTTGACATATAATAAAAGTGATTAAAATGCGGTTGAACACAAAGTTTTGTGCCATAAATTTTAAAATGGAAAGGTTAGAGTAGCAAAAACAATATATTTATTACAAAACAGAACAATTACTTCCAGAATTAGTATTAACAGAATACTCCCAGATGCGCGGAAGTTAATATTCTTGGCAACCTTTCCATGTAATTACCGCATTATGTATCGAAAGTATACAACTCAGGCATGATATGAGATCTCAGAAAAGCCGTCGTAACCGGTAATCATCCTCATCTTCAATTATTAACAATAAATAGAATTGCTTTCTTTAGTATTGTCATCTAGTTCACGATTTGTTTCCCAAACCTCTTTTAAAAGCCTATTAATGTAAATTGACTGTAATAAATCGAACTTCACATCATGAGATTATTATCATGTTTCATGTTAATGTACATTTCGTGACTGGACTATATCAAGCATTCAGGATATAAACACACTTTTAATTGAAAGCTGAATAATTATAATAAATTCATTCATAGCAGAATGCAGATATTTGACACGTAGTTTCAACAAATAAAATATTAAATGAAAATTTTCGAGGCGTATTAGTGAAACACCTAAAATACAGCATGAATAACATCAATAAAATTCCCAATTTTTATAAGTGTGTTATTAAAGAAAACATATCTGTTGATAGTCCCATACACTCATGCTTTTACTTGTCACAATGTATTGTCCACTATTGTCCAACAACAACAACAAGGTGTTTGTCCAGTGTTACACATGACAGTTCACCTGTCTAGGGCATTGCCATTACCATGAGAAAACGTGATGTATACTAAAAATATTGCGTTTTGACAGTTTTATGAGTAGTTTTCATTGATACTTTGCTCATATGGGTTTCAACCACCATAGGCACTTAACTTATCTACCCTGTAACTAAGTTGTTAAATCAGGGTGATGAGATTGAAACAAAAGCTCAATACATTGTGAACACCAAGAAATTAACTGATTTCGAGGTTATCAAGCACAAAAATAAAATATAAGATAATTGGCAAATATGATAATGATGATGGAGGAAGCAGTTGTGATGATGATGATGATGATGATGATAATGGCAACAGTTGTGATTATGATGATGATGATGATGATGATGATGATAATTATGATGATTGTGGTGATGGTGGTAACAGCTGAAGATATGATGAATAATGATGTTGTTGACAATGATAATGCGGATAACCATGATAATGATGATGATTATAATAATTATCATGATGATCTTAATGATGATGAAATTGATAAATGTAATAACACATTTATGTATAATCATACATGCTAACTCTGTAAATCTGTACAACACCTACACATCTACCAGTCGTCTAACTTCAAACATGAGACAGTAGTACAAGTACATTGATAGAATACATATGGTTACAAGCAATTTATTATGCTGGACACCGTGATTTGTGCCATCCTGTCTGGTTTGACAGAAAATGACAACTGTTGGCTACATTTTCCGACAAGTTAATAGCCCTAGCCTTCTGACCTGGTTATTGGGTCTACAGTACTGTGTTGGAGTTATGGTAACCTTATGGGCACTAATAGGGCATTAAGCTTACAGAACAAATCAGTTTTGTCAATAGTAACTAATGCTTTTACTCTGTTTCCTTGCACAGTGGAACATTGTTAAAATGAAGAGATGTTTGCAATACCTTTTATATTAATTTTTGTTTTGCTTTTAAATGCGGTGACACAACAGTTCTTTAAATGTCTGTGTCACTTAGCCAGTCATTATTTCAATATACAAATGTCTTTCAAAATTAAATCCCCTGAAAACAGATAAATGATTAATTTAACATCAAAACTGCTAAAGCCATGTGCATTATGCAGTTTTTCTTCCATGTGCACTTTTTATGAAGTAGTTGCAAAATAACTCAAATGTTTACAGAAGAGGGTCATTACTTAAGAAATTATCACTGAAGAGTGCATGTTATCATACATTTTACACAATGCCATACATTTATACAAAATAAAGAAAGAATGAAGTTATTGTTGAAATCTTCACAACAAGAATTGCATGAAACAGTTCAAATAAAATTGAACTGTAACACAATAAACACGTTTTGTGACTTTATGTCTCTTCCTCTGTTTCAGAGCATAAAGAAGCAAATAAACCCAGAAGAGCTGTTAAACAAGACTAACCCAGGGGAAGGGATGTGTCCCATTGATTTCTCCAGACACAGGACACATACTTTGTTCCATGAGAATTCCAAGGAAAATTATTAAAGAGTCTGGATTCAGAAATTGAATATTTGTATTATCCATGTTATAGATCTGCTCCATAAAACTATAAGCACTGAAAATTGTTTTGTGAGGTATATCAGACCTTGAAATGACCATGTGTAGTATTTGGTCTTGAAATGACTATGACAAATTGTAGTATTTGACCTTGAAATGACCAATTGACAATGTATAGTATTTGACCTTGAAAATACAGTGTGTAGTATTTGACCTTCAAATGACCATTTGTAGTATTTGACCTTCAAATGACCATCTGTAGTATTTGACCTTGAAATTACACTGTGTTTTATATTTGTGGTATTTGACCTTGAAGTGATATTGTGAAAACTTCAGCATAAAATGATGACTTCATGTGACAAGTATGCATCTGGGACATTGAATATTTGATCAACACTCAAAGATTATAAGGCTATTCTGCAAGTTGTGATCGTTAGCTCCAAAGGACCAGCCAAAGGACCAACAATAAATAAAGAAATTTTATGAATGTGATACTAAACTATGATCTGATGAGATCTAATTTATGGTTCCAAAGCTATAAGCATATTTTCTAAACCCACTTGAAACTGTAACTTAAATTTTCCTTACTGGTTGTCACATGATGAGTCCAGCTCATGAATAGCACCAAAACTAAGCAGCTCTTCTAGTGAATTACGAACTTGTGCATATACATTTCTGCCATTGTTGTCAACTCAAAAACTAGCACCAAAACTAAGCACCTGTTCTTTTAAGTACGATCTGAACCTGTGCGCATATATCATTTGCATTGCTTGTCCACTCCAAAACTAACACCAAAACTACACAATCATTTTACAGTCTTAAACACAAAATTGCTTCAATTATTTGTTCTTACTGAAACTAGCATCAAAATTAAGCTTCCATTCTACATTCAAAACATCATATTTTGCTACGGAATTTGTCAGTCAACTGTGGACAACAATGGGCTGCTCTGGCTCCACATCTGTCCAGCAGCCTGGCAGAGAGGCCGGGGAACAACAAAAGTCGGCGCCAACAGGAAACCTGCTCAGTGTGGGTCTGGGGGTGGCGGCGGGAGGGATTGTGATGGAACAGAACGACATGGAGATCTCCTTCGGTATGGAGACCGAGATTGACCCTGATATTCTCCAGGAAGACTTGCAGCGACTCACGCACGCAGAAAAATCTTCCACCGTTTGATGACAAGAGTCTAGCCCATGTGTGAAAAGGAAGCAAAAAGGATCCTTGTGGAATGATGACGGCTAATTTTTGGTTGATAATTTTGCAGGTTCTTTTTTGTGTTAATGTTTTTGAATTGAAAATCATTTAGAGCACTGTGCTTCCCATATAATTTTGTGAATGTGTTAGTGATATGGTTTGTGTGTTTTATTTTTCAAAGAATTTTTGTAATACAAAATGAAAAAAGGATTTCCACACTTTTAATGTTTTAAAATTTTTTTTGCTGGTATTCTATAATGTTGTGTATGTTTTCAGTTAGTTGTTGTTAACCTTTTCTAAGAACTAAATTATTTTCAAAACATTCATACTTCTAAAAGTTATTATTATTGTTATTATAACATACAGCATAAGAAAATGCATAGCAAGGGAAACAATAGTGTCATATATTTACAAGTGAATTATAGTCATTTGTCTTCCCAATACACATTTTACCAAGGGAAACAACTCTGTCAGACTTACAATATTCATGACATACTTGTCTACCTTACACACAAACCCCAAACAGATCATTATTATATTAGCTGGTTGTTTTAATTGCAACACTTATTATTTCAATTACTGCATATTTAGCCACCTATGGACTATTCTGATTGCCAATGCAAGCAACATGATGCAAACAAAGTGTCATTGTTTAATTTGTGAATGAACTGACATTATGTGCTTAGTAACATGTATTGAATTAATCCATATTAAACATATGTTTGTGCTCTGACTATTAAATTGTTTCAACTGTTATTCTGAGTGTAAATACATTCAAACATCGTTATTCTGAAGTAAGTTTTGATAAACTTTATATTTGTGACAGTCTTAAACAAGAGATTGCCAAGCAATATTGTCCCCTACTGGTGAAACTCCACCATTGTCAGATTTTTGTGTTGCCATAGCAACCAGAATTCTTGACATAGGAAAAAAATGAAATGACGTTCATAATCTCCATATTGTCATCTATCCATGCTTCAAGTTTCATGAAAAAAATATGAAGAACTTTTAAAGTTATCGCAGGATCCAGAAAAGTGTGACAGACTGACTGACTGACTGACTGACTGACAGATGGAGTGCAAACCATAAATCCCCTCCGGTTTCACCAGTAGGGGACAATAAATATCTTTAGTTACAATAACAACAGTAAATTATATCAATAAGACATCATTCAATGTTTGCTGTTACACAGTCAACTATTTAACAAACAGACAAAAAACAAGAGCTGTCACCATAGGATGACATACATGTATGCCCCCTATAAACGCTTTGATAAAAGTTATGAGCATTTTTCGAAACCTAAAGGCAGATTTCGAAACCTAAACGCGGACCCTAAGTTCAAGATCAAGGTCACAATTGGTAAAATTTTGTGTGCATATGGAAAGGCCTTGTCCATATACACATGCATACCAAATATGAAGTTTATATCTCATTAGGGACATAGAAGTTATGAGCATTTTTCGAAACCTAAACGCAGATTTCGAAACCTAAACGCGGACCCTATGTTCAAAATCAAGGTCACAGGGGTTAAAAAAATTGTACTTATGGAAAGGCCTTGTCCATATACACATGCAATCCAAATATGAATGTTATATCTCAAGGGACATAGAAGTTATGAGCATCTTAAAACATTTGCGTCCTGGGTACCTAACGGTTCAAATCTAAACCAGCTCAAATATTTGCTTGTGTCCAGGGTGCACAAGGACAGTCCGCAACAATCGGGACTCAATCACTGGACTTTTGACATTTGCTTTGTTTCAGGAAATACCATGGCAATAATGAGACAAAATCTGGCAACTATTATTATTGGCTTCATTTCGTAAACCTGAAGGCAGTCTACAACAATTCAGACTCAATCACTGGACCGTTAATATTGGCATGTTTTTCAAGAATCCATAAGGCAGTCCGCAACAATCCAGACTCAATCATTGGACAGTTGATATTGGCTTGTTAATGAAGAATCCATAAAACAGTCCGCAACAATTCGGACTCATTGCATCAATATCAGCTTCAAAAACAAATCCATGCAGGGGATGTCAAACAAGCACGCAATTCTGTCACCCTCTGATTTGCTGCTAACAAATGTAAGCAAATGAGTCTACTTGGCTCTGTTTATATTGATCTACATCAAAACATCAATATTCTCCTTATTTGCACCAACACACTGCATCAACTACTGGAGAAGTCATTTGCCCACGATTATTCACAGTTTGGTTGGGTGAATGGGCGTGTTTTTCTTCACATTTAATTTGTTTTTATCTTACTAGTCAAGGAATGCTCTTGAGTATGATAAACCAGAAAGTCTCAACATGTATACTGCAATTATTTTCGTGTATTCTAAACAGCAGGAAACAATTATTGAAACAAATATTTACTTAATATTGAAATCAAACCTGAGTATTTTGCTTTTGGTTGCATGATCCAAATTTAACCATAAGCAAGAGGTAATACTTCGGGACACAGTCTAAATTATAAAATACACAAATTTTACTAACAATATGTTTTTTAGGAAGTGTTATTGCTGAGCACAAAACTTTTTAATTCCAAATTTTGGTAATTCTATTTAATAATTATAAATCTTTCAACAAACCGTAATTTTTTGGAAAAGACTGGTCACAACTCTTTAAAGGGATCTTTTCACGGTTTGGTAAATTGACAAAATTGATAAAAGTTGTTTCAGATTCGCAAATTTTCGGTTTAGTTATGATATTTGTGAAGAAACAGTATTACTAAACATTTTCCATGGTCAAATATAGCCATTATAGACACAACACTGATATGATGTCAGTCAACATAATGACACCAAACTGATATGGTGTCAGTCAACATTATAATGACACAAAACTGATATGGTGTCAGTCAACATAATGACACAAAACTGATATGGTGTCAGTCAACATAATGACACAACACTGATATGGTGTCAGTCAACATAATGACACAAAACTGATATGGTGTCAGTCAACATAATAGTAAGAATAGTATGACACAACACTGATATGGTGTCAGTCAACATAATGACACAAAACTGATATGGTGTCAGTCAACATAATGACACAACACTGATATGGTGTCAGTCAACATAATGACACAACACTGATATGGTGTCTGAGTGAAAGATTTCAAAAGAAATACATTCACTCTTAAACATTTATATGAGCCCTGCTCTGGGAAATTGGAGCTTAACCCTTTCAGTGCTGGAACCGAAGTTAAAGGGCCTTTGCAAACAGTTTGGATCCAGATGAGATACCACAGAACGTGGCATCTCATCAGGATCCAAACTGTTTGCTATCCTGATAGTATTCTTTGAAAAAAATCGAAGAAAATGCTAATTTTAGAAATTCAGCAGATGACATTTTAGCAGACGACAAATTTCCCAGCATGCAAAGGGTTAAATAATGCATATGGGTCATGAGACATCCCCACTTAGCCTCAGTCTGCGCAGGCAAGTCAGGGACGACACTTTCCGCCTCAACTAAATGTTCGCTAAGAAGAGACTTTGTTTACACTAAAATACAACATAAGCCGCAAGTATCGTCCCTGATAAGCCTGTGTAGCCTGCACAGGCTAATCTGGGATGCCACTTTACACGCAGGCATATGGCCCGGTTTTCCCAGAGAGAGGCTGATATTTATTAACCCTTTGCATGCTGGGAAATTTGTCGTCTGCTAAAATGTTGTCTGCTGAATTTCTAAAATTAGCATTTTCTTCGATATATTTTCAAGGAATACTATCAAAATAGCAAACAGTTTGGATCCTGATGAGACACCACGTTCTGTGGCGTCTCCATCTGGATCCAAACTGTTTGCAAAGGCCTTTTAAATTCAGTTCCAGCACTGAAAGGGTTAAATACTGTATAACTCTTAGACTTCAAGTTTAGCAATTCTCTGAGCATAAGTGACAAGAATTGATGTGACAGTTAACAAGGCAAGATTTATGGGAAAGAAATCATTGATCCCCCAGGAGCAAATTATCACCCAGGAATCTATGTGATACATGTAACAATAGTCAGACATATAAAGATGGATTTATAAACTGACCAGACAAGGAAACCATGTCAGTACATCCTCTCATAGATGCAATATCAATAACTAAAGACTAAAGTAGAACATAGTGAAGCAAAAAAAGGAAATGGTATTTTAACCCTTTACATTTTGATGTGTTTGTAGTGCATTAGAAAATCAAATTAAGTTTTAAAATCTTCTTAACTTGAATCAAGTTTTAAAGGCTTCATTTCCAACCCTATGGTACTGATGAGCAAGCTACATGTAGCAGACTGTTCAGGTTTTATGCTGCTTTCAAACGCCATTTTCACTTTGTATCTGATGGGGAAAGGGTTTAATTAATATACTAGTGTCTACCAGTATTTAAATTTTGTTAAAACATTTTTATAGATTGCATATGCCAACATTTCTTATTCTGGGCATGTGCTTTAATTACACAGCTTGTAACAAGGACATGAATTTACTTGGTACTTTAAATCTTATTCAATATGGCAATTTTATATGACAGTAAATTGCATCCTGGTACTTTTGGTGTAGTTACTAGACATATGAAACTGAAATTCGACACAATGTCATAAGAATCATGCTTCTTTATGACAGCAGTGTCACTCTGATTTATAACTGCACATCAAAGAATTTCTTTATATCCTAACTAAATTAAGGCAAAAACAATTTGTACGAAGCAACTGCATTTTTTTCTTCAATCTAACTATTTGTAAATTCATGAAATATTTTTCACTGTCAACTGGGTCATGCGTGTTGTGTATCGTGTTATTTCTTAAAAGTTGACCCAGCATTTGTAAAAATATTGCAAGACATATACATTTCCAGAAAGGAAATTCATTTCTGCGTTGAATAAGACCGAGATCGTGAAAATCGCTGCACAATTGATGAAGATATGGCTGTTCAAAGCGATGCACCCCGTTTTGGGGTGATTTTGAGTTGCATACCTTGTTATATATATATATTTGATAGTGAAATTTTTTTTCTTCAGAAAAGTTAATTTTTCGTTATAATATGATTATTTATCATTCAAAATGATGTTTTCACTAATTAATATCATAGCCACACGCTAACCACCTGTGCAAAAGACATCCATTTGTCTCCCTCTAAAAGGCATAAATAAATATGATCTCTTCGTCATTGAAATGCGTACATTAGTCATGACCCTGTAGATATAGCAAATGTAATGTGCATAAAAGATATTAATGCAATCTTGTGACACCAGACATTTCTGAAACCATACCATGTTAAGCAGACAATTGCATGAAATTATGAATATCATATGTCTGCTTATGAAGTAAAGCCAGGAGTAAATTTCTTACCAGCATAATTTTCAACTTGTCATAATTGGGTGATATTCACTTGGTCAATATTTTCGTTAATTCAGTCACACAATTCATAATTGATGGTTTGACTTTCAGATAAATTGTAAAATGAGCTATAAAATGTAGAAATTAAGTATTGAAGTTATAATATCTATTATACTTATATTTTTATGTTTAAGACTTTCAGAAGGGCTTTGTCGAGTTATGTGAGCTAGCTCAGGGGCAAATAACTCAGAAATGTGTGAATGACTGGGGGCAAATAACTCAGAAATGTGTGAATGACTGGAGGCAAATAACTCAGAAATGTGTGAATGACTGGGGATAAAACCTGTTTTGCATATTCTACATGTCAAGAAAATACCACTAAAAAATTAACGCTCTAATTGCGATGGCTAATTATGAACAATATACCATGTCCTAGTATAGCTAGATGTCAACAATATGGCTTAGTTTGTCCAACAGTAGCTTCTTGTAAATGAGAGTAGACATCAGTTGAAATCTGTGATGATACTTGGACACCTTTATGCCGGTGATGTTAAATCGACAACCATCTAAATCATGTGTGTCTTTTTTTTAGAGTATGTCATCAAATACTTGCCAATTTGCATGTCATACTGTTCAAAGGTGGATCGAGAAGGAAGCAAAAACTGTTACCCCCACTCCACCCCAAAAAAAATTGCCCAAAGGCTCAAATTTTTAAATAATGTAAATCAATTTACAGTGAGAAATTAGTCAGTACAATACTCTTGAGACTCTTGAGTCTGCAACAATTCGGACTTAATCACATAAAGGAAATTTTGCTGGATTCGGTTGAATATCGATTTTAATTCACAAGTGATAATAGTAAATATTTTTTCAATGATCAAAAATGAATTACCATCGATATTCTACCTAATTGAAACAATTTTCTTTTTATTTTATGCTTTCAAATGATTATTTTTCTATTTTTGCTGAAATAATGACGTTGGAAAGTAATGAAAACAACGTCATTTCACAGAACTATTGGTAATTTTCACATTAAATTTTCACTGTTTAAATCAGTGAATCATCCGTTTGATTCACTAAAATTTCGCTATAAACAAAAGGAAAACATAAACTAATGGTCTTTTAATATTGGCTTGCATCCAGAGTATCCATCAGGCAGTCAGCATCAATCCAGACTCAATCACTGGACTGTAAATAATATTGGGTAGTGTCCTATAAAGGTGACAGCAGTCCCTGACAATCTCGACTCAATCTCTGGACTGATATTATTGACTTGTTTTCTAGAAACCTAAAAGCAGTCAGCAAGAATTCGGACTCAATCTCTGGACTGTTAGTATTTGCTTCGGTCAAAGAAGTCTGAATGTTGTCGGCAAGTGAACAATGCCGACTCACTTGCTGGTCTGTTAATATTGGCTTGTTTCTAAAGAATCCTTAAAGCAACCTTCAACAATTCGGACTCATTGCCCATTAGTTTACTGTCAATATTCAGGCTTCAAAAACCAATCTATGCAGGAGATGAGACAAGCCACAATACTGTCACCCTCGGATTTGCCAGTAATAAATATAAGGCAAATCAGTCTACTTGGCTCTTTTTATATTGATCTGTGTAGACATGAAAACATCAATATTCTCCTTATTTGGACCAACACACTACATCTCTTACTGGTAAAGTCATTTGCGCTTTTATGTATGCCTACAACCATTTACGATTTGTTTAGGCTAATTGATTTAAGCATTTATTTCTTAGCATTTATGTATTTACCTTACTAGTCAAGAAATGCTTTTGATTATGATGTGTGTACAATGTTAAATAAGATGGGTTCATGCATCATATGAATTAAACAAGTATAACCCAGCTAGAGAAAGCTAGAGAAAGCTCAAGCCTCAATGTGGACCTTCCAGTTTCAAGGCAAATGCTCTGTTGCTACCAAAGATAGCTCATATATAGCAAGGCAGTTCACGGTCCTTATACATCAACCTACATTAATTATCTACAGCAAAAGTACATGCTGCAGGGTTGACACTATACCACATATTTATTTGCAGTTTCCCAATAATGGAAGGACATCTGCCACTTTGGGTTAATCTCATTTGGGTTGATTTTTACTTTGTGTTAATAATATTGCTCATATTACATACCTAAACTTTATTGATTTCCTTCAAATTATAAAGTTAGTTTACAGACATAGCCTGAAACTACTCCCATATAAAATTACTGTAGATAAAGTAGGGCCTTACATTTTGGTACTGGAAAATAACCAACATACCGTCTTTATCCTAATAAACGCGCCTGGGCGTGATGCAAATCACAAAGGGGGCGCGTTTATTTCACCCCCCTTAAGGACTATAATATGAACTGACACGTAAAATATGTTTTCCGGTATTTGCGAAAAGTTCCAAGTTTATTGAGCAATTGTAAACAGATCACAATTAATTTTACCAGAATACTGCATGTCAGTAGGTCAGTAACCATATCGAAGAAATTTACACAGTTTATTCTTGGAAACCAGACTTGCTTTAAACATCGAAAAAAAAAAGATATTTTTTTGCATAAGATGGAGTTGCTAAAATACACAGACGACAAAAATTTAAATAATGTTGACCATTTGAATAAAATCAAATGTTGGTTTATTTTTTAAATGATTACTTTCACTTCTTCCCGATTTTCAGAAAATGACTTGTGTACATGTGCAGCTAAATTTAAATTTACACATTGCTTCTGGTGATGAACTGCGTGTTCAGTGGGAATACTGCCGTCCCGATTTAAGTTGTTTATGTGCCTTTGCAGACGAATATGAACTGTACACGACACTTGTGTGCAGTCAGTATACAATAAAATAATTGTTTCAATAATGAAGGAACTGAAACAGCGTAACGGTAACGATACAGCGTGTTTGAATTATATTTTATTAAGAGGAAATGTCAATGCCAAGTAATTGACGCGACACACCCCGGTAATTAAGTTGAAATTCACAACGAAACTTTTATTGGAAATTAAAATTAATGATCTCAATGTTTTACCCGCTATGAAATGTTTATTCACAAATGAATACACCCGCGCCAATTTTCGCGTGCTTTTTTCAGAACAAAGATTCATTTAATTCACATGCACTATGTATATGTGGCTAGAATTTGAAGCCGAAAATAGCTGTACACGACGAGTGCAAACCATGTCAGGTGATTTACGCATGTTGTAATACAACTGTCCTGATTGGGCGCTTATCTCGTCAAATCTTTAAATAGAAGCAATTTTATGCAGAAATTGAGCACTTTTATCATCAATATTAACCAGAATTTGCTTTTAAAAATGGAAATCGGGCATATGCGAGATTATTGAGTAATGGATAAGACGGGAGAAGTTACATGTATGCGATTAAGACAGCTGAAACGTATGTATCGGGGAATCGAGAGACTCGGGAAAATACGATTATTACAATCAGTTATGAGTTCTCTATGGCTTCAAACTGTTACTTGCCTTATCAAACACGCAATTATCTGACTCATCAAGGTGCAGTATCCTACAGCTAGGTAGGAACACGGTTTTGTTTTATACGCGGCATTTAAAAAGACAGAAAAAACTGTCACGGTGTGAAATACATGTTGAAATTTGAAAACAACAACGCCAACAAACCCATATTGTTCTACAGACAAATTAATTTTATTTTTTGGGAAGGGGATTGGCTTTGATAGTTTATGTCCTAACGTAGTTAATCTACATTTAATAAACTTTATTATTCGGAACTTGTATATCCTAGGTAAATTATAGTTAATAAGAGTGTTCGCGGAGTGTCACATCACCAACAATTTTGCGTGTCTCGGCGAACAGACGCGGCAACTAGATGGCCGATGCCAAGTCAACTCCGCGAACACTTGATGTCGTCAAACTCTGGGAATCGCGGAATTTGTTGGTTTTATTGGTTTTGCGTGAGCTGTACTGTACCTTGTTGATAAAAAAAGAATGTTCTGTCAATAAAATGCAATTACTTTACCCCTTAGCAGCCGAGAAAAGGGGCGCTATTATTTTGATCACTCCTTCATTTTATTTTACGATAGGGGCGCGTTTATTAGGGCGGGAGCGTTTATTAGGATAAAGACGGTACATGTTCAGTGTATACAAAAAAAGTGCACAGGGTTTCAGATAATTTCAGATAATTTAGATAAATGACAGCTCAATTAGATGTGAGTAATGCTGTGTCCTCGATCAGAATTTAAAAAGTGTGCCATATTTTCTAAATACAGACTTTTTCATGTGTTTTCTAGTGTAATATTTGATAAACAGTGCACATTTTGCCTCCAACCATTAATCCTAGCTGATATCTAAAAGTAACAAGACAAATCAATTTGAAAGGACATTGTCATCTGCTTTTTAAGCATAAATACAAAGATTTAATGAATTGGGGTAGTAATCAATACATTCACACGAAACTGATACAAAGATTTCAATTAACTTTTTCAAAAGAAACAAGCGATGTGTTTGTGAAACACTATGTCCCCATATAGTTGACCTTTGACCTTGAATGATAACCTTGACCTTGACCTTTCACCACTCACAATGTGCAGCTCCATGATATACACATGCATGCCAAATATCAAGCTGCTTTCTTTAATATTGCAAAAGTGTACATTAAATTAGCTATTTTGATCCATATATTTGACCTTTGACCTTGAAGGATGACCTTGACCTTTCACCACTCAAAATGTGCAGCTCTATGAGATACACATGCATGCCAAATATCAGAAGTTGCTATCTTTAATATTGCAAAAGTTATTGCAAATATTAAAGTTTGCACAAACAAACACACATACCAACCAACCAACAACCAACCAACAGACAGGGCAAAAACAGTATGTCCCCCACTATAGTGGTGGGGGACATATAAAGTAACACACTGACACATTGATATGTGCCTTGCTCTGGGATAATGGGGCTTAATGCATGTGCATAATGTTGTTCATGATTAGCCTTTGCAGTCTGCACAGGCTAACATGGACAACATATTACACTTAAAATGGATTTCCCTCAGCAGAGACATTGTTTACACAAAAATACAATCTAGGCTGACCTTTGACCCCAGGCATTAGGCCCCATTTTCCCAAATACAATCTAGGCTGACCTTTAACCCCAGACATTAGGCCCCGTTTTCCCAGAGAGAGACTCATAGTTAGAACACATTGTTTAACTCCTCCATGTCAAGTTAAACAATTCTCCCAGGAAAGGTGAATAGAATTGATGTGACAGCTAACAAGGCAAGATGTATGGGAACGAAATCAATGATCCCACAGGAACAAATCAGCCCTGGAATCTATGTGATGCACATAACAATAGGCAGGCACGGAATGATTAATAAACTGACCAGACCAGGAAACCTTGTTTTATAGATGCAATATCAATAACTAAACACGAACATTGTGACAAAACAGATTAGGAACTGAGATTTTAAATTTAAATGCTCTGATGTACTCTGCCTACCGTTATTTAACATTAGTTGTTTTTTTATAGAAACCTCTGTTGTTATGGGCATAATACAAAGTTTACAAGAAAATGAATTCACTTGGTAGTAATTTTATTCGAAATAGTATTATTACATGACCGTAAATTGCATCCTTGTACTTTTGTTGTCGTTACTAGACATATAAAACTGAAATTTGACACATTTTCATTAAAAGCATGCTTCTTTCTGACAGCACTGTATGATTTATTACTGCGTGTCATAGATTTTCTTTATACTGTAACTTTAATTAAGAAATAATATTTTTCTATCATGGTTTGTTGTCAAATAACCCACAGAAAGGAGTATAGATGCGTAGGAATTAAATCACGAGTGCTAAGCACGAGTGATTTGATAACACGCATCTATACAACTTACTGTGGGTTATTCGACAACAAACCATCATAGAAAAATATTATTTCGATTCTAACACGATTCTGAAAATGATTTGGTTCAAGCTTTAGGACGTGAACTATGTTTTTCAATACTCCACCCTTCTTAGTACAAAGTTCACTATTTAGTGACATCATTGAATTGTACAAACATATGACGTCGTTTTCATTCATAAATATTTTGCAAATGACGTCACTTTCATTGAATCGTAGAAACTTAATGACGTCACGTTTATTGATGCTACTGAACAGCTGACATGCTATAAATGTTTTCTGAATTACGTTTCCTAACAATAAACATTCTTTGTAGGCGTGGTTATGCCACTTATCACCAAATATACCATTTGTTGTTTCATTACATTTATATACATGCTACATTTATTACATTTCTTTTAGAGCGGGTTTTAGCACGTGCATTTTACTGCAATATTTTATTTATTTATTCGGAACTATTTTCGAAACATTAAGCTCCGCCCATAAGTTATTGCAGAATAACCCACACTTGATTTCCTTCTTTGTCGATAGAAAACAAGTCGCATGCCGTGTTAGAATAAGGTAGTAACAATTTGTATGAAACAGCTGCATACATTTTTCAATTTAATAATTCGTAAATTCATAAACAATTTTTGCAAAAGGTGTTATGCATCATTAATTTTTTTATTACAAAAAAAACTCTTAACCCTTTTCCACTTAGATATGTATTTTTATACATTTGTAGTCTCTTAGAAAGTGGAATTCAATTAAAGATCTTTCTTACAAGATTCAAGTTAAAATTGGCTTCAGTTTCAATCCTAAGATAATGATGAGCAGCAAACAACATAAAACCTGAACAACCTGGAGTCACTTTGAAACAGAAGAGACTTTCTCTACTCAAAAATGTAATCTAGGCTGACCTTTAACCCCAGGCATTAGGCCCCGTTTTCCCAAATACAATCTAGGCTGACCTTTGACCCCAGGCATTAGGCCCCGTTTTCCCAAATACAATCTAGGCTGACCTTTGACCCCAGGCATTAGGCCCCGTTTTCCCAAATTCAATCTAGGCTGACCTTTAACCCCAGACATTAGGCCCCGTTTTCCCAAATACAATCTAGGCTGACCTTTAACCCCAGACATTAGGCCCCGTTTTCCCAGAGAGAGACTCATAGTTAGAACACATTGTTTAACTCCTCCATGTCAAGTTAAACAATTCTCCCAGGAAAGGTGAATAGAATGGCTCTAGGAGAAGTGCCCCCCCGGAGAACTGCCCCCCCCCAAAGATTTTTCACTGGTCGGAGAACTGCCCCCTCACTGGTTTTTTATAGGGCGGAGAACTGCCCCCCTGCTGATTAATAAGGGGCGGAGAACTGCCCCCCTGTCAGAATTGATGACCCGGAGAAGTGCCCCCTAATTTATGTTATTTTGTATGACACATGAATTAACTAAACAACATAAATAAATTCATTATAAATTCGACTTCACTCTACTTTTTTCTTCTAGTCAGCTAAATTAATGCCTTTGCTTTGCCTAATAATTTCCTTTTTTATATGTAAATTTACGTTTTTTTTTTCCATCGGTCAATACTATCTTTATAATGTAAATTAATTCCGATTTAACTTTTCCTCCATAAGTACTGAGTTGCACGTCTATATTTAGTTGCGACACTTGGCCAGTAGTGCGTTCAGTTACAGCGAACGTTTTCAATATACATGTACATTCAAAGACAGTTCAATTCGCAAAATATGCATGTGTTTTTTTTCCATTTGAATGCTAAAATTTATTAATGTTTTCATTAAATGTAAACGAAACGAAAATTCATTCAATGTAAAAGAAAATTACAACTACATTTGAAGATTGTAATGTATTGCGCTATTTTAGGGCTTTATTTTATAACTGATTCAATGCACCTCTTACACTAAATTTCGATCGCTAATGAAAAATAACACTCGCATCCACACCACTTATATTTATAATAAAACTATTATAGGTTTTATTATTTTTGAAATATCTTTTATTTAAGTCTTAATCTAAAAAAGAATACGGGTATTTATAGTTTTGTATTATGAAATTGTCAGTTATTTAGTCTTCCGACGACCTTTCCTCTGATACAATGTTGTTATTCGCGATTTCCTCCATCAAAATCGCAATCAATTTTCTGGGAGCCGCCATCTTAAAACGTTCGCGCCGAACTTATCGTTCAATAAGACCGAATCGGAAACGAACGATCATTGGCGAACGTTCGCTGTAACTGAACGCACTACAGTATTCACACGCACGCGTTTCCTGTGTGGATCTCGACTAAGTTTCGCGCTCTTATTAAAACACGACTTTTACATTGCATTCATGTATAGTGAGTGGTGCAGATGCGCACCAAGTGCCTTAAACAGTATTATCACATGCCTCTAGACAATTTGTGTTATTCAGTTCGATAAATGGTAATATACTTGTACTGAAATTCAATTGTTACCGGATAAAATGTGTACGGCGATAACGTAAAATTACCCGTAAGTATTGTTTTCACTACGTAACTAATAACTAATATGACACCGGGGGGCAGTTCTCCGCCCCTAAAGATTTGATGGGGGGCAGATATCCGCCTACTAAATTCTGACAGGGGGGCAGTTCTCCGCCCCTACCGATTTGATGGGGGGCACCTCTCCGCCACCTTTAAAATAAGGGGGCAGTTCTCCGGGGGGGGGCAGTTCTCCGGGGGGCGCTTCTCCGGATACCGAATAGAATTGATGTGACAGCTAACAAGGCAAGATGTATGGGAACGAAATCAATGATCCCAAGGAACAAATCAGCCCTGGAATCTATGTGATGCACGTAACAATAGGCAGGCAGGGAATGATTAATAAACTTACCAGACCACAAAACCGTGTCAATAAATCCTCTTATAGATGCAATATCAATAACTTAACTAGAACATAGTGACATAAGAACTGGGATTAAAAAATTATCTATTCTCATGTACCACAATGTAATCAGTGTTTTTCCCACCATTTTGGGAATGGGGCCGGGTCTCTTTGGATTGGGGAAATTCACGGCCTTTTGACTAAAATTGGGAAATTAGTGTTGTTGTTGTTTTGCTAACAAATGCCTCCAAATTGAGGATACAAGTGTGCCCAGTATTATATTTACTAAGGTTGATCTTATATGGATGGAAGATGAACAAAATATTGAGATCAAAATTTTTTATATATTTTTTTATTATTTTCCAATGGGAATTTTTAGCTCCCATTTGGGAAAAATATATACTTTTTTCCATTGGTAATGGGTCTGTCTACCGGACCCGATTTTGAATGAAAAAAAACACTGGTAATTATGTTTACTTTTAAAAAAACATTTTGATAGACAGCACATTAGGCAATCCATAATTCTGGGCATTTTGCTTTACACTGTGCACAAAGAAATCAATTTATTTGAAGTTAATTATATTTAATGGAACATTATTAAATGTAAATGTCGCTTTGGTGTAGTAACTGACATGAAAGTGAATTATGACAGGTCTTCTTAAGATACAGCATTCTGAGAAAACTGGGCATATAATGCATGTGCGGAAAGTGTCGTCCCAGATTAGCCTGTGCAGTCTGCACAGGCTAATCAGGGACGACACTTTCCGCTTTTATGACATTTTTCGTTTAAATGAAGTCTCTTCTTAGCAAAAATCCAATTTAGGCGGAAAGTGTCGTCCCTGATTAGCCTGTGCGGACTGCACAGGCCAATCTGGGACGACACTTTACGCACATGCATGCCCAGTTTTCTAAGAACGCGATTCATAAGAAACAGCAGCATGCTACTCATGACAGCACTCTACAGTTTGTTACTGCATATCACAGATTAATAATATTTATACTGTAACTTCATGGTAGGAACATAATATTTGTATGAACCAGCTGCATACATTTTTTAATGCTGCATGCTAATTTGAGACCATCCCTACTAATGAGTCCAATATCATTTTAAATTGAGAGCCTATTCAATAATAATGGTCTCCAAGATGATAAACAATGAACCAAAAATTTCATTGTGTTATTGTTCTCGTTAAATTGTGTACTTTCGATACATCTTCTATCTGAGCTGTGCTCTGTCAAAAGGGGATTTATTGCATGTGTGTAAAGTATAGTCCCAGATTAGCCTGTGCAGTCCACATAGGCAAATCAGGGACGACCTTTTTCGCCTTATTAGGATTTTTGCTAAGAAGAGACTTTCTTTAAACTAAAAATACCATAGCAGTGGAAAGTATTGTTCCTGATTAGCCTGTGCGGCACTGCACAGGCTAACCTGGGACAACACTTTACGCACATGCTTTTAACCCCCTTTTTCACACAGCACGGCTTATCTCTAATACAAGGGTTTCACACTGAACCCACACAATGTTCAGCCAGCTTTTATGTAACTTCTTGATTTTTCTATGTTGACCTTGATCAAGCACTGAATAAGATCAGGCTTTTTCCGCCCTATGCCACGGGTCCGAAATTCGGCCCCATTCCCAATGCAAATCTGGTTGTTTTTTTCCCAATTGAAAAAAAAAATCCCAATTATTTATTTATTTTTTTTTTTTTTTTTTTACCCTTTAAATATATAAGTTGACCTGATCTGGTGTAGAAAATAGAAAGTATTGCATAATTAAATTATCTGTTGCCTTGAACATACATGCCATATGTCCCGGAATGTCCGGGACAGTCCCGGAAATGAAGAACTTGTCCCGCTGTCCCGGAAATCTGTCAAATGTCCCGGAATTTACAAAATACATATATACATGTACCTTATCTTAGGCTTAACTGCACCTCAAATCTGTGTATATCTGCAGCGTCTCCATGACAATGCCTACCCGAATAGGCAGACTACGCTACGTGTCAAAATCGATCAATTAACAGGGGTCCTGTTATCAAATCGATTGTCTCACGTTCGCGGTCAAACCGAAAAGGCGGCATTGTTTAATGTGATTGTTAATTGACTTTAATCTACTACGTCATTATTTCCCACTGCTTAAGGGCAAATGATAGTTGTTCACACATCTGAAGTCCAACATCGCAGAGTAAAAAATTAAAAGCAGTTTATGTTCGCACGTTTAACCGACAAAGAAGTTGAGTAAAAAAGTAAGCATATAAAAATGTTATTGTGATTGGTTGTATGTATTGTGAATTGATTTGAGTTGACGATCTAACGGTACTGTATTGTTGTATTTTTTATTATATAAATGTTATACATGAATAAAGGCGTATCAACAACTACGCGTTACACACCGGTCTTAATAACAATAACGCAGTGACGTCACCATCTATGTTTAGAACGCTTACACTGAAAACACGTGGCTTGTATCTAGTAACGGAAGTAGTAATGTTGAATTTGACGTTAATAGATCAAGTGTATTCCGGATAGACTTTCGAACTTTTGCAATGAACGATGCGAAACAAAAAAAAAACGTACCAAAAATGCATATGTCTATAAATATCGCTACATATCATACATGTCCCGGAAAATCGGCAAAAGTCCCGGACAATTCAACTCAATGTCCCGGAATTGGTCTGAAAAATTATGGCATGTATGCCTTGAATTTGTTTTAAGAACTGTAAAATATGTTAATGATTATTTAAGACTTTCCTTTTTTTCCTCAAAATCCGGCGCTTCCCGCGATTTTTTTCACCTCAAAAAGGCCAAGCCTTTTCCCCAAATTCAGATTAAAAAACCTGCACTAATCACACATGTTCATAATATTTTGTAAAATTTTAATAATAAGTTATCAAAATAGTCGTTATTTACCAGTTAACAGCTTCTTTGAAATATAAGAAACACTGTTTTAAATAATTTACATGCGATAATTTTTCCCAATTGAGCCAATTTTGCGATTAATTTTTTTCCCAAAATGGGGGTTTTCACGACGCGAAATTCCCAAAATTCCAGTGTGGCGTTTTCCCAAAATGGAGCGGAAAAAGCCTGAAGATTATAGAATGACCTCCCCTGCCAAGATGCAAATTGAAAATGAATATGCAACGGTCCTTGTAAGAAAATAAATGCAATTTATCATACAATCTCAGCTTTTCAACTTATTTTTCCGCTGCAAAAAATCATGATTTGTTCAGGAATTGTTATAGAACAGTTCATGAATAAAATAGTAGTACATGACTAAAATCATTACACTTTGTGTTCATGAGCAGATAGTTCATGACAAGTTCTTCAATCGGATCAAAACGCCCATGGATCATTTTAGATTCAAGAACTATTCATGTGAAAAAATTGTGAATTCATGTGAACTAAATGTTGTGCATTATTATCTAAATTATTCCTTAAAAAAAACAAAATACTTTTAATGTTTGCTGGTGATGACATACAATAATCAATCATGAAATGTCATTTGTATCCTGTTCATTAGCAAGAACGCTGTAGGCTGTCACGAATCTGTTACCAGAATTTTTTTTAACTCTTTCAGTGCTGGAACCGAATTATGAAGGGGCCGTACAAGCAGTTTGGATCCAGATGAGACGCAACAGAACGTGGTGTCACATCAGGATCCAAACTGTTTGCCTTTCTTATAGTATTCTTTGAAACAAATTGAAGAAAATGCTAATTTTAGAAATTAAGCAGACAACATTTTAGCAGACGACAAATTTCCCAGCATGCAATTTAGGGTTAAATATCTACCAATCTAACTGTAGCAGTCAAACACTTGAATGAATTTCTCAACCTACAAAAGGCATCCATTTCTATCTTTTTCAAATGCATAAATAAATATCACCTATTCCCCAATGAAATGCCTCCATTTGACATGACCCACAGGATATGGCCAATTTAAATGTGCATTAAAGATATTAATGGCATCTTTAGACTCAGACATGTCTGACACCCAACCATGTCAAGCAGACAATTGCAAGAAATTATGAATATGCCATTAGGGCCATCATTCATATGTTTGCTTACAGAGAAAATTCAATGAGGAAATTTCATACAGGTTTAATTTTCATCTTGTCATAATTGGGTTATTTTCCCTATGCTGATATTAGTGTCTTTTTTCCTTACTTCAGTCACAAAATTCCTTATATTGATAGTATTACTGCAAGATATTTGGTGTTGAAGTTTAAATATATATTATACTTTTTTTATTTTTAACTCTTTCAGTGCTGGAACCAAATTTTGAAGGCCTTTGCAAACAGTTTGGATCCAGATGAGACGCCACAGAATGTGGCGTCTTATAAGGATCCAAACTCTTTGCTATTCTTATAGTATTCTTTGAAAAAAATTGAAGAAAATGCAAATTTTAGAAATTAAGCAGAGGACGTTTTAGCAGACGAAAAATTTCCCAGCATGCAAAGGGTTAAGATTTTCAGCAGGGCTTTGATATGTGAACTCAGGGGCAACACTTTCCGCCTAAACTTGATTTTCAGTAAGGAGGGACTTCCTTAAAACTAAAAATACCATAAAAGCGGAAGTGTCATCCCTGTTAAGCCTGTGCGGACTGCACAGGCTATTCTGGGACAACACTTTACGCACATGCATTAAGCCCAGTTTTCTCAGAACATGGCTCAATTATATACATGTCATGAAAATACTCACTAGTGTCAGACACTACACAATTAACGCTCTAATTGTGGTGGCTAATTTTAATACGAACAATATACATGCATGACCTAGTCTAGCTAGATGTCAACAATATGGCCTTGTTTTTTCAGGTTCTTGTGAATGAGAGTATACAACAGTTGATGTTCTTTCAGACAACTGAGTAAATTATACTTGGTTTAACCCTTTACCACTTAGATACGTTTTTCACGCATTTGAAGTCCCTTAGAAAGTTAATTTAATTAAAGACCTTTATCACTAGATTAAAGTGTTTAAGGCTTCATTTCCAACCCATAGGTACTGATGAGCAGCAAACAGCATAAAACCTAAACAGACTGTGAGATACTGTAGGCTATTCTCTGGTTTAACCCTTTGCATGCTGGGAAATTTGTCGTCTGCTAAAATGTCGTCTGCTGAATTTCTAAAACTAGCATTTTCTTCTTTTTTTTTCAAAGAATACTATCAGAATAGCAAACAGTTTGGATCCAGATGAGACGCCACATTCTGTGGCGTCTCATCTGGATCCAAACTGTTTGCAAAGGCCTTCACAACTCGGTTCCCGCACTGTAAGGGTTAATGCTGTTTGCATATAGCCATTTTCACTTTGCTTCTGAGTGGGAAAGGGTAAAACACAATGAGCTATCACAGGCAAAATTTAGGCCAGTAAAATTAAGATCTGGCTTGATTTTTTTTTATCCTCTTTATGGATATTAGACTTGTCAGTGTAAATTGTAAGATTCCACTTATAAACAAAGATATATACATTGAACAAATCTTTCATTAATGCATTTCTTAAAGAATACTAAGAAAGCTCATATATTAGATTTCCCATCAAACACTTGTGCATAGGATTTTACAACAATTAACATGACAACAACGTTCAGGGCTTATAAAAATCAGCCACATCAGTAATTCAAGTGCCTTAGTATATAAATAATAATGTGCTTCCTTTTCACATGTTTTATACGCTTTTATAATCTTAATACAGCAAAATTAATATCAGTTGATGTATTAAAGTGTCTCATTTAAGCACCACTTGACCCTGTACAAACTGTTGAGAGCTTCCTGTATCATCCCACTCAGAATACACAACTGACGACAGAAAGCACCGTATAACAAAATGTGTCTTGTTCTGAGAAAACTGGTCTTAATGCATGTGCGTGAAGTGTCATCCCAGATTAGTCTGTGCAGTCCGCACAGGCTAATCAGGGACGACACTTTCCGCTTTTATGGTATTTTTAGTTTCAAGGAAGTCCCTCCTTACCGAAAATCAAGTTAAGGCGGAAAGTGTCGTCCCTAATTAGCCTGTGCGGACTGCACAGGCTAATCTGGGATGACACTTTACGCACATGCATTATGCCTAGTTTTCTCAGAACACGACTCAAATAGTATTCTTTCAAAGTAATAACATTTGCAACAGTCACTGTCATGAATGGTGCTTGTATACATAGACCACCAGTTCTGTACAACAAAGATGTTGACGGAAGTAGTATTATGTTTCAATGTCTACAGACCTCATATATGTTTTATTTAAATACATTTTACAGAATTGGTCAAACAAAAGATTTTTTGTACATACAAAAATGTAAATGTATGAACTTGAAATTGATATGCGAAACAATTTTTGCCCTTTCAAAAAATGACCCAAAGCCTTCATATATGAGTGCCCAGTGTCCAATGGAAAAGATGAGTAAGTAGGTCAGGGTTGAGCGAGGGATCCAACGTGCAACCCCTGAACTCTGGAACAGGTGTGTTACCACTAGCCCACAGGTCCAGTCCAATTTATGTTCTTCTGTTTTGTTTATTAATGCATAGGTCGCAATAAATTGGCATCAACGAATGATTCACATGAAGGGGATTTGCCGGCTTGGTGTCACACATTCAAATATTATAAGAGGTGCATATTTAAATGGGACGTGCTCTGTGAAAAGGGGGTTAACCCTTTAAGCGCTGGAACCGGATTTTAAAGGCCTTTGCAAACAGTTTGGATCCAGATGAGACGCCACAGAACGTGGTGTCTCATCAGGATCCAAACTGTTTGCTATTCTGATAGTATTCTTTGAAAAAAATCGAAGAAAATGCTAATTTTAGAAATTCAGCAGACAACATTTTAGCAGACGACAAATTTCCCAGCATGCAAAGAGTTAAATGCATGTGAGTAAAGCGTAGTCCCAGATTTGCCTGAGCAGACAAAAAACAATTGTTTTATTGTCAATCAGCATTATTGTGGGCTTTCAGTCTTTTTATCCCCACGCTTTTTGAAAAAAAGGTGGGGATATTGTGGTTATCTCCACCGTCCGTCCGTCCGTCCGTCCGTCTGTCTGTCCGTCCGTCCTGGCCACTATCTCCTCCTACACTAAAAGCACTAGAACCTTGAAACTTACACACATGGTAGCTATGAGCATATGTGCGACCCTGCACTATTTGGAATTTTGATCTGACCCCTGGGTCAAAAGTTATAGCGGTTGGGGTGGGGCCGCGTCAGAAATTATCACTCATTTTTTTAGGTTATTTTACATTTACTTATTTATTTCTACACCGATTTACTTCAAATTGATACTGGACCTCTCTTATGACAATACGGTCAATCTCAACCATGCATGGCCCCATTCCCAACCCTGGGGCGCCCCGCCCACATAGGCCACACCCACCAAAAATTTCCATTTACTATAATTTTTTCATTTCTACACGGATTCACTTCAAATTGATACTGAACTTTTGTTATGACATTAGGGTCAATCTCAACTATGCATGGCCCCAATCCCAACCCTGGGGCGCCCGCCCACATAGGCCACACCCACCAAAAAATTCCATTTACTATAAAAAAATTTTAGGTTATTTTACATTAACTTCTTCATTTCTACACTGATTCACTTCAAATTGATACTGAACCTCTCTTATGACAAAACGGTCAAACTCAACTATGCATGGCCCCGTTGCCAACCCTGGGGCGCCACGCCCACATAGACCACACCCGCCCAAAATTGCCTTTTACTATAATTTCTTCATTAATACACTGATTCACTTCAAATTGATACTGAACTTTTGTTATGACATTAGGGTCAATCTCAACTATGCATGGCCCCAATCCCAACCCTGGGGCGCCCGCCCACATAGGCCACACCCACCAAAAAATTCCATTTACTATAAAAAAATTTTAGGTTATTTTACATTAACTTCTTCATTTCTACACTGATTCACTTCAAATTGATACTGAACCTCTCTTATGACAAAACGGTCAAACTCAACTATGCATGGCCCCGTTGCCAACCCTGGGGCGCCACGCCCACATAGATCACACCCGCCCAAAATTGCCTTTTACTATAATTTCTTCATTAATACACTGATTCACTTCAAATTGATACTGAACCTCTCTTATGACAATACGGTCAATCTCAACTATGCATGGCCCCATTACCAACCCTGGGGCACCCCGCCCACATAGGCCACACCCTCCCAAAATTGCCTTTTACTATAACTTCTTTATTTTTACACCCATTCACTTCTAATTGATACTGAACTTCTCTTATGACAATACAGTCAATCTCAACTATGCATGGCCCCATGATCAACCCTGGGGCGCCCTTGGGTCAAACATGCGGCGTGGGGATACGCGTCGACCTCTGCCGCGCCATTTCTAGTTCAAACTTATATCAATTCTAACCAATTTGCTTAGTTCTTTAATTCAGTACTAACGCAATTTTTCAAACATTTAATGTTAAACCGAATAAGCAATATTTTTTACTATGAAATGAACTATCATGGAACTAGTAATGTCAGGCCTACTCCACTGTTTAAGGCCATCAGTTGATTTCAATGAGGAAGATAATGTTCTTTAGACAGATAACGTTAACCCATTTATGCCTAGTGGACTGTCCCATCCTTCTAAATTGGATCAATTTATTTCCAAAATGAGGGATGACAAGTATATTTATTTCTATATTTAGAATATTCCTTACAGAAATTCCTTTAAGTAAACAGCGCAGACCCAGATGAGACGCCACATCTTGCGGTGTCTCATCTGGGTCTACGCTGTTTGCCAAGGCCTTTTTTCTAGACGCTACTAGGCATAAATGGGTTAATATTGTATCCTATAATGGATAACTTACATACCAGTAATAATTTTTATCTTTTAACCCTTACAATGCGGGAACCGAGTTTTGAAGGTCTTTGCAAACAGTTTGGATCCAGATGAGACGCCACAGAACGTGGCGTCTCATCTGGATCCAAACTGTTTGCTATTCTGATAGTAATTTTTGAAAAAAAATCGAAGAAATGCTAATTGTAGAAATTCAGCAGACGACATTTTAGCAGACGACAAATTACCCAGCATGCAAAGGGTTAAACCAAAACTGCCTAAGGAAATAGTTATATAATCCTCCCAAAGGAACAATGAATTGTTCATCCTTTAATCCACTAATTGCACAGTTCCATTATGAAAACTGGCTAATGAATAAATAATGAACAAGTACGTCATAACATCAAAAATCCATTCTGGAAATCATTAAAGTATCACGTCAATGAAGAAATTTGACACTGGGCCTAGATGGTCAACTCCATTAATTTCCAATTAAGAATAATCATTATGTATGCACAGTCGCCAAACTCACTTAAAAATAAATGCACTTTGTTCTAAACCTATAATGGGAAATGTAATTTTGTCCAGTCATCTAAAACTCTGTGAATAAAATGTTGCCTATACAGGACAGACACAGCTTCTTCTAGGAAGACTATCTGGGAGTCTTGTCTGCGCAGCTGCTGCTGATGTTTGCAGCATAGACCAAGCTTTGTAGTTTGTTCAGTGCAGGCGTGTTGGTCCTGCTTTGGCCTGCCTGCCACTGTACATCTGGGTAATGCATGTACACTGTAGTTTGTTCATTGGAGGCATGTTGGTACTGCCTTGGCCTGCCTGCCACTGTATGTCTGGGTACTGCATGTACATTGTAGTTTGTTCAGTGGAGGCCTGTTGGTACTGCCTTGGCCTGCCTGTCACTGTATGTCTGGGTACTGCATGTACACTGTAGTTTGTTCAGTGGAGGCCTGTTGGCACTGCCTTGGCCTGCCTGCCACTGTATATCTGGGTACTGCATATACACTGTAGTTTGTTCAGTGGAGGCCTGTTGGCAATGCCTTGGCCTGCCTGCCACTGTATGTCTGGGTACTGCATGTACACTGTAGTTTGTTCAGTGGAGGCTTGTTGGTCCTGCCTTGGCCTGCCTGCCACTGTACATCTGGGTACTACATGTACACTGTAGTTTGTTCAGTGGAGGCCTGTTGGTACTGCCTTGGCCTGCCTGCCACTGTACATCTGGGTACTACATGTACACTGTAGTTTGTTCAGTGGAGGCCTGTTGGTCCTGCCTTGGCCTGCCTGCCACTGTATGTCTGGGTACTGCATGTACACTGTAGTTTGTTCAGTGGAGGCGTGTTGGTACTGCCTTGGCCTGCCTGCCACTGTATGTCTGGGTACTACATGTACATTGTAGTTTGTTCAGTGGAGGCCTGTTGGCACTGCCTTGGCCTGCCTGCCACTGTATGTCTGGGTACTGCATGTACACTGTAGTTTGTTCAGTGGAGGCGTGTTGGTACTGCCTTGGCCTGCCTGCCACTGTATGTCTGGGTACTACATGTACATTGTAGTTTGTTCAGTGGAGGCCTGTTGGCACTGCCTTGGCCTGCCTGCCACTGTATGTCTGGGTACTGCATGTACACTGTAGTTTGTTCAGTGGAGGCCTGTTGGTACTGCCTTGGCCTGCCTGCTACTGTATGTCTGGGTACTGCATGTACACTGTAGTTTGTTCAGTGGAGGCCTGTTGGTCCTGCCTTGGCCTGTCTGCTACTGTATGTCTGGGTACTACATGTACACTGTAGTTTGTTCAGTGGAGGCCTGTTGGCACTGCCTTGGTCTGCCTGCCACTGTACATCTGGGTACTGCATGTACACTGTAGTTTGTTCAGTGGAGGCCTGTTGGTACTGCCTTGGCCTGTCTGCCACTGTACATCTGGGTACTACATGTACACTGTAGTTTGTTCAGTGGAGGCCTGTTGGCACTGTTTTGGCCTGCCTGCCACTTCCTGCCTCTAGATTAGTTTTCGATATGCGTCCTTTGTCAAATCTATAGGTACAAATACGCTGAATTAAGCGTTTTCAAGAGCACTGTTACATGTATTACAAATGATTCAGCCTAGAACTCTTTCAACCTAGAAACATTGGACATAGAAGATATTTGAAGCACCAACACCAAATTTATCACTACATGTACTCCGGATATATTTTAACAGAAGCAAAAGCTGCACTCAAGGTAAATTAAGTGCGATTGGCAACATAAACACACCAGTTCATCTGTTCAGAAATGGAAGCCTAATATCTTACAAATTGCCATGACAACCAAATTGATTATTGCACAGATAACAATAATAAGCTGGAACTACAAGCATGGGTGAAAGAAAATGGTGTGATTTCCAATTGCCAATTGATTGTTTTGTGATCACCCCAATGCATTATCAATATAAATACACATAATGTGAAACTTCAGCTACGTGGACAGGACAAGAAAAATCTCATCAAACGATGAGGTCCTTTATTTATGGAAAGGAACCAATTACCAAATAGTGAGTCACAAAACAAATGCACTTGTCAAGACACACAAGTACATAAGGAACACACAAAAATGAATAAAAACTGGGGTACTGTCGGGGAACAGTTCATGCAAAAGCACTGGAGGTTTTTAAACCAGGAGCTTCAAACATTACATTTGGCCCAGACATATTCATTAAACATTTGAGTGTATTGTAACCTCATAGAATCACAATTCAAATTAAATAGCAATAAAAGAGAATACATTAATGTACATTTAAATTTAATTGCCATTTAATTACATAATGTAGAGGAACCGCAACTTCCTGAGGCACAATGGAAGACTATTTCAGGGTTAAAAAGAACTTAATCTGCTTCTAGCCATGTTTGGCAGATACAGGAGTTTTGCAATCAACATTTCGCCATGCAGAAACCAATATAGTTTCCGAGAAGTGAAAACTGTTTGGACTTGGAGCTATTGGCCGGCCACTACAAAGCCATTGTGAAGCTAATGAAATCAGATTTTCCATTAAATGTGACAGCTCTGGCCTGCAGTGATATTCATATTCAAGATTACATCCATTCTTTGACAGATCAAGCAGAATAGCACAAGATTGCAGACATTGATGTTCCCATGAGACACGCTTGGACACACAAAAAATGCATATATTCAACAGTTTAAAAAAAACAAAGGGCCATAATTCAGCCCATATTTATCGCAGCCAAAATTCCCTTCTTGACAGACATAATTATGAAACATATAATTATACAGTTGAATAAAAAAAGACAAAGGTAAATAATTCTGCAAAAAAAGGGGCACACTTTGTTTCTTTCTTTTAAAGATCATCAACACATTCAGGTCATATTCAACAGTGAAAGTTTTAGCAGGATCCAATCAATTTTTAAAGAGTTCAAAACACAAGCTTTGTGACACACATTATGTGACATGCCGACAGACAAGTGCAAGGATGCCTCTCCTTCAGTGGGGGCTTAAACAAACTGCAGGCTCAGGTTCTCTGAGAGATAAGTGTTTCATCAGATGGGCTAATTAGCGCAGCGCCCCGATTTTTTGTCAGACACCATGACTTATTAGTGCTTCGTACCCATTGCTTATATTGTCATGTTGACTTTAATGATTTGATACCAATTAATGACAAACTGACAAGATCAGCTGCCTGTTCAAAAGACAATTAATGCTTTTTTCCATTGTGTAAATTGACTTTTATTGTCCTTGTAGGCCTTCACTGGTAACCTATCACAAGTTATTTGATACCAATTAGAAGCGAACTGATAATTACAGAACGATGAAGGTGGATGTTGGCTTACCACTTTGTGTGCGGATATTCAATAGCATTATGTTATGTTAAAACAAGAGGCCCATGAGGGCCTGAATTGCTCTACTGGCTGGAATCAATAGGGCTCAAGCCCTTGATACTGTGAAACCATTTATTTTCGACAGCACAAAATTTCGTCATTTTTATAAAAATGACGATTTCGTCAGCACTTAAATTAGCCGATTTCTGATTTTGAATTTTAAAAAAATGCGTCAGTCAATATCCGATTTGTGTGTAATACATATTCGCGATCAATCGCAGTTGCGAAAAATCGTGGTACGAATGCGGGAACACACTTGAGAAACTGCAGGTGGTGGGGCCTGTTTGTCACATGCCAATTAACTAGTCTTTTGTTATTAAGGGACAGTAATGGACCCTCTTAATGTATGCCATTTACACATTCATTGTTATGATTAACGGACAAGTGGGATCGAATAACCATTAACAAGTGTTTGTAACAACGAAGCCAATTGCCAATTAGTCTTATTCTATTAATTGCCATACTAAAATATTCTTTATTAATTTGTTATAAATACACATGTTGATCACACATCGTCATCTTTTCATTTGGTTTATTGTCTTTCATCGGCATTCCCTGTGTGATGGCTAATATGCAACACCCCTGAAAACACAATGCACCTAATGGGTAATAAAGTTATAAACAATTAGCGCTAATTTATTACCATTCTACATAAACGAAGTCAACGCATTCGATACAGTTGTACTGCACACGCGTTTTAAAGAAGTGTAACGTGTCAGTTAAGTACCTTGTGTAATTTACATCCCTTTGTGTCAAAACCGGATTAATCTTGATTACAAAAACAGCAGTGAATGTGTGCATGGATTATGTTGGAACTTAATGCCTCATGTCTACGGTAAAGTTTTAAAATATTGTTCAACTTAGTGTTTGTTTTTGTTCAAACATAGAGCATGATTGTTCGTTAGGATCTTAAATTCGCCGATCCGTCGACTGACGAAATTTATTAAAATTAATGCCTGACGATTAATAATGGTTTCACAGTAGTATGAACAATCTGAGTAAGTTTTAAATAAACAGACCCAATATGGGAAATTTATTGCATAAACAAGAAGAAACGTAAAAATCTAAACTTCAAATGGCTCCTTTTCAACAATAAGTTGGACAAATTTTCTTCACTCACAACGGGGTTCTGGCTCTTGATGATATAAAACATCCGTTGAAGTTTCAAAAGGATAGAACTTTATATGTAAACAAACAAGAAATGTGTTTGTCGGAAACACTATGTCCCCTTCTGCGCCGCTTTGATTTTTTTTTTTACCTTTGACCTTGAAGGATGACCTTGACCTTTCACAACTCAAAATATGCAGCTACACTAGATACACATGCATGCCAAATATCAAGTTGCTGTCTTCAATATTGCAAAAGTTATGGCAAAATGTTAAAGATTTTCTTTTTTTCTCAAATTCAAGGGGAGATAATTCTAAACTTATCACTCCGATATTGCTCATTTTCAATAGGGTTTGACTCATCATTCAGATAAAGACAGTGTGCAAGTTGGGAAATGATTGGATGAAAACTGTGGCCTTTATTGCGTAAACAAGCCTTATTTCACAAATTTCTCAAATTCAAGGAGAGATAATTCTGGACTTCTTCACTCTCAATGGGGTTCTGGCCCTTGATGATATAAAACATCCGTTGAAGTTTCAAAAGGATATAACTTTATATGTAAACAAACAAGAAATGTGTTTGTCGAAAACACTATGTTCCCTTCTGCGCCGCTTTGAATTAAAAAAATTACCTTTGACCTTGAAGGATGACCTTGACCTTTCACCACTCAAAATGTGCAGCTCCATGAGATACACATGCATGCCAAATATGAAGTTGCTATCTTCAATATTGCAAAAGTTATGGCAAAATGTTAAAGATTTTCATTTTTTTCTCAAATTCAAGGGGAGATAGTTCTGGACTTACAACTCTGATATTGCTCAATTTCAATAGGATTTGACTCATCATTAAGATAAAGACAGTGTGCAAGTTGGGAAATGATTGGATGAAAACTTCACAATTTTCTCAAAATTCAAGTGGAGATAACTCTGGACTTTTTACTCTGATGTAACCCATTTTCAATAGGGTTCGAGTCCTCATTAATATAAAAAGACACTGAACATGTTTGAAAAGAATCAGATGAAAACTGTGGACTTTATCGCGCAAACAAGAAAAAGTATAACGCACGCACGGACACCGGAAACCACGCCATGACATAAGCTCTTCAGGCCTTCGGCCAGTAGAGCTAAAAAGTGCTTGAAAAAGTGTTTATAGTCCTGAATTATTATTATGAATTATAATCCTGCCAGCTTTTGACAGCCTAGCCTGAATGGAAAATGAAAACTGTTTTGATTTATGATTACAAAAGGAAGCAGGACTCTTGTCTGGTTAAAATTTTCTTCCGCAAACCATTTTCACCATTATTTTTTTGCCATTAAAAACAATAAGTGCAATGTTGTATCCTTCTTAAATCATAGTTTTCATTGCATACACATTTTAATTTTGTTTAGCAATAAAATGTGTTTTCAACACTTTTATGCAAATTGAAATATATTATAGCAACTATTGAAATTTTTTAGCACTTGGCAAGAAGAATATCTATACATTGTGTATATGCGGAATGGTAGAGGTTTTTAAACACCTTTATATGGTATCACAGGGACAGACTTTAAGCTGCCTAACTTTGTAAAGTCCTTCTGTTACATTTTTTTCCTAAGCAACAGGCACGCAGATTATAAACAATATCATGTTTATAAATATTATTTTCAGGCAGAAAGTCATGATCATTATTTCTAGACAGAGATAAATTTTAAAGACAAGCATGTGTGCTTTTACGAAGACAATTTCCTGCACTAAGAAAATAGCACCAAATTCAAAAAAGCACACACAAACACACATTAGAAACAAATCACATACCAAGACAGCAAGAGATAAATAAAGGTCACACTTGATGATTACTCATTGTCTTTTGAGAAAACCAATAATAAGTTGTCTCCCAGAGGAGGCATAAAAACAATAATAACATTTTAAACTTTGTTTTCAAAGGAATTGTATAGAAATGCAAATGTTCAACTTTTTTTAAGCGGAATATACCTCGGATATTTTTTTAACCCTTTGCATGCTCGGAAATTTGTCGTCTGCTAAAGTGTCGTCTGTTGAATTTCTAAAATTAGCATTTTCTTCGAATTTTTTTCAAAGAATACTATCAGAATAGCAAACAGTTTGGATCCAGATGAGACGCCGCGTCCTGTGGCGTCTCATCTGGATCCAAACTGTTTGCAAAGGCCTTTAAAATTCAGCTCCAGCGCTTTAAGGGTTAAAGATATATTTTGTGTTATGAAATATTTGTAAGACAAGGGACAAAATTGTCACAAAACCAGGTTTTCATTGTGAAAAAAAAATCTGATAAAGGGAGAAAACTCAAACTGAACTTTTGAAATGACCAAAAAAAATTAACCCCCTTTGTAAGTTTTTTTTTTTTTTTTTAATCTATTTTTAGTCGTGGCGACCTTGACATTGGAGATATTGACGTGATTCTTTCGTGGGACACACCGTCTTATGATGGTGAACAAATGTGCCAAATGATTTTAAAATCTCACAATGAATGACATAGTTATGGCCAGGACAAGCTCATTTATGGCCATTTTTTACCTTTGAACTCAAAGTGTGACCTTGACCTTGGAGATATCGACGTAATTATTTCGCGCGACACACCGTCCAATGATGGTGAACAAATGTGCCAAATGATTTTAAAATCTGACGATGAACGACATAGTTATGGCTCGGACAAGCTCATTTATGGCCATTTTTGACCTTTGAACTCAAAGTGTGACCTTGACCTTGGAGATATGGACGTAATTATTTCGCGCGACACACCGTCCAATGATGGTGAACAAATGTGCCAAATGATTTTAAAATCTGACAATGAACGACATAGTTATGGCCCGGACAAGCTTATTCCGCCAGCCCGCCAGCCAGCCCGCCCGCATTCGCCAATCTAATAACCAGTTTTTTCCTTCGGAAAACCTGGTTAAAAATCCAGGGAAATATGATATGGAAAGTTTTCCCCATTTAAACAAGCTTGTGAAAAGATGAAGAGCAGATATTGGCTGTTATCAGTAGCATACAGCTTGCCAATGTAATATGATTATATGATCTGATAAGCAAGGCATGTGCCCAGCTGTATAAATAAACAAAATTGTGATATTAATGACATTTCTTAGTCAAGGGAGAAAAGAAAAATTCATCCTTGAGAATGGGACTATTGCCTCTGATAGAAACAAATACCACAGTTATAGACCCATTTCATGGCATTTCATATGAATTCTATGTGTATGTTATGCTACTAAAATGTACATGGCTAATAATGTCAAAAATCTGATTGTAACATAATACACTTTTAAAATAACTGGTTATTTGAATTAAAGCTCCAAAACTATATATTGTATATATTTTCAATGAATGAATTGTTACTTAAAAAATTTAAATGCATTTGTATAGTTCTTGTTGTTAGTTATTGTATTTTGGTCTTCATGAAACAAATTCTGCAAAGTTGAATTGTTGTAAAAGTATTTCAATCTGGTGAGTGGCCAGATTTTAAGACCAATCATCCTTTGTGATAACTAGTTCAAAACACCTATACCTGTCCTTTGTGATAAATAGTTCAAAACACCTAGACCAATCATCTTTTGTGATAACTAGTTCAAAACACCTATACCTGTCCTTTGTGATAAATAGTTCAAAACACCTAGACCAATCATCCTTTGTGATAACTAGTTCAAAACACCTATACCTGTCCTTTGTGATAAATAGTTCAAAACACCTATACCTGTCCTTTGTGATAACTACAGTGGAAACCCTCTAAACCGGATCCTCTCTATACCGGAATCCTTGTATATATACACAAATGTACTTGTTTCCATTGGAAATGGGGCAAAGTACCTGCCCCGAATTTGAACGTAATGACAAGAGTATGATAATAAGAGTTTGGAGTCTGAAACTATTTTCTGCATCAGCAGGTTTTTTTTTAATTATCAACAGGTTACATCACAAGTGCCATTATCAAATTAGAACATTGCTTTCAACTTGGGGTGTAAGATTAACAAGAAATTGCTTAGATAACTGGCACGTTAATACACTGTTCATGTGGCCATAGCTTAGATAACTGGCATGTTAACACACTGTTCATGTGGCCATAAAATGGTTTCATTATCCACATCATGAATCACTGAATTTTTATTTTTCCAGAAACATGCACACATGGCTCTTTTCTAGAAGTCTTCATGCCCAAAAGTGATGGTCACTTCTCAATTAACCCTTATAGATAGTTAAATTTAATTAAATACCTTTCTTACTAAATTCATGTTTAAAAGCTTCATTTCCAACCCTTAGATACTGATGTGCAGCACACAGCATAAAACCTGAACAGACTGGGAGATATTTGCAGGCTGTTCTGGTTTTATGCTGTTTGTACATAGCCATTTTTTCTTTGCTTCTGAGTGGGAAAGGTTTAATCCATCTCTTCAGGGAGCCTTAAGTTAAAATAAACTAAAAAAACAGCCAAAATTACCTACAAAGAAATTTAGAATTGAGGAAGTGAATATCAAATCATATTATCATTAATTGTAAGTGTTATAAGTAACATACAGTTACATACCATCCCATCCCTTGAGGAAAGAAATATTTACCAGCATCAATTATCCTTGACAATACACTTAGAAAAACAATTTAAAAAAATTGGTGTTAGATGATTCTTATTTATTCTACTGTATATTGTTAAGAATACAATAATTTTTTATTTAAAGAAGCAATTAATTTATGTTTGAATGCTGCAAAAATAACCAATAATTCTGATAGAATTAAAGAAGCAATTACATGAACACTTTGGCAGCAAAAAGTACTTTACGACCTTGACCTGACCAACCAAGGCCCTTGGTCCTTCTCAAATCTGTAATGAGTAAAATTGTATTCTCTAACAAAATTTCATTTCTTTTTTTTTTAATCTATAAGTCTTTGTTTTCTATTTCTCTAGCCTTTGGCCTCTCAAGTATCCGTGGCAACAGACATACATTGTTTAATATAAGGCAATAATTACTAAGTCGTGTCTCTTAATTTTCTCTTCCTTCTTAAACTAAAGCACATAACGAGGCATGATTAGCTTAATTCTTTCTCAAGAATAGAAACTTAAATGTGTCTGTTGCTAAGGAAAATTGGCTTCCTTGTGCATGGAGTCAACATGATGGAAGACACATGTTAGTGTATTAGTGTCATCAAGTCACGATATGAGTTTCTTTGCATTTCAGTTTTCCTCAACATGAGTTGCATCAACACGTGAGTCACAATAAATAAGGACATTTCAGTGTTTGCCTATTTAAGAAGCACACGTGGTGGAATACCCACATCATCATGTGCTTGCCATTACAATCTATGTGATTGTACATTATTTTGTAAATGTAATAAATGAACGCTCAGGCTAACCAAGGATGTTTTACCCTATTTCTCCTTGAAACATACAAGATACATGTACAAGCATGTAATTATATTATACTGACAATAATATCAGTCCTGCTAATATAAAATTAAAATTTTAACATACAATAATAATATTGCAATAAAAGTAACATTCTACTAAGTTGCTTGCTCAACAACACAAAACCAAAATACAATTACCAGTATGAGGAGCAGGTGGATACAAATGTTTTAGTTGTTTATTGTTTTAAATTTAAATATAACTTTTCATAGGTTTTGTCAACTTAAAAGCTTTGCATGCAAGATATCGCTACATTCCAGTGATTTGTTTTCCCCAATTAGGAAAAATGTGCGTAAAACAACATGAAATTGGAAAAAATTGCATCATGAAGTTTTCATATTGGGAAATTGGTGTATTTGATTTTTTCTCCCAATACTTTTAAATTGATAACTAAGTGTTGTCAAATTGTCAATATTATATTTACTTAGGTTCAAGCCATAGAGCTGCATAGGGACACTAACTTAATGTTGTATTTTTCCTTTATTTTCCTTTTTTTTTGAAACCTTTTATTAGATTTTTTTTTAAAACCAATTGGGAACTTTGTAGGTTTTTCCTTATTTGGAAAGTGCGGTTTTCTGGTACTTTATAAAGAAGGAAAACAATCGCTGCATTCAATGGTGTCAGCTTAAAACTTCAACATTTGAAGTAAAGCACCTGTGCCAACATATTTTGTCTGGTTTACATATTTCACCTGGCTTACGAAATTTGATTTTGATCTATTCCAACTCTCATGTTTATCTCAGTGTCTGTCAAACACAGGAAACAGATCTGTATCTTAAGTCTTTTGCGTTGTTTGTCTTATACACATTTTTGGTTTTCAGTTAAGACTTTTTTTAAAGAGCAATACATTTGTACTGAAGGGTCATTAAAATAAACGGACAGAAAGATAATTTTAAATAAGGGGACATCCAAGAGGGAATTGTGGGTAACATCTGTGCAATATGGAGCCTAAAATGCAAGGATTAGATGCAAAGCAGACTCAAATTATAAAAAAATGCCAATAGAAATAAATCCAGCCATTAAACATAAATGCCAATAGTAACTATGAGTTCATGTCCATGCATTGTCCACTCATGGCATTGTTATCAGATTGTAAAGAAACCTGCCCATTGTTATGGAAACCAAATAGCATTCTTTCATAACATCAATCAATAATACCTATATTATCTGAATATCTACACTACAGATAATGTTACTTAATCTTTTCATTATAAAGAAGCATCCATAAGTGAGTCACTTTAAACTTAGAAATCGTAACTCTTTAAGCACAGAGAATAAAAAGTTGTTGTTTTTTTTCCGTTTTACAGCATCAAGCATTTTTGTCAACAACCTTCAAGATACATGTATTATTGTAAATCCTTGTTTAAATAATGTATTGAACAAATTGTATCTCAGTCTCCTATCTCAATATCATTCATTCATTCTTTAATACATTGAACCTCTCATTTATGATGTTGGCAAGGAAACAGATGTTCATGCATGTATATAAAAAATCCCAGAGGAAGTAAACTAGTCATGACAGACATGTACACTAGTACATGTATACATTTACGAACTTCTGCTCAGCTGGCATTGGAAACAAAATGATACATGAATTTCAGGTCATAAAATTACTTAATTACATGACAAATTTAAATATACATGTAGTTAGTCACTTTTAAATTATGATATTGGTGAATAAAAGGGATCAAACTATTTCACATGCATATACTATATCACATGGGATATACACTTTATCTTATTTGATATTGAGGCAAGTAGCATATATACTTTACCTTGTGCCTTGTTTACGTTGCGAGTCTAAATCATCCATTTGTTTACTCTGATATTCAACACAAGGAAAACTCCAAGCTGATGTAATCTACTGTATGATTCCAACTTTTGAAAAATACCACTCAAAGTTTAGTTCAGCCAACTGTGTTTCCGTAATGCTTTATTATATTAGTATAATGTGAGTCTAATGACAAAACATGAAATGCAGTTCTGAAGCAATTTAAGTTAAGCAAGTCACATATAAAATTTTGAAACACTGAACTCTGGTCTCAAAGAAGGAAACTACATTTACCACAGCTGTGCAGTTTACAGTTTGTTTATAGGCAATGAATCATAAACATTATCCAGAGACGGAAGGAGTGTGGTGTGGCCTAGTATGACTATGAGAAGCCTATTAAATTGCACATTTATGAACACTTGGATGTAGCCATCGCTTAATTCAGTACTTGAGAGCAATGTTTCTCATCCACTGATCCAGTACACACAAAATGAAACAGGAAATCCTTTGTAACCTTTATCTATTGCGTTCCATATGCATGCACGCGCAATCCTGTATCATCCGTAAGCGCTAGGTGGTACACGAAACCCAAGGCTGGAACAAACAAATTAATGGTTTTTAACAGCAATTGCCACTGTACTTAACACGACGACGTGAAACTGAATTGAAGCAAATCACGATAACGTGATTAGCGAATTCGGTCGACACTGCACGGATTTTCGGTTAATTGTATAAAGATACGGCGTCCAGATGCAATGCCACTAAGCACATGGGTATGTTACTTACTCAGCACGAATACACACAGAAGATAACAATCACGTTTATCACGCAAAGGCAATTAAATCACCGTTAAAGCGTAGCACACACAAAATTGACATTTCGCCTCGGTTTGTCACGTGACCAATAATTTTCATTCATGACGTCATGGATTTACAAATGAGGAAATCCCAAAGCTATTTTTAGCAAATCGTTCTGACATGTATAAAACATTTTCATCCCCATCGGCGAAAGTTAGACTTCTCAAATAAATCTAGCGAAACACTTACCATGAAACGTGACTTTTATTATGATATGTGGAGCATAGGTTCTATATCATTTTTCTACCAATTTCGAATAATTTATTAACTTTTGCAGAGAAATGAACATGGACTGAAATCCGTTTTAAGTATTATAAGTAGTAGAGGTAGTAATAGTATTTATTATTTTATTATTATTATCATCATATTTTATATTATCTTCTTATTATTAATATCTATAAGATATGATTTATTTTTAAGTCGGCAAGAGTGAATGAAACGACAAACATAAGCTCATGCAGCTTGTACAACGGACTATAAAACCTGATGAATAACGATAACAAGTGTATAAGAGCTGAAAGACTGATTTATCTGAAACATATGTAGATCTACATGTTATTGCTTGACTGTTTGGTTTGATTTTTTGCTATTTTCAAAAGTAACTTTAAACCATATAAATCTGTCATTTACCGGTAACCTACTTACACTTTGCCTAAGTTTTACCAGAACTAATATAATGGGATTACCACTCAAGTGCCACTGATTGCATTTATTGGATGCTATAAATTACGCTATGGTTAGATAAAAATATGTGATCAAAGAAAATAAACAACATCACTTGTCCTGAGTACCACTAACTATAAGATATCATGAATCCAGCCTGGCATTTTCCCGTATTGTACATTTCTTACATTGAAGCTGTTGAGGAATTCACAAACACCAGACCTGTCCCTCAGAACGCACCGTTATATGGTTCAAAGCAACGCTCTGTTTTTATTGGTCCCTGTTTCAAGCTATCTGTTTTTCATACATAAACTTACCTAGTCCTAACATAAGTCTAAGACGCAGTAGGACTCAAAACCCTGAAACTTGTTAAAATATATACATGTACTATACAATGTCTGCAATTAACTAGCAAGATTGGTCTTTCAGTTCGCACTGATTTTATTCTTGCTGTAAGAAAATAGGGGCAAATATATAATAATTATTACTATAAAGCTTTTACAAACCAAGGGTAGAGTGTGGAACTATTTTCCGTCTCCATGCAAACTTGCTATATATAACGTCTCAATTAGGTTAATGCAAACTAAATTTATAGATTGGCTAAAATACCAATATTTGTTGAGTACACAAGAGGCATTATTCTGGTCAATTGCAGGTTAGATTTATGGCCCATGGTTATATAATGACTATAAAAGTGTACATCGATTTTTAATTGAATAAATTGAGTAAATATCAATATATGGAGTTCATGCAGGCAAATCCTAACCAGCAGCAAGTTGCATAAATATAACCCTTTGCATGCTGGGAAATTTGTCGTTTGCTAAAATGTCGTCTGCTGAATTTCTAAAATTAGCATTTTCTTCTTTTTTTTTTCAAAGAATACTATCAGAATAGCAAACAGTTTGGATCCAGATGAGACGCCACGTTCTGTGGCGTCTTATCTGGATCCAAACTGTTTGCAAAGGCCTTCACAACTAGGTTCCCGCACTGTAAGGGATAAATAACTTTAGCCAATCCAAAAGATAACCTTTATTCGGATAAAGATAACCGAAGTCAAATACCTTGACTAAATCTTATCAAAAAGGTAATCAAAACGGGCACCTGTTAGGATATCTATTTGTTAATACAATCGCTAACCAAAAAGTGATATGCTAAAATTGATGATAAGAGTTATCCAGGTTTATATTGACCGCTGGTTATTTTAAGTACAAAAGGGGCGCAATGCTGCTAAATTGCAGGTCAGTGGCATGGGAGCTGGTCAGTTACTTCATTCCATGACCCTGGCTGCATGTGTGATGTTTCAATTGAATATCTATAATAGTTAAAGGGGCCTTTTCACAGATTTTGGCATGTGTTGAAGTTTGCCATTAAATGATTTACATTAATAAATGTAAACATTGGATCTAAAAAGCTCCAGTAAAAAAACAAGAATTAAATGTAAACAAGGGGGCCAAGATGGCCCTAGTTCGCTCACCTGAGAGGAGTCGGTTCATTCAATCTTTACCAAATGTCAAACTTGACCTAGATATTGTCCAGACAAACATCCTGGTCAAGTTTCATAATTATTTCATCTGCGAGTCATGATCAATGTACCTATGAAGTTTTATGATCCTAGGCGTAAGCATTCTTGAGTTATCATTCCAAAACCATTTTTCTAAGTTGAGTCACCGTGACCTTGACAGCCAGGGATTTTTTTTAGACAAAGGGGAAGACGCCGGACGCTGGGTGAAAGGGGAAATAGAGGGTGAAAGAGACATATTTGGGGAAAAAATAAAAACTGTTTTAATCAGGCTTGATGTCTATAACTCATCTACTCTGATTTCAGGGGTTTTTCACCACTGTCTGCGTCTCCGGAAAATGGAGGCATTCCCAAAGCAAAAAAAAAACCAGCACCATTCCCAATCAAATCTAGATGAAATTTTTCCAAATAACAATAAAGAAGTATTCTGTCAAAATCATTAAAAAAACGTTAACAAACACAAATGACATTTAGAGTGACTTCCCTTTATCCAATACGTTATATAGCATGCCCTGAACGACTCAGATGTAAGCACGTTTAGTTTGAGGATTCTTCTACCAACATTGACAGCGATAAAGTGCGAAATGTTCCGCATGACTTAACAGGAACCGCAAACTACACATTCTAATCCAACTCCGTAGACGCTTATTTCTATTTTTACGTGTTTTAACGACCACCGCAAATGAGCTAGTATTGCGATGGATAATTAAGCAATCAAAATTATCAATAATCGGTTTAAAAACTGAAATAAATGCTAAACAACGATATGTTTTGGTGAAAAATGATATTATTGGAGGGGAAATTGTTTTTTGTGGGGAAAAAAATCTGGTAGGGGAAGACACCGACTATCGGCCTCACTTTCTTAGTAAAAAAAACCCCTGACAGCCATTGTGTGAATACGTTTTTTGGCACTGTAACCTTGACCTTTGACCTAGTGACCTGATAATCAATAGGGGTCATCTGCGAGTCATGATCAATATACCTATGAAGTTTTATGATCCTAGGCATAAGCGTTCTTGAGTTATCATCTGGAAACCATTTTACTATTTCGGGTCACCGTGACCTTGACCTTTGACCTAGTGACCTGAAAATCAATAGGGGTCATCTACGAGTCATGATCAATGTACCTATGAAGTTTCATGATCCTAGGCCTAAGCGTTCTTGAGTTATCATCCGGAAACCATTTTACTATTTCGGGTCATCGTGACCTTGACCTTTGACCTAGTGACCTGAAAATCAATAGGGGTCATCTACAAGTTATGATCAATGTACCTATGAAGTTTCATGATCCTAGGCCTAAGTGTTCTTGAGTTATCATCCGGAAACCATTTTACTATTTCGGGTCGTGACCTTGACCTTTGACCTAGTGACCTGAAAATCAATAGGGGTCATCTGTGAGTCATGATCAATGTATCTTTGAAGTTTCATGATCCTAGGCATAAGTGTTCGTGAGTTATCATCCGGAAACCATTTTACTATTTTGGGTCACCGTGACCTTAACCTTTGACCTAGTGACCTGAAAATCAATAGGAGTCATCTGCGAGTCATGATCAATGTACCTATGAAGTTTCATGATCCTTGGCATAAGCGCACTTGAGTTCATCCGGAAACCATCTGATGGACGGACTGACCGAGATGAGCAAAACAATATACCCCCTCTTCTTCGAAAGGGGGGGGGGGGGCATAATGAGAAAACTGCCCCCCTCCCAGCAGCCATGTTATTCAACTGACCGGAACCATTTTTGAACTCAACTCTCGTATCAAGGAAACAAATGTTCTGAGCAAATTTCATGAAAATTGGGCCAAAAATGTGACCTACTGTGTTCACATGTTTTCACTATACACATATAGAGAAAAATGCCCCGCCCACTGGCGGCCATGTTTTTTCACCAATCCCGACCATTTTCAACTTCGTCCGAGATATCAATAAAACCAATGTTTTGACCATCTTTCATGATGATTCAGCAAATTGTGACTTCTAGAGTGTTTACATGGCTTCTCTATAGCCTAATAGGGAAAACTGCCACTATATACATATAGAGAAAAATGCTCCGCCCACTGGCGGCCATGTTTTTTCACCGATCTCGACCATTTTCAAACTCGTCCGAGACATCAATTGAACTAATGTTTTGACCAGCTTTCATGATGATTGGGCAAAAATTGTGACTTCTAGAGTGTTTACAAGGTTTCTCTGTAGCCAAATAAGGAAAACTGCCATGCCCACTGGCGGCCATGTTTTTCAACGGATCGGAACCGCTTTTGAACTCAACCAAGATATCATTTGGACAAACATTTTGACAAAGTTACATGAAGATTGGGCATGAAATGTGACTTCTTCAGTGTTTACAAGGTTTTTCTTTTTTTTGACCCTATAGTGACCTAGTTTTTGACCAGTTTCCAACTCGGCCAAGATTTCATTGGGACAAAGCTTCTGACCAAGTTTCATGAAGATGGGACAAGAAATGTGGCCTCTAGAGTGTTTACGAGCAAATGTTAACGGACGGACGGACATACGACGGAAATAAAGACCGGTCAAAAAAGCTCACCTGAGCAATCAAGTGAGCTAAAAAGAAAAAAAAGGTAGTCCTCAACTGGGCTTGAACCTCTGACCCCTGGAGTTCTGAAGTAAAAGTCTACCACTGAGACCACTCGGCCATCCGTGCTCATAAAATGAGGAATCTATTTTATACTTTATATAAGCAATCCTTGTAGTTTCACAAAATATAACGACAACAACAGAACTCTCCAAATTATTCGTTTTGCGTTGCAACGCTTTATTATTTTCAGGTTTTTAAATGGTAAAGATGCGTATAATGGCTATTTAAGAGCATGGTAAATGTTCAGTATTACAGTTTCCTCACAAATATCATAACTACAACAAAAATTTGCAAATCTGAAACAACTTTTTTTTTTTTTGTCAATTTACCAAAACGTGAAAAGGCCTCTTTAAGAGAAATGTTTATGTTGCATGTTAACTTTACCGAGACTTGTGTAAAAAGAGGGCCTTATAATACTAAGTGGCTGGTAACAGTCATAGGTCTTAGCATACAATTCCTTTATTGAGACCCTGAGCTCATAATTACAGTTTTATTTCGTTATTTGAAGTAGATACAGAAATATGCATTGTTTGAATGCAACCTTAACAAACTTTCTGAGTAAAACAAGGCATATAAAACTGCTCAATTTCCAGTCCGAGTTATAGGTCTTGGTAAGTGAGCACTCCTGATGATATTGAAGACAATTGTGAAGTTATAACTGAAAATTTGTTGTAGTTAAAGAGAAAGTAACTTGTTGCATTCAAACCTTCACCTGAAATTCAATGTGCATGCAAACCTTAACCAGACTTTTATAATTACAAAAGGGGACATAATCCTGGTAAAAGGCTTGTCACAGTTATATTAAGTGGTCAGTGACTGAATAATTATAAAGACACTTAACACATATGTTCAGTTATATTTCAATATATGCAATGGATACATACTAGATATGGTGTTGTTGCACACATTTAGCATACTTTTTTAAGAACAAAAAGGAGTATAATTCTACTAAACTGGAAGTCAGACTTAAGGAAATTGGTCAGTGATTCCACACAATGACCCCAAACATGTTCGAAGCTTCAAGTGAAAACCTGAAGTAGAAAGAGTGATATGGTGTTGTTTTTACCCAAACCTGGACTAACAGCCCCACTTACTAATGGGCCAGTAGTATAGCTTGGGCCATTACCTGAATTGTCTTGACTTATTACCTGCATAGTCTTAGAATATTACCTGAACAGTGTTGGGCTATTACCAGAATAGTCTTGGGCTATTACCTGAATAGTCTTGGGCTATTACCTGAATAGTCTTGGGCTATTACCTCGCTAGTCTTGGGCTATTCACTGAATAGTCTTGGGTTATTACCTGAATAGTCTTAGGCTATTACCTAACTAGTCTTGGGCTATTACCTCACTAGTCTTGGGCTATTCACTGAATAGTCTTGGGCTATTACCTGAATAGTCTTGGGCTATTGTCTCACTAGTCTTGGGCTATTATCTCACTAGTCTTGGGCTATTACCTGAATAGTCTTGGGTTATTACCTAATAGTCTTGGGTTATTACCTCACTAGTCTTGGGCTATTACCTGAATAGTCTTGGGTTATTACCTAATAGTCTTGGGTTATTACCTAATAGTCTTGGGCTATTACCTCAGTAGTCTTGGGCTATTACTGAATAGTCTTAGGCTATTACCTGACTAGTCTTGGGCTATTACCTAACTAGTATTGGGCTATTACCTGAATAGTCTTGGGCTTTTACCTGAATAGTCTTTGGCTATTACCTGGCTAGTCATGTGCTATTATCTTACTAGTATTGTGCTAATACCTGAATAGTGTTAGGCTATTACCTCACTAGTATTGGGCTATTACCTCACTAGTATTGGGCTATTACCTCACTATTATTGGGCTGTTATCTTACTAGTTTTGTGCTATTACCTGAATAGTCTTAGGCTATTACCTCACTAGTATTGGGCTATTGGCTGAATAGTCTTGGGCTGTTACCTGAATAGTCATGGGCTGTAACCTGAATAGTCTTGAGCTATTACCTGAATAGTCATGGGCTATTACCTAAATATTCTTGGGCTTTCACCTGAAATGTCATGGGCCATCACCTGAACAGTCTGGGCTATTACCGGTACCTGAATAGTCGTGTGCTATTACATGAAGTCTTGGGCTATTACCTGAATAGTCTTGGGCTATTACCTGCATAGTAAATCTAACAAGAAATGTGTTTGTCAGAAACACTATGTCCCCTTCAGCGCCGCTTTGACATTTATTTATTTTTACCTTTGACCTTGACCTTGAACTTCCACCACTCAAAATGTGCAGCTTCATGAGAACGCCGTTTTGAAAAAAAAAAGAGTATTTTTTTTACCTTTCACCTTGAAGGATGACCTTGACCTTGAAGGATGACCTTGACCTTGAACTTCCACCACTCAAAATGTGCAGCTTCATGAGAACGCCGCTTTGAAATATTTATTTTTTTTACCTTTGACCTTGAAGGATGACCTTGACCTTGAACTTCCACCACTCAAAATGTGCAGCTTCATGAGAACGCGGCTTTGAAAAAAATATATTAATTTTTATACCTTTAACCTTGAAGGATGACCTTGACCTTGAAGGATGACCTTGACCTTGAACTTCAACCACTCAAAATGTGCAGCTTCATGAGAACGCCGCTTTGAATTATTTTTTTTACCTTTGACCTTGAAGGATGACCTTGACCTTGAAGGATGACCTTGACCTTGAACTTCCACCACTCAAAATGTGCAGCTTCATGAGAACGTCACTTTGAAACAATTTTTTTTACCTTGAAGGATGACCTTGACCTTTCACCACTCAGAATGTGCGGCTCCATGAGATACACATGCATGCCAAATATCAAGTTGGTATCTTCAATATTGCCAAAGTATTCATAAAATGAGCGATTTTGGCCACATATACTTGAACTCTGACCTTGAAGGATGACCTTGACCTTTCACCACTCAAAATGTGCGGCTCCATGAGATACACATGCATGCCAAATATCAAGATGGTATCTTCAATATTGCCAAAGTATTCATAAAATGAGCGATTTTGGCCACATATATTTGACCTTTGAACTTGAAGGATGACCTTGACCTTGACCTTTCACCACTCAAAATGTGCGGCTCCATGAGATTCACATGCATGCCAAATATCAAGTTGCTATCTTAAATATTGCAAAAGTATTCATAAAATGAGCGATTTTGGCCACATATATTTGACCTCTGACCTTGAAGGATGACCTTGACCTTGACCTTTCACCACTCAAAATGTGCAGCTCCATGAGATACACATGCATGCCAAATATCAAGTTGCTATCTTCAATATTGAAAAAGTTATGGCCAATGTTGAAGTTGGAGCATACAGACCAACAGACCAACGTACAGACCAACAGACAGGGCAAAAACAATATGTCCCCCACTATAGTGGGTGGGGGACATAAAAATCAACTTCATTTTAAACTGAACAAAGTTAAGCATGGTATTCATACACCAAACGCAAAAGGGTTCAAAGACAACAAATACTGCTTTGGTGTCATAAATGTATCACAATCAGTATATCCATCATATACTCAAGTTATGATCATCGATAATATAAAGTCAAGACCATCTTATTATGAGCGTACATAGAAATGCATTGACAAGGAAAACATGTTGGAGCATAAACAGCAATTAAATTATATGTTGAAATGCCACATTTTTAACAATAACCCAAAACACTAAAAAAATATTTATTACTGCTATAAACTATCAAAGTGGACACACATGAAAAAAAAGTTATAAACGTTATCTGTCCATCAATGTATGCTTATTTTTAAACTTGCAGCTTTAAGACTTAAACAAATAAGAGGTTACATTATAATATACCTCAATTACCTTATATATACAATGCCTTCCTAGGCAGAAAATGTATGCAATACAAATGTATTTATGTTTTGTTTTATTTTCAAAGCCGTTTTTACTACTTAGCTAAGAGCATACAATTCAACACCACTTTCAAAATGTTCCTTTCTTTAAAAAACATGTTATTTACATCAAAAAGGAAAGAAGAGATTACGTTTTAGCATCCATTAACCAATAACTACCATAACACACAATTATGTAAAGCTGGAAGAAGAAATCATAATGGAATACTCAGTGCCTTGTCCACAATGCATTATATGCATGTTTACCTGTCGTATTTATAAAGTTTGACAATTTTTTTGTAAAAGAGGCTCTGAATCTATAATTTCATCATTTAAATTGATTTTCCCACAAAACTGTATGCTTGTATGTGAGCATGAACACAGGTTAATTAATCCTTAATTGATAACAACACACTGACTTCTAGCGAATAAGTTTAGGAAAAGTACTATTATACTAAAATTAAAGAAGGTGACTACAGAACATACGATGAACAGTTTTGTGAGAAAAAAAATCACCAACATGATGTCCATTCTAATTTTGACATCTTATTCCAAAGTCACATAATACAGTGTTAGATCATGTATACACATTTGCATAATTATGTACACGTAATCTCAGGTGAATGTCTATGAAACTGGGAATGCAAAATCCAAAAATTAATAACACAACTTGCAAAAACAAAACTTTCTTACAAATTAATTTTGTGTAATATATTATAAATGTCACTGTCTGCCCACCCCAATCCCCAGTTGTAGAGTGTATGCAACCTTGTCTAACCCCTGTACACAAAGTACAAAAAGAACGAGGGTGGGCAACCATTGGTAAAGAAACAATAGTTTCTATCCATGTTATGGTACCTGCTGTATATGAAATACACCAGTATTGCTGTTCTGTTAAAGCAGCAACACTGAAATTTGTCATGCTTTGTTAAAACTTCAAATTTTATAATAAATCTTGACATTTCTTTATAAATAAATACAAGTTTGCATACTTCATACGAAAATAATCACAAGGAAAATTGCATAAATTTCATACAAAGAGGCAAAATTAATATAAAAAAACAAGTTGCATTGTTGAAAAATATGTGTAAATAAAAAAATGCATGGAACTGTGTAAACACGTGCAAATAATGAGTAAGGCTACTATGAAAATGCATGAAACAAACATGGTGAACATATATATTGTACCTATGTACAGTAGCTCATACATTTTAATTTGTGGGAATATACCCTGAAAACCACACTTAATTTTTCACACAATAAACAATAGCTAGCTTAAAAACGCACCAACTGTCAACTGCTGATCAGTTAAACATTATATTCTTAATGTTTGCATATTGCATATTAAGTGTTATCTTAAGATTTTATTTTTGCAATAACTGTAAACAACTCTGGACAAGTACAAGCTTAGAAGTCATATTGGAAAAGTTGTAAGGCCCAGTATATTGTCCATGTTGTTCTCAAACCTCGTAGCTCCAAAATTTTCAAAATATTTTTTTCGTCTTTTTCGAATATATGAAGTCTGGCGCGTGTTTTGTGCTATATCTTGTAGCTCTACGCCAATCAGAGCCCTTAAAAAAGACACGTGACGAAATGGTGTAGAATGATTGTTGGCTTTTTTCCCGGCGAAAAGTCGTAGCAACGCCATTTCACCTATAGGTACGTCGTTTCGTTTGGAAAAATTTGACAAAAAACGTTTTAATAATTTTTTTTATTTGCAACTACCAGGTTTTCTATCAGGACGAATTGTCGTACCTCATAAAAATTACAAAACTATGGTGACAAAATATCGTAGCTACCATGTCTGACTGTCAGTATGACTTATCAGTATGACGTACGCGTCTACGGCGCATACCTTATTTTGCAGCTTCATTTGTTTGGTATTTTTACAGAATTTCATTTTCTAAAACATCGTTATAAAAAAATGAGACGGTTTTTTCTTTCTCCTGAAAAGTTGGCATTTTGTAGCTACGAGGTTTGAGAACGACAGCGACGATATGTATTTATGAGATATAGAATAAAACATGTGTATTATATTGTTTTCCACAAATTTATATAAATGGAACACAGCTAGTATTTCAACTACTTGTTCAAACAGAGTTACACGCATGAAAATTAAACTGTTATTTACTGGTACAAGTGTAAGAATGAAACATGAAAGATAATTAATCCAAATTTTGAAAAGGTCTACAGAAGAGTTACTGGGTACACATTTATCAGATTCAAAACATAACACATCAATAACTTGTAATATAAAAGACTTCATATAAGTTCATACAGTTTAATTTTGTTCAATAACGAAAAAATTAAGACAGAACCAACAAAGACAATTACACATACCTAAATATTCCTCGAAATTGTGCTTGCCATATAAATAATCTTTTATGTAAATATAAAAGTACCGGTACTATTCCAATTACAAAAGTGTCAACAATGAATATTCTAAAGTTGGGCAAATATTAAAAGCCCAATGGATGTTCCTGTACAATGCCACCGGCCTGTACGACGTGGTTAGAAATGGCAGTCATCTTTTCAAATCGCTTGTGTGCGGCGCCTGATGTTGAAATGGCTAAGTTGTTGTCCACTCGCAATGACGCCTGCAAATATGGCAACAACCATCAATAATTCAATAAGCATACAGAAATTTGGTAATTTAATACAAAACAATTCTGAACAAAAGCACAATTCTGAACAAAAACTGTCAGTAAAAGATAGTCTGTTGTGTCTTCCAAAACCTTTTTTATTTAAGTTAGGATAAATAAACTATTGTTGGCACTGGAATGTGTGATTTGCCACACACTGCCAACAAAGCTGTTTGCCGAAAAGCAATCTTTTTCACTGGGACTTGTTAATTTCTTCATGATCCAAGAAAAATTGACACTTATTATATTAATTAGCACATGCTTTAAACCAAAAATCATTCAAATCACATGCTAAAATGGGAACAGTCCTAGTAATTACAGAAAATCACATATTGCACAGAAAACTATTTAAATTTTAAGAAATGCATTAATGATTTAATTATGTTTATATGCAAAAATAATGTAGACTTAACCGTTTACTTCCTATAACCTTTATATTATACACACTTTTTAGTTTCTATAGGCTATAATGGTCCAACATTGCAAGTGTTCTCACACTATAACTGAGATGCATTGAAGTTAATTGTGTGTATATAAACTATAACATGAAAAACAGCCATTATATTTGTGTTCCCTTGTCTTTTATTCGTTAATTACTGGTAATTGGTGAGATGTTGATTAGGAACAAAGTTTAATTTTCTGAAGTATTTGTGAACTAGGTATAAAGGCCTGGTTAAATCCAGCCCTCACCCAAATGTGATCACAGTCCAGTGGCCATAATAAGCCCTTATTTGACCTTATCACTTAATGATCACAAAGCAGCCGCCCTTGTAAGTCTTAACTTGAGCCCACCCCACACCTCTGTAAGCACGGATCACATCACTTAAAATTGCTATGTGCAAACAGCATAAAACCAGAACAGCCTGCAATTAACTCACAGTCTGTTCAAGTTTTATGCTGTTTGCTGATCATCAGTACCTTTGGGTTTGAAATGAAGCCTTTATAACTTGAATTTACTGAGAAAGTTATTTAATATGATTTTCTGAAGGACTAGAGAAGTGTCTAAGTGTGTATATGAGTGGTAAAGGGTTAAAAGTAGGCCATTAAATGTGTTCCTCATTACCTCCTCACAGAACACCTGGCACATGTGGGACTCGGTCTGGGCGGAGGGGCTGTTGTTCTTCAGGGACCTGGACGCCCGTGACAAGACTGACACCATGCCATAGATGTCAATGGCAGCATCAGCAACTCTGTTCAGCACCATTTGCTCGTCTGGAAAACAGCAACAACAGAGATGTTATTTACTATATTAAAAGAAAATAACTTATCATCAAAACTATGAAGTAAATCCTCCTAAAACTAGAATGTGTCACAATAGGGACAAGGCATATGCCCTGACACAGAATGTCGTAGTATGTAAATGTTAAACAAGGGGCATAACTTTTCTCTTTTTTTTACACAGACTGATTAAAATTGCACGTGTACAACTTCATATCAAGGATCAATGCCTGCAAGTTTACATTGAATAGTCTACAACATATAAAGAACAATGTTGTTCGTATGTTGTACTTGGGAATGCCCATGGATGAGTTTGCGTCTACCCAAAGACAGACATACATCTGCGATCCCAATATTCAGCATTTGTAATATGGGTATTAAAACACCATTGAATTCCGTTTGGAACAGTTTGCGAATATATTATGTAGCTGAATGGTCGATTAGCTGCAAAAGTTTGCGGTTGAAAGCAAATATATTCAGGAGGTCGGTAGTGCGCTTTCAAAGCACACGTGGCGGACGGATATTTGCTATTTCATATTCCATCAATGATCGTTTTATATCTTATGGGGGCAGCAGTGTTTAAAGATTTGCAGTGATCTGATTGTTAAATAAGGCTGAATGTACAGATATACAGTTTAATACCAATACCTCCCATACTAAAGAATTGTGCTCCGAACCTCTGTAAATCCTGATGAGAGATTAATGTTTCGTGGACAAGACACTAGTCTGAAAGGCCCTCGATCCTCTATCATTATTAGAATTTTCATTTGATTCTGATCCAATAGTTCCTAAGTAATGCTTGGCCCAAGAAGCAAGACTAATTGATAGGACAGAAATACCGCAGGAAAGTGGTGGCATTAAAATGGAAAGTCCAAAATGGAAAACCAACTCTAAGCCCCCCCCCACACACATACACTAACCGATAATTGACTTCTTGTACTTCATGAGCAACTGCTCTACGGTGGCTCCAAACTTCTCTATAGCCTGCGCAGTCTGGTTCCCAGCTGTGGAGAGATCCGGGTGCACCACGGACTGCAGGGACACACCTGTGCTGAGTCCCATCCTCCTGCAATAGAGGCAAACAATGAGGGGGTTGTTTGTGTCCGCTTACCCATGTTGGGCTCAAGATTAAACATGCAACCCAAAAGAGGTCAATGTCAAGATAAAAATGAGGTCAGGTGATGTTGAGTTGATCATGAATTTTGGTTTAAACCCATCCCCCTGCAAAGGGGGGCAAATGAATAGCGAAAAGTTTCTTCTGACCCCATCTGTGCCGACCATAAAATTATGTTTGCGGTATTTGCATTCCTTCCAGTTTGTGTTTCCAATAAAGTATATTAAATTATTGTTGACATATAAAGAAAGGATGTTGCATGGAAAATTGGAAGATTTCTGTCATTGACCATCTCTATTGAACACAAAATAACTTCAGTTTTGGGAAAAAAAGTTAATTGCCAAACTACCTAACCTATTTTTAGCGCCTTGGTAACGGAAACTAACAAGGTTTTTTGCACTTACAAGGAGTTTGTTCATCAAACAACTAGGCAAAGAATAGAGTTAAATAAATGCTGTAATAGTATCTTTTTAACTAACTTTTTCATATATAGATTAGCCACCACAGCGCACTCACTTCATATAAAATATAAACAAGAGGGCCTGAAAGGCCCAAAGTTGCTCACCTGAGATTCAAAGGAACTGACCTGTTCTGTGCAGCACAAGACGTCATAAGAACAAAATGTTCTTACCAACTTTCATGACTAATGAACACCCTGGCAGCCACGTTTTTCTACAGACCATGTTCATACACATCCAAGATATCATTTAAACAAATATTCTGACAAAGTTCCATGAAGATTCATGAAGCCATATAAGGAAAAATGCCCAGCCCCTTGGTGGCCATATTTTTCAAGCAACCAAAACCATTTTCGAAGCTAATGCTGAATTTAATT